>NC_140559.1:36349950-36939950 GCF_057381845.1 Rhamphochromis longiceps | reverse complement strand
TGATTATTTAGCAAGTCTTTGCAGACAAGTCGAAGTCTTCCATGGAAACTATAGGCAACCACAGTAAACTGCTAGTGACCAAAAAAATCACGAGGCTTCCGGTGCAGCATCCTCTTTGCAGCCAGTTTCAACCATTAGCCAATCAGTTGGGGGTACTCAGTATGTTTTCCAGAGGGGTCACCAACCAGTCTCTGGACCCGTGTGACTGAGGCTTTACTTAGCATTAATTACCAGCTTTATTTAAAAAAACACCACGATGGCAATACCCAATAGCTTAAAACTGTCACCTGAAGCTCTGACTCAAAGTGAAGACCACTGAAATGTCATCACATCCCAAAAACATGTTCTGAAACTCTCAGTGATCCTCCCAAAGACAGACAGATACAAGCACACACTCACACATCAGTAATCAGACAGAGATAGAGGCAAAAACCAAACCGTCTAGCTTTCTCTCTCTGCGCCAATGGCTGTGCTGTCGTCATGGGAGATGAGTGATTTCCAACCCATGGGGGCTCTTCCTGTCCTCTCCACTCATTTCCCGACAGTCTCATTCAGAACATAATTGCTGCAGTAAACTGAATTGTGCTGCGCTCCAGCAAACGCTGCTGACAGCTATTAAAAATCACTTTAATTTCACAATTATGATCAAATACAGATCTGAATTCTTCTGCCTCATGGGAACAGTTTAGAACTACTAGTACAGGTAGTACTGCAGGAGTACAGAAACACTGCAGACGAATGCATACATTTTAATTTCTTTGCATCTGAGCAAAGTAACCCGTTTTATTTTATATATGAAAATCAGATTTTCCAGTACAATTTATTGAATCCTTACTATGCTCAGCATTTACATACACCCAAACATTTACCACCAACCACAGACTTTACCACCATTTTATTTAAAGACTTCTGTGTGGTCACCTGTTAAAACTGAAGATAAATGATTGAAGCTAATTAGATTCTGCGTAAATAAAAGACTCAACCCCCCCCCACACACACACACACACACCTCCATTTCAACCAAAACGTCACACTGTGAAGTGTGAAGGATTCTTCCTTCTTCACTTAAGTAATGTTTTCACTCAAACACAAAGCACCGAATGAATTTCTCATTGCCCAGAATGACTAAAAGCTAGCCTCATGTAATTTCCATATATTACAAATTAAAGAATAAAACCACCAAACCAAGTGTTTTTTAAGCTAGACTGCAAACTCACTGAACCCAAATTTTAACAAGT
The DNA here is from genome assembly GCF_057381845.1 of Rhamphochromis longiceps. Taxonomy (NCBI): domain Eukaryota; kingdom Metazoa; phylum Chordata; class Actinopteri; order Cichliformes; family Cichlidae; genus Rhamphochromis; species Rhamphochromis longiceps. The sequence continues at coordinate 36,938,712 of NC_140559.1, read as the reverse complement.
GTCTTAAAAAAATGTTCAGATCAGTTACATGTAAGTGGAGATTTCTGGTGTGTATGAAAAAAATAATAAATGATATATGTTAATTATAGTTATTATATTAAATTACTCCGATATATTATAAGAGTCATGTCTTATGCTTATATTTTATACTAGTTTTATACATATATATATATATATATATATATATATATATATATATATATATATATATATATATATATATATACACATATATATATACACATATATATGTGTATATATATATGTGTGTATATATATATATATATATATATATATTTATTTATTTATTTTAATCAAGACCAACTGAGCAAAACTCTCTCTAACTCTATATCCAGGGGTGCACATAAGTGGTCCACAGGTACGCATGCGCTGTCAAAATAAAAGACGCGCACCAGATATGAAGTTGCAACGCACGTTTGTGTAAATAAGATTTACTGGAGGAGGACAGACATTTGTTTAGAACTCTTAACCCTCTCAAGGCAGGCGTTGCTGATTTGCAACAGTTAAAAACTAACAACCTGATTACCCCACATACATATTTTATGAGTTTTTTTTACTCAGAAGTACCACTGCAGGACTTGCTTGTGCATTAGCAACAAAAAGTTTAATTTGAGCCTGAGAGGGTTAAAGATGTCGAAGAAGCAAGCTCCTTTAAGCAATTACATTGGTGTTCCTCCACCTCCAAAGAAATATCAGAAGGAGTCCGAACCGCAAAAGAAGCGCTTATTCTCGAAAAAGTGGTTGCAGGAGGTGAGCTGGCTTCAAACAAATGGCAAACGGCATATTCTGCACCACATCTCTGTGTGTTCATCATTTGTTTGAAGCCAGCTCATGACATGACATTTCTATCTGAATATATCTCTAACTAGGGATGGGTATCGAAACCCGGTTCTTGTTGAGAACCGGTTCCCACTGTTTCAATTCCTTGGAATTGTTTGCCATTTTTGCAAACGATTCCCTTATCGATTCCAGTTGCCCTGAATGATGTCACCACGTTGCAGAGCATCATTTACCTGGCAGGAAACATGGCGGCTCAAACGCTCAAAAGTTTGATTATACTTTACGAGAACGGATGACAACAAGGCAACTTGCAATACTTGCAAAGTAGATATTTCATTTAAGGGAGGAAACACTACGAATATGCAAAAGCATTTGCTCACAAAACACGCGATGACCTTAAATGAATGTCGCGTTTTTAATTCTGCTCCGGACTCGTGACTCTCAACCCAGCAGCAGCGCTAACGTTTGCACGTCCTCTCCCGTTAATGCGGCAGGTAAATAATCAACTAACAGTGCATATTATGTTAGCGCGATCTGCCTTATTACAAAACCTGCCATTACTGTGCATTTAGGCGACCATGATGAGAGAGACAGAGTCTGGATCAGATGCTGGTAGTTCTCGCTGCAGTCTACCGGTAGCGTCTCCTTTCAGGCCAGGATAGACGAATGTCACCGAGCAATGACTAAGTTTGTGGTCAAAGGCTTGCACCCATTTGCCACAGCAGATGCCCTGATTTAAAGTGAATGTGTTTAATTGTAGGCAGGGACATTACTGGATATTCGTGTGTAATTGCTACAGAATAATTTATGTTATACTTTGTTATTGCTACAGAAGAACATTTATTTTATTATTTTACATTTACAAATTTTTTTTCCTGGGGATCCTGTGACACCCCATTGAAGAGCCGTAGGCTGGATCTCTTAAGATCTCACTGTTGGGTTTGTAAGGCCATGTTACTCCTAAATTTCTATCTTGTTCAAAGAGAAGATATAAAACAAAGTTCTAAGCTAATCGACCTTAGTGTTCTCCTTTTTTAAAAAGAATCGATAAAGAATCAAATCGTTAAACAGAATCGAAACTGGAATCGGAATCGTGAAAATCTTATCAATACCCATCCCTATCTCTAGCTCTAACCAATGAGAATAGGTCATTTTGTTTTTCTTAAATTCCTTTCCCAGATTTTGGCAATAAAGAAGCAAATGAAGAAAATTATAAAGAAATAAAATCACGTAACTGCCATACATAAAAATTAATTTACAACTTGTTCAATAAATGTAAGCTTTCCTTTTTTTAAATTCCAGGTAGGTCTCGGTAGGTAGGTCTTCTATAACTTTAAGCGTCTATGATTATTATTTTTTTCTAATGCAAGTTTTCTGACATTATTGAATATGGAAATGAGTAAAGGGGGATGCTTTGTGCAATTATCCAACACATAGTTTGTACTAGTGTATATAAACACCTACATTTGTATTTTTGACATTTTCTTTTCACTACTTTTAAAGAAGACATCAATTTCAAAATTGTCCCGTGTCTGAGGGGGAAAAAATTGTCTCACCTAACTTTTTCTGATTTACACTTTGAACTCCAAAGAATAAAGAATGTATTAAAAAATACTCTTAAACATTCCTGTCGAAGTCATGAGAGTTTGTGAATTCTACATAAATATTAATTTGCATCTTGAATTAGTATGCACATAACATAATGCAGTAATTATAATAGCTGTAGGAATTTCATTATGGCATATGTATTACAGTACTGGAGGCTCTACAGTGTTGTCTATTTGAGGACATGATTTGAGGACACGCATGATCTGACTTTTCACTTTACATGTATATTCCAGCCATGCATGGTGTCACAGGAACCAAACGGCCTCGACACTTTTTATTCTATGCAACATTTTATTCTCCACACGCACTGTTTAACTACAAAGGGCCTGCAGATGTGAAGTGGTAGGTGGGATGACTGCATAAACACACGCTGTAAGACGTGAGCGATTAGAGCACAAAGAAGAAACACTTGTTTGTGCAGCTCCAATTCCTCCGCACTGCTAAGTGTGATAAAAGAGCTCCGAGCCTCTGCACTGGTTCTGTGACTGCAGCCCAGGGTCGAGTCACTCCGAATCAAATCAAACAAGATGAATCAGAGGACCTGTCCCGTCACTGCAACATGTGCCCGCGTCCTCGCTGCTGCTGATGGAGATTCATTCGCTGTCTAAATAAAAGACACAGCTTTCCCTTTAGCTCTCATAAAAATTCATTTCAGACTGAGCTTATTGTTTTTCAGAGCAGTTCTGATACATATTTGAAGCAGATGGTTTTAATTTCTGCTGCTGGAGCTGCAGTGCAAAAAGAAAACTATTTGTTTTCTGCTTAAATCGACTCTTATGGAATTCATAACTTTCTTTAGAAAAACTAAAGAAAAGATAAAATTACAGTCCCATACACATAAGTGATTACAATGTCAACAACCCAAAACAGTGAAGCATGGGACCTTTAAGAAAATTTTCCATGAATCCAAGAACTGATAAAATCGGATTCAAACTCCTTTCATTTTGATACCGAATGGGGAGGCTAGTTCGGTAAGGTGTCAACTTACTGGGTTAACAGACATTAACAACGTCACCACCTCAGCCAACCAACGTTAACAAGACCAAAGTACAAAAATGTTTCTCTCTCCTTCCTAAAAGTTTCAACGGCCTAGAGATCAGATATAGTGATTGTGTGTGTGCATTTGTTCGTGTGAAAAAAGAGAGATGGTAATGATGTATATGCATTCCTGTCAAACCACAGGAGAGATATGATCAGCAGACCTGAAACCCGTAGAAGCTTTTAACAAGAAAAACGTGGGTGCAAATCAACCAGTGATTGAGGTGTCCATTTAAAAATTAAACATCCGGTTTTTCAAGAAAATAAATGAAGGAATTTAAAAAATGGCCACAGACTGTGTCTAAAAGATAGATGAAGCCACTGTGATGTCACCTACTTAAATAAATTTAATTGAATTAAATCATAATAACCTGTCAATCACAAAGTAGACATGGCTCAAAGCATACCCTGCATTATTATTTAATATATACTCAGTCGGACCATGTTTCAATAACTGTACACTATGCTGTATTTATGATACATGACGCTAGCAAAAACCTCATCAAGGAGTCGCCCCCTGCAGGCCCTTACAAATAATGCGTTTTTTCAACACTGACTTTTCACACTCGAGGCTACGTCCATCTTTTATAGACAGTCTATGGCAAGGACTCTCAGAAGTTACTCAGTAGGTCAGCTTACCTATGGAGCCAAACATTTCAGTCACCGTGTCAATGTGAATTGTAACAGAAACAAAAGTGAAAACATGAACTCACTGGATGGTGATGCATAGTGGCGTCTAAGGTGTTCAAATCAGCATGAAATATCTGTTTTGGGAAAAAGCACAAATTCACCTCAAAGTCTATTTTAATAACTGGTCAAGAGGTTTCAATGATCAACTGATCTTTACTAGAGCAGGGAGAAAGGTTTGACAGCCAAGGAAACCTAGCTACTGAACACAGGTTAGACGACCCTGGAGTGTGCATACGAAAAACAAGTACAAGCGGCTTCGACAAAGTGGCAAAAAAAAAAAAATCATATGAAGACATTGATGAAATATCAGCGAAAGCAGCAACTATTACTGTTATTTTCAAGTGCGGATTTGCAATTAGTCTGCATCATCTACACTCGCCAACCAGTTCACCTGCTCTTTAATGTAAATATTTAATCAGCCAGTCACATGGCAGTAGCTAACTGCATGGTGAAGACGAGCTGCTGAAGCCCAAGCTGAGCATTGGAACGAGGAAGAAAGGTGAATTTAGTGACTTTGAAATTGGCATGGTCAAAAAGCCACGATCTGCTGGGATTTTCCCACAAGACCATCTGTAGGGTTTGCAAACAATGGTCTGAAAAAGACAAAATACCCAGTGAATGGAAGTTTTCTGGGTGAAAATGTTTTGTTGATGTCAAAGGTAAGGGGAGAGTGGCCAAACTGCTTTTATCTGCTCAAATATCCACTTATTGCAACCAAAGGAGACAGAAGAGCATCTCTGAAAAGCAGCAGAAGACCACACCTACCACTCATGTCATTTAAGATGAGGAAATTCAGGCTCCAATTCACAGAGGTTCACTAAAATTGGACAATAGATGATTAATCTCGATTTTGACTACGACATTTGGATGGTAGGTTGAGAATTGTAGTGGTCCAGTGGTGCTGTAATGGTGTGGGGGATGTATTTGCATCATGGGCCTTCAGTCAGCAAATCTTTCAGAGGAATGTTTCCAGGATCTTGAATCTGTGCCACGATAAATTGAAGTAGTTCTGAAGACAAAAGAGGGTCTAAGCCCGGATTTGCAAGGCGTAGCTAATGAAGTGGCTGGCAAGTGTAAATCTGAAAGCGGTAGTGCTATAGCATGGATTCAACACAATAACGTGTCATATTCTGTGGGCAAGAGTCCAGTCTTGGTTTATATAAAGGTGGAAGTAAAGTCCTAAACATAGCTATTCCTTCTGTCTCGTCTTCTTTCCACATTGCTCTGTTTCTACCTCTTACTTTCTTTATTCCTGCTGTTTAAAGCTCTTGTTCTTCCAGTCTCTTCCTCTCACTCCATTAACTCTCATTCTTTGCCTTGGATCAATATCATGCTTCCATCTCATCCCCCTCAACAATTCCTCCTCTATCCAGGCCTTCTGTTTACTACCCAAATCGATACCTCCTCCTACTCTTCATCCTTTATTTTTCACTCTGATTTCTTCTTCATGCCACCTCCAGCTCTCCAGCCTCTTTCCTATTTTTAATCGCCTACAGTCTTCAGCCAGTTTTGGATCATTGTTTCATGTCATCTGCGTTATAAGACGCCCCTTCTGCAGTCATTCCCACAACTCACCGTCAGTGTTTTTCCTCCTTTCATCTTCTCCACTTTCTCCTCTATCAAACAAACATTTCTTCTCCATCTACTCGTCTCATTTTAAGATTTGTGAGGCCACCTTTCATTCCTTATTTGCTTTGATTGTGGATCTTTTCATCTATCACCACAAGAAAAAAAATCAAACTTCATACTTGTTGCATATTTCGCTTTATCACAGCATAGCTGTAAAACTGATGACCAGGGAGCTAAATTTGAATGCAGCTGAATAACTTACAACAACTTGGCTCAAACTTCACTTTCAGCTGTGGTTACTAGATTGGAGTAGCTATAGGGGACATAACTGTAATCATCCCTTTCATGCATAATAGCTGAAATTTTCAATACAGCTGAAATATTATGATCTCAGAGCTCAGCTATGTTTCATGACGTGTAAATCCCTCTGGTAACGAGCAGCAGTGGACAGCTGAAGTCAAACCACAAAAGTAACCAGTGCATTGCCATCCTGTGTGTAACTTAACGCCCTTTGGCCATGTTATAGATAGCCGTCCACTACAAAGTGCACACTGGAGGTCAGAAGGTCACTTTGTGGGATTTTTTTCCCCACCAACTGATTTGTCTAGTTCAGTGATTACCAAAGTGTGGGCCCCCTGGTGGCCTGTGAAGGTTCTGCAGGCGGGCCACAGTAATAAGTTAGTACAGTTACGTAGTAATATAAGTTTATGTATTCAAACAAAAAGTGAACTGAAACTGGTAATCGTGTCTGTGTCCCAGTGGCAGGTTTTTCACACATTGCCCTTAACACTTTGCATATGACTGGGTAGCATTAGCAATTTATAGCTAACAGCCTTTTAAGAACATGCATTACTTTCTCTTTCACTAGAGTGAAGATTTACGATTGGGTGGGCCCTGTGGGATTTTCTGGTTTTTAAAGTGACTTTGGGAATGACTGAATTAGAGCATTTGCTGGAGATTTCGGGTGCAATAAAGGTTTTAGCTGGCTAGCAAATAAAAGAGGTAGAGCTGCACTCAGAATTAGCCTACTGTGCTAATGTACACATGCTAAGTAAAGTATTTTAGCTGGCTAGCATCTGATACACATGAAGATGATGGCTTGGGTTTAAAATAATCACCTGGAAGCTTAGAAAATAGAGTATTGTCAGAAAGTTTTTTTAGGGTACTGCTACTAATAATCTAAAACATTTTTTTAGACAGTAATATGTTCAAAGCTATCAATCAACGCTCTTCACTTTTTTCACCTTTCTAGTTCATATAATATGACTGTCTTCAGAAACAGTAAAATTCCCACTAACAAAGAGAAGTTGATCAAATCTCCAGAGAGTTGTCACCACAGAGCTCAAAATGCCGATAGTGCCACTGGTCTTCTAGGTTAAGCCGTTTAGACCACCAGAGTGTGCAGGATGGAGCACCACGTCAAAGCCATCACCATGAAAAAAAAAAAAAAGCTGATTATGTGGTCTAGACATGCAGAGGTCTGCTCCATCCATCACAATACAAAACCTGCCAAAACGAGGCGTGGAGGAGAGGAGCAGGGAACAAGGTCACCTCAGTTCCTGCGGTTTAATTCTCCCTTTATGAGGCAAGCAGTCGATCACCTCTTAAATCTGACACAAGCTCATAGTACACATCCAATTTACCGACACTGCACTGATGAAGATGTATCAGTGTCCTGATTTTAACAAGTTGGAATAAAACTGTAAAGGTCATGACGCCTTTTCCTTCTTTTTGTGGCAAAGTTATGTGGCAAGGTGCAAACGGATGAAAAATGAAACAGGATGGTGCCGCAAGAAGGGACATTAACTTTCATAAAGTAGTCTGTTAATTGCTGATTGTAACTTTCAACAGACTAGCTGGATAATTGCCATATCATTACACTGAAAAAACAGAGAGTGAGAGTAAAAGTGAAAACTGAGTAAATACCTTTTTTTTTTTTAAAGCAGAACAAAGAGCAAAACACCTCCTGACCTACAATGTGAGCTTTGTAGTGGACACCCGAGTCACTGGTGACAAAGGACACCTTGTGAGTAATGGTAAGACACGGTTAGCATTGGACCTGGTATGACCACTGGTTGCTCTCATTGCTCAACTTCATACTAACAAAAGCTGCATCTGTGCATGAATGACAGAGAGACAGATGTAACAGTGAAGCCGCAGGGAGCAGGGGGAGTGAAGGTATGTGTGTTTAAATACCTGAGGTCAACCATCTGAAGCAATGGACAGCAGCAGAGGGGAGGCAGAGAGTGCAGGCAGGGTGAAGACGGATAGCAGCAAGAGTGCAAAGAAGGCTTACAAGATTGTAGTGAGACCTGCTGTGATGTGTGGGCTGCAGACAGTGGCACTGACAAAAAGACAGGAGGCTGAAGATGTTGGGACTGACCAGAAGGGACAGGATTAGAAATGAGTACAACAGAGGGACAGCTCAGGGTTAAAGACAAAGTTAGAGAGGTTGGTTTGGACGATGGGGTGATACAGAGGCCAGGTGAAAGGATAAGACGAGGCTGGATCACATGATGTTCCCTGAAACTAAAGCTGACATCTCATCCCAATTCGGATTATTTATATAGCTCCAAATCAGGAAAAACTCCCTTTTAACAGGAAGTTGAAGGCTCTGCCTCCAGTTCTACTTTTAAATACTCTAGGAACAACAAGCAAGCTCGCAGTCTGAAAGTGAAGTGCTCTACTGGGATGATACGGTGATGTGAGGTATTTAAGATCAGATGGAAGGATTTTAAATTAGATTCTGGATTTAACAGGGAGCCAATAAAGACAAGCCAGTATGGGAGAAATCTGCTCTCTCTTTCTAGTCCCTGTCAGGACTCTTGCTGCAGCATTTTGGATCAACTGGCTTTTCAGGGACTTTTAGGACATCCTGATAATAATGAATTACAGTAGTCCAGCCTGGAAGTACTAAATGCATGAACTAGTTTTTCAGCGTCACTCTGAGACAGGATATTTCTAATTTTAGAGATGTTGCGCAAATGGAAAGAACGCAGTCTTACATATTTGTTTAATATGTGCGTTGAAGGACATGTCCTGGTCAAAAATGACTCCAAGGTTCCTCACAGCGTTACTGGAGGCCAAGGTAATGCCATCCAGAGTAAGACTCCGGTTAGATACCATATTTCTAAGATTTTCAGGGCCGAGTACAATAACCTCAGTTTTATCTGAATTAAGAAGCAGAAAGTTAGAGGTCATCCAGGTCTTTATGTCTTTAAGACGTTCCTGCAATTTAACTACTATCTGGCTTAATCTCTCAAACATCCATGCGTCCATCCAGTTATCAGGTTTCAGCTGTCCATCACGTGGTCCTCTCTTTACCATACCCCAGGGTAAAACAACAAAAATGTCAAAGTAAAAGGAAGCAGCATAAGACATTTACATATATGTGGTTTCACCACGAAATCCAAGCAGGCAGAAACATTACTCAACAAAGCCCTTCGATCAGGTTGGCAAACTGACTGCACAAAGTGTCGAAACACCGAACTGGTGAGGACAAGCTGCACGTGACGGATTTAGACACGCAGAGCAACCGCTATTGCAAAACACACACAACGTTCATGTGAAAGTGCGCCGTTTCAAAAGGACTTCTCTCCCCTCACCTATCTGTCATGCTAATGAAACTGAACTCCACCAACACCACCCAACCCCCTCATTTTCTTTTCTTTTAAAAAAAAAAAAAAATTCCACTACAGCACCAGCTCACCTTTGCCCCCCTCTTCCCTCCATCACCTCCATCACGTTGAGGCTCGCTGTTTACATAAAATGTGAAGTTAAAATAGCCTCGGTCTGCATGCGCGAGACGATAAATCCACACACATAAACACACGCTGATGGAAGCACATGGCCTGTGTGTTTTGACAGTCTTCCAACACGCTGACGCTGTATTTGTTTAACAAATTGACCTCCTAAATATAGACTACGTTTCCCAGAGGAGGCTCTAAAAATGGAGACGGGCCCTTATGTGTATGTGTGTGTGTGTGTCCCTGCTTTTATTATATCCATTTGAGTGCACGGCTTGCGGCTACGACAGAAATTCCTCTGGCTTTCAAGTAAAATCAATACCAGCGCCTGTGGTCTTTTGTCGGACACTTGGAAGTAAGAAAAGAGCCACTCCTCGCTCCTCGAGTGTGTGATTATGAAACCCAAACACAGTGCCGGATACACCCTTATTGACGCTACTGTTTTCTTTATCTCTCTCTGCTTAAGCTTGCTCAGGTGGTTTCTCGGCCCTGGTAGTGGAGGTGCAAAAAGCCAAGGATTACAGTATGCTTTAATACGTAGGCGGGTTCTGGCTCTATGCGTTTAGGCGGGTGGGCGGCTGCTGCACACAACAGCGATGATTTCGCCTTTTCATGGTGGCATCGTGCAATTGGAAACACGTTGTGTAACCAGAGAGGGAAGTGATGCTTGCTCTACGTAACATATGCAAAAACAGTTGATGCTGTGAGACAATTTCTTTTTACTGCATTCAAATGTAGCATGATCAAACTACTGTGCGTTTCTGAGGTCCTCCCTATCTGGGCTGAAAATCCCTTTGTTTGGCTTCGGCTGCCTCACGTGGACGTTTGAATGATGTGGGTGGAGTTTGATGCTGAGGCGCTTACATAAAGAACTGTTTTTCAGTAAAGGAACATGATACGACTTTACTACTAGCTTTTTTGGGGGCAAGCAAAAGTGACTCAAACTCACTTGCACATGTGCACTAAATCACATATGCAAGTCTCAGCTTAAAAAGTCAGGTCAGAATTCATTTGGACTTCAGAGTCTTTAGGAAAAGCACTGCCAGATTTGGCTAAAAACACATTTTGGGGCAACACAGCACTTTGCCTCAGACTGCAGGCTTGTTTGTGGTCCCGAGGGTGTTTAAAAGTAGAATGGGAGACAGCACCGTCATCTTTCAGGCCTCACTACTCTGGAACCAGCTCCCAGTTTGGATTCAGCTAACGAACACCATCTCTACTTTTAAGTTTAGACTTATCCGGTGACCCTGAACTCTCCGTTATGCTGAAATAGGTCTCTGCGGACTTCCCATGCTGCACTGTTTCTTCTTCGTTCATATTTTGACACCACTACTGCTGTCTTCTCTTTCCCCTCACCCCACCAGTCAGGGCAGAGAGCCCTGAGCCTGGCTCGGCCGGAGGTTTCTTCCCGTTAAAAGGGAGTTTTTCTTTCCCACTGTTGCCAAATGCTTGCTCACAGGCGGTCGTGTGATTGGTGGGATTTCTTTCTGATATTCTTGGGTCTTTACTTTGCAATTTAAAGTGCTTTGAGGTGACTGTTAACCTGATTTGGTGCTATATAAATACAAATGAGCTGAAGTGAAAATTTAATTGCACTCTGGCTCCAGTTGCCTAGGTGACTCTCACTCTACTGTATTTAGTGCCAATGATCAGTAAAAGTAAAAAATCAGCAGAAGAAGCAAACTACACTAGCACTGTCATACAAAAAGCCATAAAATATGCTTTAAAAGGCCTCCATTTTTACTTGTATATGGCAAATGGTATATGGACTGGTTCTTCTATAGCGCTAAAACAGCCAGGTGAACAAAGGTGAGTGAAGAAGAAACCCTCAGTGCATCATGGGAAGCCCCTAGCAGTCTAGCATAACTAAGGGAGGATTCAGGGTCACCTGATCCAGCCCCATCATTTACATGATATATGATATGATATGCCACAATCCTGACATTGGATGAGTTCTTTATCATAACTTAAGCATTTTGTAATTTTGTTGTATTCTTAATGTCTGTTGTCCATGTTTGTTTTGAAAATGTGCATATGAGAATGTTCAATTTAATTTTTAGTTCAGTTCTATTAATATAGTATCAAATCACAGCAACAGTTGCCTGAAGGTGCTTTATATCATAACGTAAAGACCCTACAATAATACAGAGAAAACCCCAACAATCAGATGACCCCCTATGATCAGACACTTTGGCGACAGTGGGAAAGAAAAACTCCCTTTTAACAAGAAGAAACCTCAGGGAGGGGGCGACCATCTGTTGCAACAGGTTGGGGGTGAGAGGAAGGAGCCAGAACAAAGACACGATACATGACTCATTTACTGCAGATCGAATCTGTATACAGGTACAAGTAAGAAAACGGAAGCAAAGGAGAAAGGGTCAAGGTGGTCAAAGTCCAGAGCACAGTATTTACTTTTGTTCCTCCAGCACCAGAAACATCTGACCAGTAAGCTGACTCAACATTCTCACGTGGTTTGTAGTGACACATTTTGGTCTCCCTGTAATTTTCTCAGTATGAAAAGAAACCAAGTGAAGGGAAAAATGTCAGAGTTTGTCTGAAAGCAGTCTATATTTGACTCATCTTGTGAATTTTTAGCTGTATGAACAGTCGTTTGACCAAAGTTACACAACAAACTTATCAACTAGTTTAACACCTTAAAGAAGACATCTACAGCCTTTGTCGTCCTCTGAACTTTAACTTTGTGTCTCTAAAGGCAGATTCAAACAACCTTTCCTTCTTATTTAATGTTTTTTTGTTGTTATCAGATGTTTTTACACTTAGACGTGTTACTCATGTTCATTTCAACACGGCGGCCTGGTGAGACGTCTTGCTTTAACATCGCCCTGCAAGAAAGCTTAAAATAGCAACACAAACATTCAAGTCTGAGACGTTTATCGTGTCGAAAATATATTGTGTAGCGAAAGTTTTGGAAAATCAAGCCACGCTGGCTAAACGTTGGTGTGACACAAGAAGAAGAAGAGCTGTGCTCGACCCTATTAGAAGAAAGGAAGAAAACAAAAGTCAAAGAAAAGACTTTCCTTTCTTTGATACATGCACTGAACTTTGCTTCTTTGCGGTAAAAACAAGGTCTCTTCCCCTCTCTCGCCTGCACGACAGGTGGGGGTGGGAGCGTGCGTGGGCGTTCGTGCGACGCTGCGCTTAAAGTGTGTATCCCTGCGTGTTCGTGTGACGAGCGCCAGATTGCGGCGCAGCATGGCTGTACGCTCGGACTGACAGACCTCTGCAAAAATGAAAATAAGGACGCCTGCAAAAGGGATTAAAAAAAGCATTTTTTAAAAGCAAGAAAGTGAATAAAAAGAAAAGAAGAGTCAGGAAGAGCAAATGAAAGAAGAAAGAAAAACAAAGAACGGAAATGAAACGAGAGAAAAAAAGTAACAACAGGCAAAAAAAGGAACACAACAAAGAAAAAGGCCAAAAGACAGAAGCAGAAAAAAAAGAAAAAGAAATAAAAGAAAAACAGGAACTTGATGCATAAACAAAGAGAGACAGAACGGTCGGGGATTTACCAAATACAGTAAAGAGCGTGATTCTAGAATAAGCTCGGTTTCTCAAACATAGACACAGGATGACAAAAATAGACTTTCAGCAAAGAGTTCACTGAGTGGTTAGTGGTGGTGCAGAAAGCATGACAAACGTGTGTGTGTGTGTGTGTGTGTGTGTGTGTGTGTGTGTGTGTGTGTGTGTGTGTGTGTGTGTGTGTGGCTTTTCACAGAAGCAGGAGCCCCAGCGCTCCATCTGTGTCTCAGATTCCTGCTTCTATTCGTCAGACTGAAGGGAATCCTGCGCTTCAGCCACAACAACACGCTGCTGATCTTATCATGTGCACACGTTTACTCATTCATCTGCAGACATGTTGCACAGACATGCATGAAATACAAAAAAAGTGCTACTGTAAGTCGTAACCGGTTACGTCTTTAGTCTCAGATGTTGCTTTGTTTACTGTGAACAAGATAATGCCATTTTTTAAATGTGTTTCAGGCCTTATAGTCTCAGCCTGCAGGCTAACTAAAGGTTATTGTTGAGGTAGAATTCCTGTTAAAAGGAAGTTTTTCCCTCCCGCTGTCGCCAAGTGCTTGCTCATAGAGGGTGGATTGATTTTGGGGGTTTTCTCTGTATTATTGTAGGGTCTTTACGTTATGGTATAAAGCACCTTCAGGCAACTGTTGCTGTGCTATAAATAAACTTGAATTTAATTGAATATTCACAAACTTGGGGTCATTGCCAGGTGGTGACAACACCCTCGTCAGCTTTTAACAGCCGAGGGGTAAAAACGTGAACCAACAAATGCCTTACTTTATTGTGAAAGGACCCACACGTGTTCATGGGAAACGTGGTTTTAAATCTGAGCAGTAACAAATCCACTGCCCAGTTTATTTAATTTAAGGGACAGTGATAAACTCCCTCCTAAAACCATGACACAGTGGCGTTAATGCACCCTTCCCATATTGTTTGTTCTGCTGCTATTTATATACACGGTATGAGGATGTGGGGTAAATCATGCTGACATTTACATGTATGCGCATTCATTTGCATACGCACTTCCACGGCAGACATATTCAGGAAGCCACACGCAGGCTGGATTCCCAGGCCGCAATCTTTCTGTGCCTTCACCTGCAGATTTACAACACTGAGGTGTGTGTGGTGCATGCACATGCAGGGGTTATGTGGGACACTGCTTTGTTTCGGTGTTAAAGATGAAATTCCAGGAGACGGTCCTGCCTGACAATTTATTTTTAGCCTTACACACACACACACACAAACACAGACCTACTTTAAATACAAAAGGAGTCTGGAGTAAGCAGACACACACCATAACACCCAGTAAACACACCTATTCACACACCCATTCCTCAGCACTTCCTCTATTCTCCTTTCCATCACCCCTTCTCGCTCTTCTTTTACTCTCTTTATTTGTCCTCTCCATTGTTAGAGATATTTAATCAGGTCTTTGTGTTTTAAAAGCTCCCATGACCCTGATGTGTTTTTTATTTCCTGGTACAACTCTCGGTGCATGTCAACACTTTAGGAGTGTCTTGAGTACATGTATCTGCTCACATACATGAGGCCAAATCGCATTAGCTACACTCAAAATCTTGAGACGAGTCAAGAGAAAAAGGAAAAGATGGAGAGAAACTTGGGGTATATTTGTCTTTCTGATAACTTGCCAATACCGCTAACTCTAATATGATTCAGTGTCTGGCTCAGCCTCAAGCTTGATGACTAAGGGAAGACACTGAGATCCAAAAAGGCCGAGTCAGAGAACAAGACAGAGATGGAAATGGAGTGAAATTGGCGACTTCGGGCTGGGTAAGCGCTCCTTCCTAATATGATTATACCTCATCTTTTTGTGCCAGTGATGTCCTTGGGAGGAAGTTTCATTCCAAACCTGGAAAGGCTCTGCGGCCTACTAAGCTAAGTGTCAGGTCAAAAATAAAAAATAACACTGCCTGCTAAGGTTAAAAGGACACTTAAATAAAAAGAAAATCACATATATGTAGGCATCAGCAATTAGAGTAAATGCAACAGGGTCAATCAATGAAATGAAGCTTTTAAAAGCCAGACTAAAGCGAGGTTTGTGTGATAAAATCTGCCAGCGTCATCGGCTTGAGTCGCAAAGGGGGGCTGGATCCACACAGCAGTGTTCCATCTCCACTAATTGAGATGCTGTTGATTTGCTGGATGTCCTTAAATTAAATTAAGGTGTGCCGGACAGACGCCAGCTGGAAGTTGGGAAGCCTATGTAAACAAAAAACTCCAAAGTCTTCATGAGGGGAGCGTGACTCATCAGTAATGACAAAATAAAAGCTTTATTTTTGATTTACTTTAAGTCACTTATTAAGCAAGAACGTCTCGTTTGTTTTTGGTTTTTAACTGTGGTTTGAGGACAAAAAAAAAAAAAACACAATTAGATCCTGAGATATCCGGTCGTTCAGTGATGACATGACGAATCCTACTTCCGGGTGTTGTTAACATGTTTAATGTTATGTATTTTCTTCTATTTAATCTCAAAAAGCTCCTAAAACAGTCAGTGATCCCTGTTGACCTCCCTCAGCTTTTATTACCGCTAATCATTTATTTAAGCTCAGTTTTTAAAACCTTAGGATGGAACTACAGCACAACCCATGCAGCAGTATATGAATGACTAACCTTGTATTGTGGATGGATTATCTCAGTTGTTCTCCTGGCTGAAGTTTGGTCCTTTTACAGCATCCTGCCATGCGATTACATTTGTTCCTGACCACCGAGAACACTCATGTTAACTTTTATCGAGTGGAAAAAAAGTTAACTTGTTTATATTATGCTAACATAGCTGTGTCGCTAGCGGTCACGTAGCACATCATTATATACCAGCTAGCCCAACTTCAGTAACCCTACAAACGTCACTGCTGTTTAGTTTCCTGTCTTCATTTATGTTGGAAGTGATAGCAGAGCTGTACGTTTTAATTTGTTTCCAAAACCCCGCAGTCAGGACATGCTATATTGTATTTAGATAGAAGCTAGCGAGCTAACTCCCTGCTAACTTCTAACTCCGTTAAATGTCATAAATTCCATTTTCATGGATGGCTGGATGTTAAACTCAATTGTTACACCTGGTAGAGCAGAACGCTGATCATTTTATTAAAGATGAAAGACTTTAGACAGTTTTTCAACTCTCAGTAATGCCATAGTGATCGTTTGATATATGGACCTGCAGCGGAGTTTAGACCCAGACACTGACGTCAGACTTAACGATGGATTGGCCCTGACAGCTTATTTGGTCATAACACACACATTTTCCCCTCATAGTCAGCAGCAGGGGCCCGACCACCAAAAAAGACCCTAACTGTCTATGTCTATGAGTGTAAACCCAAATACTTGATTATGAACACAGGTCTTTGCATAGAAAGTACCAACGCACTGGCCGCCTTCCTTCAGCCGTGTCCTGCAAGCCTCCAACTGGAAAAATTGGAGTTTACCTTATATGAGGAGAAAGTCAGTGGGATGAATATTCTAGCCTGTGTGCGCTCAACGTAAATGGAGAAAAGGAGGCAAGCTCCTTTGAGAGACCGACTGGGTTTTATTTATACCCTCTCGATTTCACCCAGCGCTGAACCCTTGTAAAGGTCTTGGGTCTTTTCCTGCATGTGTTAACTCATGCAGTCAAATTAGCAAGAGTGAAAATAATATTTGTATTCAAAATAACATGCTTAAGAGAGGCATGTGTGAAAAGCTGCTCAGTGTTTGCACAGGAAATGCTTGGGCCAACTCCTTATTTAGTGCTCACATTAAGAAACTACAAACTGCAAAGCAGTTAGGGTTGTGCAAGCAGACACAATGAAAAATACCATCATTATTTGCAAGAAAATGCTGAAATTCACCTTGTGTTGCCAAAAGCATTTCAAGACTTCATGCCTTCCCTTTGGTTTTGTAATCCATTGTGACCATGAAATAGCAGTTTAGCACAGTTGACCAACGTTTTTAGGAGATTACAACTATATGGTGGACATTTCGGCTTCAGTCGCACAGCGTGGAAGCTTTTTTCTGCCAGTGAAAAACAAATAAAAGAAGTGCCATCCATAAGTCACTAGTGACCAGAGGTCTCTAGGACTGTTTGACTTGTTTGGCCCAGCCTTACAGCAGCACCTTTGGGGTTGTCTTTACATTCACTGTCACCCAAAGACTTACACTATCACCTGTTATACCTGTTATACACTATCACCAGAATGCGTTTACAGCATTCTGGCCACCGTGGGGTAACTATCCTTAAAGCTTAAAACCTTACTTTTGATTGTTATTTACTATTTTTCAAAGGTTTAAACCGACTTTTTAATCCCGTAAAGTTGGGTATTTTAACAAGGAAGTCTTTGGAGACTGACTTGATTCTGGAGTCAGCCTTAAGTATAGTTCAAACATTTAAAAAACGTACGCTGCTTGCTAGCTTGAATTTTGCTGGCACATCGCTATGACACTTGGGATGTTTTTTCTTTTTACTTTAATTAACCATGAAGTGATACTCTTCATGCCTTCAATGCCACACGTGAATTTGAACCCACGACGCTCTCTCCGTATGAAATCAGCGGTAACCACTGAGCTACCGTGCTGCACAAACGCTACCACAGGCGCAGCTCAGTCCCAGCGACTTGAAACCGAAAGCACAAATGAACGCTCCTGCAGGAAGCTCGCTCGGGTTTACTGCTCGTAAACAATCTTTTTACCATTGAACTGGTATTTTTTTTAGCCAAAACACAACTTATAAGGCTAACCCTCAACTTTGTGTTATGACTGTCATCATTATCAGCAGTATAGCTTACATGCAGTGCATTTCTATCATAACCGTGCAAAAATTCTCACACATGCTTTTGTTTAGTTGTCTAACTCATATCACTTTTAAACCAATTTCTTTACTTTAGTCCATGTGAGTCACTCATATGGACTAAAGTACTGCAGCGATGTATAAACTGAGGAGTGAGAGCCAAGGTGAGAAGCAAGAAAAGACAAAAAGAAGATGAGGGGGATTTACGAGCAACAACCAAAGCAGAAATAGAAAATAAATGAATTTCATCGTCTTTTTCCTCCATTCCGTAAACAATTTAAAACAAAAGCATCCAATCATATCAATCAATTTATCCATCTACTACATCTATGTCAGTCTATCATGTTGCGCCTGTGTCTCACTTTGTACCTTTCTTTCATAATGAAAACAGTCTTCCTCTGTTACGAACATCACACACACACACACACACACACACACACACACGCACACACACAGCTGTGTAAAAATAAGATGTGCTGTTTTTAGAAGGGAAGCCACATCCTTCCAGTACAGTCACACTGACTGCCAGTGTACTCTACTTCTACGTCGCTCTCGTTCTCGATTTTACTCATCGTTTCCAGGAAGATGCGCTAATATCTAAGGACAGTTTTTTTGTTCTCTGTTTTTTTGCAATCGAAGCCCCTCTGTGAACTACAGGTTTTGACTCATTTAATCTCTAATATTCTGATCTCTTTCCCTGCCGTTATCACTATAATTTGCTGTACATCTGCAGCGCACAAAATCTGATGTGGTGTAGCAGGATGTCGATTTAGGTTGTAATGCAAGGTCACGGTGTGAGCCAGATAATCAAAGTATTTGCATGCCACGTATAAGCTCAAAGTCCTCATTTGGCCACACTTTCTTCTCTTCAGCCCTGAATCTGGATTTTAATTAGGCTTTATAAAATGCACTCAATACACTCAAGATCAACCTCGCAGACTTGTTATTACTGTCACAGTGGAACCCCTACTTACGAAATTAATTCGCTCCCAAGGGTCTTTCGTAAGTCGAAGCACCCATCGCGCCTTTTGAGTGAACGATAGGCTAATTGCTAACTGCAACAACAATATGTCGTTCAAGTGGAACAGCGAAGCACAAGTACGAAAGCAAGGGGGTTGTCACATGATTCGGAGGGCATTGTGGGCTCAGCCAATCAGAGCCAGCGGATTTCGTTACGCGGGCATTTTGCCATAACACGGGCAGAAATACTGCAGTTAAGTGCCTTCGTAACTTGAATTTTTTGTTAAATGGGGTATTCGTAAGTCGGGGTTCCACTGTACATTTAAGTAATTCTACTCTTTCAAAATGAATATTCATAGTACACAAATAGTAATTACAGCTAAAAGACTAAACTGGCCACGCATGCTTACATGTTATCAGTAACATCTCAAGTTTCTGAGTATCCATAGGATTACACATATTACTGTCACCGTCTAAATAATCCACAGGGGGAGCCCTCTTGTGCAACACATTGCAGGAAGTGAACCACACACCTACACAGGTTTGTGACACACTAAAAGGCGTCTTCTTACATCAAACGACTTCTCTTCAGCCCTCACACACTGAGAAACTATGAATCTCCCGAGAGGGATCCGCTGAATGAAACAGCGAGTCGTACGCATCGACAAAGATGACAAAAGCAGTGCAACCAACAAACCAACATCCAAACAACAAACAAGACGGTGGAAGGCGAGCTGCCACACAGCAGGTGCATTTTGTGATTTACGCCAGTTTTTGCTCCAAAAAGGCCATCCCACACAATCACTAATGACATCACCCGTACCTCAGCAGTCACAGAAAGTATACTCATGGCTTCATGGATACATCGCCAACCGTTGCTTTGGCATGCTCTGGACAGAGCCTGACAAATAAATACATGTAACGTATACGTGTATTTTTAAAAAACATAACTGTATTCGTGTGAACCTATATGTACACACACTATTGGTAAAAAATACCTGTATATGTGTTTTTTATTTTTAAAATTGCATATACGATACTCTTCCTAATCTTTATAAAATAATATGTATACGTTATTTATAAAAATACGTATACGGGTGTTTATAAAAATGTATGTACAGGGCCTCACCTTACTGTCTCAATAAAACAAACTAAATGGATAATAGTTGGTGATTCCTGGTTTGTTTTCTTAGTTTTTGGGATGCCTTTTGTCTATGGACAAAGACCTCAGTGACACATGCTGTCTGCAGCTGCTTCTTGCTACTTCACAAAGTGTAACCTTAAGGTATTGCCTATAATTAGGTGTCATCTGACTGCACCAATAGAGAAAGGTATTTTAAACACAGCTGTTTCAACTGTCCACCTTCAAAGATGGAGCAAAAGGGCAAATATGGAAGGAGAAAGCAACACAACACTCACTACAAGCGTTCACACAAAACACAACTATCACTGCCGCCATCGTTAAAACATACCGAACTACTTCATAGAGAAGGGTTAATAACTACCTGGTTTGTAGCTACTGAACTTTCAGAATAAGAGCGGACTAACTGTCCACCAGTATGCTGAAGAGGCCTGTTCTTTCAAGACCGATGAGGAAATAATGATATAAAGCACTAAAAACGAGTTGCATACCCAGGGTGCTTAGTGTACTAGGCTCTATGACGGATTTTACATTAAAAACCATGACAGTGTAATATTTTTTAAACCTAAAAAAAAGCAGTTTTATGAGCATGCATTTAGTTTGTGCAGCTGACAGGCTGTCAGAGGAGGACAAATTAATGATCACGACACTGTAATAATGAAATATGTACTGCAACACAGCAGGTAAGCAGCAGCATTAGTAAGAATAATAATTGTAATTACTGTAATTGTAGGAAATGCACTAGTGAATATGATGAATAGAGCTGGCTCTCCCTTTCTCTTTGTCACTCACACACACACACACTCACACACACACACACACACACACACACACACTTTATTTCAAGTGTCATTAACAGATGTGTTTTTGTGCTGCTGACTCAGTCTCTTTCTCTTCATGTGGTACTTAAAGTCAAGGCTGATAACAGTGCATGGGCTCACAGGCAATTCAACACATGCATGTACACACACACACACACACACACACACACACACACACACACACAAAGTATTGCAATGCAAGGTGGAGTCAAAAAGAATAAATGGAATCACTAAATATATGTGATCTCTCAGGACAGCAGTATTGCAAAAGCACTATATGTGTGTGTGTGTGTGTGTGTGTGTGTGTGTGTGTGTGTGTGTGTGTGTGTGTGTGTGTGTGTGTGAACGATGTGGTGGCTGTCTCTTACTTCCTGTTAAAGGGGTTTTAAGAGAGAGAGCGAGGCTGACAAAAACCCAGAGAGAGAGTGAGTCTATTTTTGGCCCCTGTGAGACAAAAAAGAAAAAAAAGATGAAGAGATAGCAGCAGGGTTAAATAAAACCGAGAGGCGCGCTGAGGCGTGAAAGCAAAACAGGAAAAATGAAACACAAAAGTTAAGCAAACAGAAAGAGGGAAACGGGGAAATAAGATAGAGAGAGAAGTGTAAAACTGCCCTAATGCACACTGTCTGCTTTTAAAGGCCAACACCCTGATAGGACGAGGTGTATGCATCAGAGGAATCCACGTCCTCTTAACAGAAACAGCCTGCACTCACTGAACAGCACAATCTGGCATCTAACTAGTGGCACAATTTTTTTAATGTATTGTTTTGTTTTTTTCTTTCTGCAATCAACTTTCCCACACTTGCACAAAGCCCATATACAATATACGAGACCTGAGACATGAAGCTACATCTTTACTTCTCTTTTAAGCCGTTAGCTTTCCAGTTAGCTTTCCAGGCTAACGCAACACTTTTTTCTACTCTACGGGGTATTGTGCTTCTAATAACAGCTGCACACACATCATTTGCAGCGCCATAAAAAAAAACTGAAATTAAGCAACAACTGAAAATAACTAAACCACAATAAAAAAACAAAAAAAAACAACAACAATCCCACAATGCAATCAGCTAATAAAGCTCCAATTTTCTAACTTTCAGGCCTTTTCTCATTCAAGGCTGCAGCAGTCTACCGGGTTTCCGACGAAATTAAACGCCAAATTTAAAGCAAATTCACTGAATAATAGCTACGGAAGCTGCAAATTACTGTGCACTTCCATCTCTTACTGTTACATTAATATTAGGATCTGGGTATAAAGTGCTGCTGCTGGTGCAGAAGAAGAAGCGGTTACAGAAACGATAACATGGAAAACAGGATGGAAAGCTGATTTCTGATTTATTCATGTGTTGATTTAAATAATGTTACAGTTAGCACACTGCTTCATACTGCTTGGAAAATCTATCAGCGAAGGAAAATATAGGCGAGCACAAACGGCAGCGGGTATCTAAGCCTTAAGTTTCACAGGCATCTTCATTTATTTGTCAGTTCTCTTCCATTGCACCAACTTCCCCTTTCAGCCAAGCATTAATAGGGTTTCTGCAATATTTGGACGTTGTCCCAATTTACTTTTTCATGCACTGAAACGCAAGTGTACCACCCTGCAACCTCACTTTAGAGTTGCACAGCCTTCAGTCTTTTGTATACAAAATACAAAAGTCTTTCATGTAAAATATAAGTGAAAGCAGAAAGCAATTATTTGCAATGAACACCAATCGCCAGGTCACTTTTTTCATGTCATGTTACTTACCAAATTTGTAAGTGACATGTTTTAGTGAGATGTATAATTCTAATCAGAAGCGTGTATTCTGTCCAGTGAAAGGGAGGACGTGTCAGCATAGCAAGGCAGCTTAAAAAGACCTGGTAAGCATTACATTTTCTAACCAATCTAACCATGTGATTTCTATATATGAAACCTAACCAAGCAACACATTTAAAATGACACAAATCTGTGACGTGTATGACTTGAACCTCATCCTGAAGCATGAGCAGTGAGATCACTCGATGTATGAATGACCCCTCCAAACTCCAAACGCAGACGTTTTTTGCCTTTTGAAACTACAAAATATTGGGTTTTTAGCTCGATGGTTGAGCAGGTGACCCGTGTCACAAGGCTGAATGCAACGGCCTTGCTTTGCTGCCTCATGCACCTCGATTTCTTCGCGGCACTATGTAAAAAATACTGCCAGCCGCCACTGCTACCACTCAGCCTTCTGGTAGATACACCTATCGTATCAGTTTCAGTCGCCTTGTTCTCAGGTTATTGTTATCAAGATTTTCAGAAAACTTGACCGAGATTCAAACTCATCTGAGATCTTTAGTAGATAAAACACACCTATGGAAGTGTATCAGAATTGTACACTGCCTAATTTCTGAGTTCGCAAACTTGGGTGTCTATGCTGTCGGCCCGAGCGGCAGGGTGACAACACAACGCTCCTTTTTCAGCTTTAAAAACGAGGAAATGACAAATGACACTTCTCAGCTGCAACAGCTCATATGCCGTTTTATAGCATTCGAATGACTTGCAAATCATTTCATGTTTATTTACACTTTTTTGTAAATGTAGTTGTAAAATGTTGAAAACGCTGCACATAGCGCCTTTACCTGCAGGTGCTACGAGGGAAAAAAACAGACACATTTGCAGATGTTATCAGAAACCTGTGAGGAAAGTCAACTCAAACTGCGCAGCTTCAGCGAACGGAACCAGTTGAGGGTATATTATCCATCTCCTGCTGGCAGAGAGAGATATCGCTTCAGAGGCACGAGACAAACACGCCGAAACTCGTGCTTTGTGCTGTCAGTCTCCGGTAACGAGCAGAGGAACACGAGCGGTAAATGCGCATGGACGCAACACCTTTCACTGATTGATAACGCACCGTTAGCACATTAGCACACAACTGCACACCTGCCGAGACTGAAACGCCCGTCAGTGATAGCACAAATGCACACACACACACTTCTGCTAATGACCGAGAGCACACATGAGCACACACACAAGATATTGTTCTCTCCTCATCATTAGCACATTTCCATGAGTGAGCGTCAACATGGTAGACACAGCTGCTGCAGATAACTCATCAACTTTGTCTCACAGCACACACACTTTCTTTAATGGCCTGCTGCCTGCGGAAGACTGATGACGGTTCAGGCTTGGTAGATGCATAGGAAAGGGAATGATAGAGCAAAATGGAGACGAGGGGAGGGGAAATGAAATCAAGAGAAAGGAAAGCGTGAGGAGAGAGATCAATACGGGGATGCCGGGACGAGGAAATGCACCTGAAGTCAACCTGGTTTGACTGATCTAAATCTTTTTTGATGTTTGTGCTCAGCTCGGATTGTTGTGAGAGAAATGCTGCAGCTTTTGAGGTGAGGGTGGGAAGTGAGCATTTGACAGACACATTAAGCTCAAACAATGATGTTAAAACGTGAATAAAACAAAAAAAATGAAAGACACGAAAACCTGCAGTGAAACATGAGAGATGTGAGGAGGAAACCTCTGTGCACAGCACGTTCTGCAGGAGTGAAGCCAAAGATGGCAACCACAATAAACATGTAATCATGAAGAAAATAACCACAAGTAGTGCTATATCAAGACTATAAAAATAGAATCAAAGCTCAACAGTGTTTTTTTTTTTCTAATGCGCGCTTTACTCAGGCGCAATAGATTGATAGATATAGATTTCTGCTGAATCAAAACAATCTCAACTGCTTTCACATTGCTTCAGCCACACTACATAATCTACATTCAAAGGACTCTTTAGACCTTTAGAGCTCTGAGAGAAGAAGAAAATTAGCTTTACCTGTCAAGTTAGCTCAACAACAGAAGGAATAAGGGCTCTCAAAAGCCTGCCATTGTTTCTACCCAAAAGCCCCAAACTTTTCTAGACATTAACGCCTCTGCATCGCCTAGAATGAAAATGTCACACACTCAGGTCAGACATTAAAAGCTGTTTACCCTCCCAGTTCTGAATGCAACCATCCGAGAATGCACGGCTTGCAAACTTACTACAGTATGTAATTGTTCCATTCACGCAGCATTTGCTAACTCTGTAGAATCCCCAGCTAGTCACATTGTGATACTGTTACGGACCAATCCCAAAAAGTTGATTCTGTTGATTCTGTTCATCTGGACGTAGTGTTTTCAGTGGGAGAAACGTTTCGTCACTCATTCAAGTGACTTCTTCATTCTCTTCATTGCTGACTGCAGGTTTCCCCAATCTTATAAACAGTACATTTGCATAGTGACTGAAACCAGCCCACTGAATGAACAATGGGCTGTGAGAGCAGTTTCTTGACCACTAATTTGCAAACTGTTGTGACCATTGATCAACAACCACTGTTCAAAGTCCAGGCCATTTACCATAGAGAGGCCTCCCAGCTCATTGTTCATTAAGTGGGCTAGGTTCAGTTATTGTGAAAATGTACAATAAGTCTGGGGAAACCTGCAGTCAGCTGAGACTGAAGAAGTCACTTGGATGAGTGACGAAACGTTTCTCCCACTGAAAACGCTACGTCCAGATCAACAGAATCAACTTTTGGGATTTACTTACCTGGATGATTGAGCATGCATTAAGACCTTACAGACCAATATAACCAAACATCAGTGATGTTACTCATCCAGTTTGCGGTTCATCTAAATCCAAGGGATTCTTCCTTTAAAACCTTTAGCACAGTTTGGGTTAAGACCTTTCCCATGATCAGCTTGTTTAAGTTTAAGTTAATTCAGTAGGAGTAGCGATTCTTGTGACCAATGGACATGTTGCCACAATGCTAGCTAATCAAAATGAATGTGGCTTACTTACTATGTTACTATATTACTAGGCATGTTTGGTTAAGTCGCAGAAAATGTCTACAATGGATAGTAAAAAAAATAGGGACTTTTCTGACATTTAACTCTTTATCTATTGTCAGGCAGTGTCTATTTAGTTACTTTAGTGTTGTATGAATGGATGTGAGGGAAGTCTTTATCAGCAGGAGAAACTGTAAAACTTGTGAAAACACAGGTAAAGGTCCAAAATGCATGCCCTCCTTCCCATTTTCCAAAGCTGTCTATTGGGACAGGAGTCTACTGGAGTCTCTTCCTGGGCCGATTGTGGTCTCTGGTCCTTATGATTGACACCCCTGTTACACTGACTCAACCAAATTCTGTTTGTAGGGTTGTTTGATGAATCCAGACTAGACCCAATCTATCCAGCCTGGACCAAGCACGGAATTTACAAGTGTACTACACACAGACCTGACATGAGCTGACTCAGATTCCTCTGCAGTATTTTAATGTTTTTCAAAGGCATCTTTCACCAGTTCAATCACAAATGATACAAAAAAAGTCACATTACAATGACCGGTAATTCTCAGCTACAAAACACGAACACGTATGTTGTATATTCTGGACTGCCAGATAGCCACTACTCTGAACGTGAGCAGGACCTGAACTTAAACGATTGAAAAGAAGCTTGAAAAACTATGAGGGGTTTCACAAAACAGATGAAGGACGAGCGGATGAAAAGAAAGGAAGGAATAGCGGGATGATGAAAGGACAGGTCGGAGAAGAGAAAGAGGGGAGCATTTAGAGATCAATGTAGGATAAATGAAGAGCAATGAAAGACTCAATGAATGACCGCAAAAGACATGCGGTGAAAAGAGGACATAAATAAAAGATCGGAAGTAAAGGCAGCAATAAGAAGGAAGTTACGTTCTTATAACAGGGGTAGGGGGGGGCTTCAAGGCTTTTTCCCTCAGTAGATTTCACTCATTTCTGTAGTATGTGATCTTATTTTAGCTAAGTTCACAAAAAGAATAATTTGAATGTTCTTCATCATGATAAATCAGAAATATCACACCTCGTAGAGTTTCGCTACAACAATATGATTTGTGAACTTTCCTGTTATTCAAAAATGACTTAACAAGTCTTGCTTTTCCTCCTGAACCCACAAACAAAGCTTGTTTCTTCACACTTCTTTAAATGATTTCCTGCTTTCTTTAAATGCAGCCCAGAGTTTTCTAGCACTTTCTTCTTTCTTTGACTGTAAAGAGTCCCCCTGTCGAACGGCCTGGCGTTTCGGGGAAACATGAGGTCAAATCAATAGAAACTGAGTTTGACGGCTCCAATTAACCAACACCGGTGAAGTCGAGGAGACAGAATGACTCCGAATTAGGCCCTGAGACTGTGTGCGTGTGTGTTCATGCATGTATGATAAACAGCTTATGTAGAGTAATTTCATCAGAGCAGATCAATAATACACATTGGTGCCCTTTGTGGATCCTGGGAGTTAGCCACTTTATCATACATTACCTATAAATTACAGGGAGTAATATTTTAAAGTGCTCTGCTGAACGCTGCAACTGCAAATCATGAAAGAAGCTTTTAAGGGGAAAAAAATGTTTATTCACTGTTCAAACTACTTTTAAAATGTCACCATTAATACTCTGAAAGGCGATACACAACCACTTGCTTTGTGTGTCGTTGCTTCGTACTTGAACGCAGGAACAGTAAAAGTACCACCAAGAAATATTTTAACCATCAATCTTTTCATTGATTTTCAAATGTATATAATGATAGCGAGCGTCAAAAGAAGCTTAACATTTATTAACTCAAAACTAAATTAATGTCTTACAGGCAACGAATCAGGAGTCTGGCTGAAAGAGCATTGTTCATCATTTGATGACAGATACTGATGTTTAGTCAGAGTCATTATAATGGATTGGATTTATATAGCGCTTTTCTAGGCACCCAAAGCGCTTTACAATGCCACTATTCATTCACTCTCACATTCATACACTGGTGGAGGCAGCTACAGTTGTAGCCACAGCTGCCCTGGGGCAGACTGACAGAGGCGAGGATGCCATATCGCGCCATCGGCCCCTCTGGCCAACACCAGTAGGCAAGTAGGGTAAAGTGTCTTGCCCAAGGACACAACGACCAGGACAGAGAGCCCAGGGATCGAACCGGCGACCTTCCGGTTACAGATGCGATTCCCAACCCCCTGAGCCACGGTTGCCCCATTGTGAGGAATCAAACATCTGAGAAACAACCGCACATAGTTAAACACATGAACTCTTATCATGTGCAGAAACGTCGATTTATCTGCCCTAGTTCACAAAGCTTTACAGTAAAGGAAATGTCACTGTGGCACTACTGAGTTTTCTCACGTGACGTCAAGCGCACATTATTCAAAGTTGTTCGCCATATTGGATAGGTACTGTAAAAAACAAAGTGTAATCCCTGGATAGCTGAGAGTTTGTAATAAAGCCCTTTGATTCCATTGAAAGTACGATCAGAGCAATATGTTGGCAACCAAAGAAATCGCAAGGAGTTTTTTTGCCAACTGTTTGGGGAATGGATTTTTTTCTCTAGTGATGGGTGGTTTGCAGGGTGTCACTGACCGGTATGTAGATCTGCCTGACTTGAACTTTAGCAGTCACTTTGTAGCAGAAGATACTGTTTTTCCCCCTCACAACTGGTGGTTGCCAGATGGTTGCAGACCAGTCTCTAGGTCTATATGATTGGGGTCACAATAATGGTCATACATCTAAAATGGCAAACAAGTTAACATTGCGTGGTTAGTGGTCGTGTGTTTGTAAAACGTCAGTAGGCCATGACTGGGCACAAAATATAGTAATTATAGACCTACTACAGCACATTCTTTGATTTGGGTGTACTTGTTGAGTCCCGGTCTCAGTCACACAAGGCTAGAGAGCAGTTATGACCTCTCATTCGCCATCACCAACTGACCAGTTAATTAGTCTGTGCTTTCCTGTCTTTGATAAGCGTTGCGTTTTACCAGCGTGGCGGTAAAGAAGAGGGTCAAGGTACTAATCTCAGGTTTACTTGTGTGAAATTATTTTTAACCTGAATTGTTTTATCAAGTCATAACTTAACTTATTTAGTTACATTAATAATATTAATACCCAGTAATAGAGTTTCCACAAAATTGTATTTCTCCTTCTACAAATTTAGCATCCTTAGTACATTCTTACTACAGCTGGGCACATACTGAGGCCACTTCCTTTTAAGTTTGTCATGCTTTTTTATCATCAACCTCTTCGTGCATAAATGTAGGTTAAATCTTTTGGGATTGACATTTTGGAGTTTTTTGTTGTTTTTTCTTAATGTGTGTGAATTTTAACTTGTCATTTGTTGATAAATAAATCATGGTTTTACTTTAATTAATGTTCACGGGATTATAATACGAAGTAAGTACAATATACTTAAAATATCTTTTTGTAATCAGGATTACATAAACCTAAAAAGAGTCAGTCGTGCTGAGCTGGCTATCATCTTGGTAAGTCAAACAAAGTTCTGGCTATGAGGGCTTTCAGCTGGTACCAAATAACCAACTGCAAATATGAAAAATCCCTAAACAAATGTGAACCAACAAATATATAATCCAGGCTAAAAGGCACACATTTGCTAGAGCCAAACCAATCACTATCACTGTTCTACATAGAAACTTCTGTACTCTCTCACAATATAAGGCCCTTCTGTTCTTTATCTTGCTGCTGTAATCCAACAATGTTGTTGTGGGATCAATGATGTAACGTACCTACCTAATTGCTCCATCATTAAGGCCCAGGCAGATCTGACTGTATTTCTCGATGTTTATTCCAAGAAATGAATACATTGCTTAGATGTTTCATTACAGTTAAAAGACAGTTTTAGCTGGCTTGGCTGTGTGCACAAGAAACATTTCCAACTAGTAAATAGGCTTTGCTAATCCTACATAAAATGAATAAGTGGTCTAAAAGGAGTTATTCCTCTGTTTCAGGACTGTGTCACTGCTTTCAACAAATAACATTCATGGGGTATAGATGCTTTCTGGAAACTAAAGACAATCCTGCTATCTACACATCGAGAAAAGTAACGGCATTCTCCAAGTGAATCGAACCTTTTTTTTTCTCAGTCTTTTACCTCACTGAAACCTTCCAGAACTTAAATCGGGATTTAAATTGGCAGCTAGCAGGGGACAAGCACGTAACGTGTATCATGAAAGCTTTAAAGGAGGAGAAGAAAACCCGAAAGCCGGGTTAAGTAGCTGAATATACAAAAACGAGCTGATCAAATGTCCTAAATGTTGAGGTAGATAATGCAACGACTAGGGCTGTTCAATATAACGATATATATCGGATGACGATATAAAAACATCTATCGTTTCATTTTACGCTATCGTTTGTTTCGTGGTGTCGCAAAATAAACTGTTTACGGCAATATTTTTTCATCATTTTGATGGTCATTGTAGTGGCTATATTAATTTCTTAAAGTTCTCTCTTTCTCTTATATTTTATATAACCACACTATGAACGGACAAGTGTCTGTGTTTATGCGTTGTCGTTAGCAACAACGACGGTAACACCATCGCGTGTCCGCTTGTTTATGTTCCACATAAACCTTTCACAATAAAGCTCAAGATCCTGTTGAGACTTTTCAAAATAAACTGAATCTCGTGAAAGAGCAGATTATTTACGGATGAGAAGCAAAAAAGAGCCGCCAGGTGCTAGAAAATAAACCTTAGACTCAAACGTTAGAACAGGCTTTTCCCCGCAGCACACCGTGTAATAAATACAAAGAAAACGGCGGCCTTTACAACTTATGTCTAAAAATGTATAGTTTCATGCATCGGTTAAAACACTCAACTCCAGGTACATGACGCGCAGCTGGAAACACTTCACGCAAGTCGAGCTGCCAGAGATTCACAGAATTTACAGAAAATGTTACATTTTTGTGATTTATATCGATATCGGGACGATAGATTTCTTATATCGGGATATGAGAGTTTAGTCATATCGCACAGCCCTAGCAACGACCACGTGTTTTTTTAAGCCTTAAGGATACAAACAATGTGTTTTGAGCAATCTTTGTACCAGTGACTGAATAACACATTTTAAATAGTCAAGCCGCCTCCTCACCAGTCCTGCCAACCTGTTGTAACGGTAAATATGGATATTAGAGCCTGCTGTTCGCTGTGTGGATTTCTTATATAACCGACTCTGGATGTGTTTCCACTCTGCCTCCACCTCTCTCCCTCTTACACTTGCTAATTCTCTCCCCTTTGTCCATCTTCATCTCTCTCTCCTCTCCCCGTCTTTTTCCATCTCTCCCTCTCCCGTGTTGAACCGAACACTTCTGCATCTGTATCGCATCAAGCCGAGGGCACAAATCAAAGCACAGCACACAGACACACAACACCGGCCGTCCCACACGCTCGTGCACTCTCCTAAAGCCATGTCTGTCACCCCCCCTCTCTATCCATCCGCACACATCTATAACTTGTCCTCATCTCCATTGCAGTGAACACCCACACAGATTTCTGCACTGGGAGCGAGATGTAGATAAAAAAGAACAAATATAGTGGGTTTGATTCCAGCAAAGCATCGTGCAGGAAATCCACAGGAATAGGAGCGAGGGGGGGAAAAAAGAAGAAGTGTTACCTGTTAATCACCACTCTAAAAGCCAGAAATACGACTGGTTACATAATCTGAAGTGGCGCTGCTGCTATTTTAGAAGGAAAGGGTTTTGGTTAAGAAGTTACCAATTTTAGAAATTCTAGAAAATATTTGGATGTTAGGAAAGGGACAGGATGTGACGTGATCACTCCAAAGGAGGGGAAGTCACAGCAAGAAATTACAAAAGAATAGGGAACAGACAAATGAGAAAGAAGAGGAAGGTAGAGAGGAGACGAAGGTGAAAACCTAATGACGGGACTGGCCTTTTCTTTGCACGTTTATGAGTGTGTGTGTCTTTGTCTACTTTCATAACATAACATAACAGTTGGCGGCCTACTCAAAACGTAAGTGGTAGTGCTACATACACACAAACACACAATTCACAGAAGCCTTTCTGCTTCATTCTCTTCCTGTGTCTCCTTTATCCTCCACACAGTAAATGTGAGTACTGCAAAGAGGAGGAGGAAGAAGAGGAGGTGGAGGAGAATAGGATTGGGAAAATAAAAAGAGGAGAGTAAAGAAAGAGTGCGAAACCTTACGTAATTGAGCCTGGAGGTAGACAAGGACAAAAAAAGAAGGAAAGACAAAAAGAAAGTAAGAAAATCAGAGATCGCTCGCAGAACGCAGACACATTGAGTTACAAACAGAACTTTTGCAACAACATGTGACACAAAGACAGCTGACAGCGCAAAACTTAAAAGCCACCACATCCAGCAGTTTTTGTTTCTCACAATTTAACATCAGATGATAATTTCCCTCAAGAGAACTGCTCCCTGTTCCAAAGATGCTGCTGCCTGACCATCCTGTGGTGAATTAGAAAACCAGAAATCCATTGTGCAGTGGAAACAGGCAAATCAAAGTAAATCTGTGGTGGTAAACAGTTTGTGGCTCTACTCACTAGCATAACATCTTAATAGTGCCAGGTTTTGAGTAAAGGGAGGCCAGACAAAGAAAGGTTGGGGGGAAAGAAACAAGTTAGTTAGCTAGCAAGCTTTTCTGTATCTGACTTTTTCCCATTGCCTCTCAAAGGCAGGCACATCTGTCAAGGTTGTCACACCATAGTGCGTAGAAAAGATGGGCATGCCTTCCAGGTATAAAAAGCTATCATGAAAGTACTTGTAACTTAAATTTCTTTGAATAATATTGTCATGTTCATCCATTTTCTGCCGCTTATCCAGGTTTAGGTCGCAGGGACAGCAGTCTGAAAAAAAAGCTCAACCCTGCCACCTCCTCCGGCTAATCTGGGGCGACAACGAGGCGTTCACAAGACAGTCGAGAGACTATCCAGCGAGTCTTCGGTCTCCCAGTAGGAATACCTCACCTAAGAGGCACCTCAACTGAAACCTTTTGATGTGGAGATGCTTCGGTGCTTAGTGCATCAGGTGGCCATCAAAGGTGGAGGCCCTGGTGTTCTCACCCCCGGCTTCAAGAACTGGCTATAATTCTTGACCTCTGTAAAAATTTTCCGATGACTTCATGTGCTCAATTGGCCGTTTCAGATAAAATTGAATAAAATTAAGTTCACATAATTATTAGAGCCAGAAAGGAGGATTATCCAGGATATGTTAGGTGGCTAACAAGTCGTCAATCAAAAGTGCAGTGCCCTCAGTTTCACAGTCCAATCTACCAATCAACTATTGAACTGTTTTTTAGGGTTTTTATACTTTCATTTTGAAAAATATCTCCATTCAAATGAAAGCGAAAAAAAATTGCTGTCACATGCTGTCAAGAGCATGCCAAAGAAGCAAGTGGTGAAATAGCCCTAACCATGTAGATGTCACAATGCTGGAACACCGCAAACGCTAACAAAATGAAAGTGGATATATGAATTCTCTTGCATAGCTTCTCCTTTCTTTTTGTTTCACTTTTTTAAGCAAAAATGCCACATTTTTTAAGACACAACACGCTGAACAATCCTTAGCAACTAACGTTGATTTAGTCTTTTCAAGATCTCAAGTGAGCCATCAGCCTGCAGCTAGGCCGATAAACATGTAACCACTGTTTCAACAGCTTCCCAAGATAATCAACAATGCTCAACAAATAGCTGCCCTCTGTGGAGAGAAGTGAAGATGTCTTATTGAGATAAGGTTGCAGCAATGCCTGCATGCACAGTGTACTGCAGCTGAAATACAATGCAAACAGTTCATGCAGTCATCGTATACTCATATAGCACAGGGTCTAAATGTCAGCAATTTAGACTGAAAAAAGCTTTTAAGATGTTAATTGATGGTAATTATTTGCCTTGAAATAGATAAATTACTACATGAAGCACGTTAAAAATGTGTCTTTTTTCATTATCAGATGCAGTATTGATGACCTATACTGAACTGTTACCGTATCCTTAGTAGGGCTGAACGATATATCGCATTTGCGATAATATCGCGACATGATCAAGTGCAATTTTCTAACCGCAAAGGCTGCGATTATACTCTGGACATGTCCAAATTCATGGGCTGCATCCTCCTGAGGCCGCATTTGTAGACCGATTACGTCACAGCGACGCGCCGAAGGCTGTCCAAATTACTACCATATCCCAGAATTCATAGCGCGGCCCAGCCAAACTCCAGTTTCCAGCAATGGCGGCCGCTACTAAGTTTTAAAATTACTCATACTAATCTTTCTGGGTCACAAAATAAACTTTTAACATATTTTCAGGCGAGAAAGTAGC
The DNA here is from genome assembly GCF_057381845.1 of Rhamphochromis longiceps. Classification (NCBI taxonomy): domain Eukaryota; kingdom Metazoa; phylum Chordata; class Actinopteri; order Cichliformes; family Cichlidae; genus Rhamphochromis; species Rhamphochromis longiceps. The sequence continues at coordinate 36,904,922 of NC_140559.1, read as the reverse complement.
TGTGTAAACATCAAATATCTGCTCGGTTTATCAAGATATCCCATATTTGCAAAAGTGCTTCGACGTTTTCAGAGGCGTCTGCTACCCACCAGCTCGACAGCTAGCCGGGAGCTCGAGGGTTACTGATGCGGCCGAGAACGGCACAACTCCCGGCACATCATTTTCAGATCACCGCGGAGTTTCGCTGCTCGGGTTAAACGTAATATATAAGTCACTTAGACAACCTAAAAATGTTATTGTTGGGCTTTTTTCAGTGTTTTGTTTGTTCGTGAGTAAATCGGTTTGGCTGAGATTAAAGTTATTAGATTAGATCAAATAAAACTTTATTAATCCCCCGGGTGGGTTCCTCGGTTTTCACACAGCTGACTAAACGTCAAACAGAAAACTTATTAAACAGAAGTATGAGACAGTCGAGAATTTACACCAGTGTCTGGTTATATTTTAGATAGCAAGAAGCAGACGGCCGAGTTTATTAAACTCCACCGAGACAGCGGTGACGCTAATCAGAACTAGACCGTCCAATTTCACGCCTTTAAACTTTAAAGGCGTGTTTGTGTGTGTGTTTATACAATTGCTATTATGTTTGCACTTTATGTGTAATGTTACTGACTGCAGAGATCAGTAAGATGTGTGTATTTTTTATTTATTAGTTTTATTTATTTAATATTATTTTTTAATTGAATGACTGTCTAGTAGTTCACAGATGTCGAAAAACTGAGTGTGGTAAAGCCACTGATTTTGTTTATGTATATTTCTGCAATCTGCACATTGTACTGACTTTCATTTTAATGTTTACACCAGGGTTCCTTGTCAGCACTTTATGCTCAGATGTTTGTAAGCTAAAAATAAACTATTGTGTATGTTCAAATATACTGTTGTGATTGAAGAAGTTAAATAAAAATGTCAGTCATCAATTCATGCATCACCTCATGTCATCATAACAGAGGTCTGTCTTCCAGGAAAGAACAGTTTAAAATTAATGTAATATAGTATTGGCCATACTATATGATGTATTGCTTGTCTTTGTTTAATAATACAGAAGACAAAGACCTTAAAAAATAATCGCATATCGCATCGCAATTGCAATATTGGGGCAAAAAATCGCAATTAGATTATTTTCCATAATCGTTCAGCCCTAATCCTTAGTGACGCATCGTTTATGTGGTTCTAATTTATGCTACTTACTGGCTGAAATATGTGAAGCTGCAGTATGTTCACTGAATTGTCTATCTGACACAAAAAGTTAATAGACTTCCACTTTATATTTACTAAATACAGAAGCAAAATTATGGAGAAATAAAGAGCAGAGTCAAACAGTATGACCCTGGCAGCTTGTATTGGCCCTAACCGTCGTAGTAATCAGTTCTAAATACAGTTCAGAGTTTCTTCAGAGTCTGTTTCTATTTTAGTCAGGTAGTTGGTTAGATAAATTAAACCTCACTAAATTTAGAAACCGTCATCTTTACTCTAAAGAGCTGTGTGAACAGAAATGCTGTCACAGCTCTGCTGAAACTTCACGTCCCAACAGCTGGCTTTTATCTGTTGCTGGTGGATATTAAGCACCGTAGAAACGAGGGAAACAAGCTATTTAGAGGTTGAAGATTTTGGTTTTGTTTGAAGGGTATTTGAGCATGTCATTATACTGATATGAATGTACCATTTACCAATAATGATAACAATATCAGACATGAGAACTAAAGGCTGAGAAACACAGGAAATGGAGAACAGGACATGAGATATAACAACCGCTCAAATGGGGACATTGTGGTTTATGAAGTACACCCATCTTTGCGCCCAGGCTACAACTTTAACACCGAAAGAAAAGAAAAAACCCGCACACATACAAAAGGGTTTGTCTTTTTTCAGAGAGCATTGGGTTTAGTTTCTGAAAAGCCTGCATAAACAAGCCAGTCCAAGACAAAAACTGAAGTCAATTCACAAACAGCAGAATTACCGCCTTGTCAACTAGTCAAGTTGCATTTCACCATCTGTGGAGACTTCAACCTTTGGATATAAAATGTCTTTGTTTCACATTATGTCATGATTAGCATATCACCAAAAACAATACTTGCGGTACCATTCAATATCAAAATTCCAAGAATTTGTTTGCTACTTTAAATGCCGATACACCAGTAATTCTTGAAATCAGGTGGGTAGCATACAGGTACAAGTATTTTAGGCTATCCTTACATACTTAAGAACTAGGAAGCCCTAAATATCTGGTATTGTGACAGGTCTAATTTTAATTTGTCAAGTTAGCTAATTTTATGTGTTTATTTTTTCCAGACGCTGCACTGATCTTGACCTGTGAACATGAAGTCAATAAAAGTTGATTCTGACTTCACGAACATGGGCCAGATTTCAGGTCACTATGTTCATGAACCTTTTAACCGCTGTACCCAACTAAAACAAGCTGTTGCGTCATGTAGCTGCAACAGGCTGAGGGGACTTGGGTCCCCTTAGTTATCATTGGTCTTTCAAGTCACCATAAAGAGCACAAAGGAAACAACTTTGTTAGAAGAGAAACACACAACAAGGACTTCTAATTTTACTCTAACTAATGAACATAGAGGGACAATCTAATGAACATTTACCTAATTTATGTTCACTTTTTGAGCTCGTCTGCAGGTCTACTATAACATAAGTCATTGCCATGCAGAGTCATAAATATCAAGGTTTGACCTACATAAATGTATATATATTTGGCACCCACCAAGGAAGTTTTACCCGGAGCCACAGGAAATGTATTTTTTTTACTTGTTTTGTTAACTGTGCTATTATTATTTCACACATAACACTGTTAAACGATCAGAAATAGTATGAAAATGCACAGCTAACTAGGCAAAGTTAACCGCCAAAGGCCTGTGTGGAGCCTTGAATATGTAGGTTTAGCTTGAAAATCTCATGAGTTAACTACCAGCTGATCGTACAGTGCATCTAAAGCTGGTCTTTAAACCCAAACATATTTAATTAACACCACAGTCTCCACAGTGAAATGGAAATGACCCGCCCTTTGTTTCTGAGAGCTACCACAACATCTGTATGATTATTTAGCGAATCACCGCCGAGGAACTGAATTAACCTAATGGTGTCAGGAAGTCATGTCACAGTTGATGAGAATTAGCACCTCCTTAACAAGTGTGCCGACAGACCGCAGCTCTAACAAGGCAGGTAATAGGCAGGGGACAAACTGAAGCAAGTCAAATGAAGCAGACAAGGAAGCACTGATGTAGTGATGGCGTTCAGCTATAACACACGCAAAAGCCATAAAAAATAGAGGAAGAAAGAGACATTTTGGCAAATAACAAACTCAGCCAAAATCACCCAACACACGCCTGCATGCACTCAGAGAAATGAAGGGACACACAAGCTCATTAATCCTCTCAACCTATTGTTGTCACTGAAGCATAATCCTGAAGTCGATGACTAGCTTAATCTACAGCAAGTCATGTGACTCTAGTTACACAAACTCTAATCATCTCACACTTGCACACAAACAACCAGCAACGGAACCAGCAGCAATTTTTGTTTCATCCAATGAGAAACGATCTACACATCTTTAAAGCCACATTTTGGGCACATTTTAGCTGTTACTTTCAATATCACAGCAATTAAATGTGACGTTTTAGGATTCTGTCATACCAGGCTGGAGAGACTGGTCAGCAACCTGCTGGCAAGCACATATCATTGGAGGAAAAATGTGCACTGCCCCCATCGGTTGGCAAGTGCTTGCTGGCTGGCACTGAATTGAATCGGTCAAAAAGACATTGCTGCAGCAAAGATGTCCTTATGATTGGTGTGGTCTCCTGTACTTTACATGGAAAACGCCGAGTTAACCTCGCACACTCCACATTTACTCTTCAAGAGTAAATGAAGTTGCTGAGTGTTTACGCGCAACCCTGCGCTTTCCATTGGTGACGTTGGCAATTTTCACCTAGCCAGCAGCCTGTAACCACTCACCACCTGGTCAGGGAATACATATTTTTCCCTAGTAACCTTTGGTTGTGTCTTTCAGGAAATAAATGAAAAATGTTTTTCATAAGTTTATTTATGTAATAAACTGCAAATTTTTCTCACTATATGTCTATATAAACATATATATGTCTGTATGTACCCTCGTTCCTCCTTAGCTAGCATATACCAATCACGTATACGGCATTTTTTAACATCTATGTTTTTTTCCCTAAATTTATTACAGATATCAATTGTTTAAATTTGTCTGTATGCATTTGTTTCATGTGCCACATTCCGTGCGCGGCATCCAAATACGTAACGTAACGTTCACAAAAAACTTTTGTTTGACTTACCACTGAAAATGAAAATTTTTAAAATGTGCTGCAGGTTTTTGCTAGTATAGAATATGTATGCAGATAGGTTTATGACTTAAGAATGGATGCTCTGGTGAGAAGTAATTCAAGTATTTTGGAATAATTCTTAGTTCGTTTTCTCTAAAAAAAAAAAAAAATATGTATACGTAAATGACACAAGTAATTTAATTTTCTTTTTTTCATTGCTTTTAAGCTTTTGTCTTGTGTTTTATAGGTTATATATCCTTCGGTATGATTTAACCGTACCTTGTACTTTCAATTGTTTAATTTTTTTTTTAATCCAATCATCTAAACTGGATGATGCATGTGAAAAAACAGGAAAATATTTTGCAGATTAACAGACTTTTTTGCTTTTATTTCAGTATATTTTCATTTGAGTTTTTATTAATTTTAATGTTAGTTTTAATCTTTTTAATTATTATTGTATGGAGGGCATATGTCAGAGACAGGACTATTCCTCCATTATACCTCTTTATTTTTTAGTTCAGTTCTTTTCCAAATAAGTTTTAATTTTTTTTTTCAAAACACTACTTATTATTTTTATTTTGGTTGTCTACGTTCTAGTCTTGCTGATAACGCTAAACAAAACACACACACACACATATGTTAGTGTATATAAGTGTCGAGTGAGATCAGCCAATCAATACTAGACTGTTATCCAATCCTATTGTCTGCAACAGAAACAAATGAGGCATTATGGGATGCCATTCCCATGACGACAGGGATAGCAGGTATCCTGTGTCTTCTATTGATCTGAGTGTGTTTTACAGCTGCGGGTCAATACAGGTAATGGATAATGATATACACACACACGCACGCACGCACGCACACACTCATACAGAATAATAATTTGCACATTAATCACTCTGTTGATAATGATGCATTTCTCTTTATTGCTATTAGCTCATCAATAACTAACGACACACACTTCTGTGTATGTGTTTAAATGCCAGTAACAGGATACTATCAAGCCATCAATATCTTACTGTAAGAGTGAGTCCAGAGGCCAATAACATCTACCAGAAGTCCAGTAAGAAAGGGAGCTCTTACTGCTGTCATTGATTTGAACACTGCTCATGAGCACAGTGGCGGTAAGAGAGGAAAATGACGCAGGCAGGAAACAGACCAGGCGTTAGAAGGAAGTTAGCTGACCTCAGAGGAGAGGTCGGATGAGAGGTCTGATTTAACGGTTGATAAAGTTGCGACAGAGACAGTCACACAGAGAAAAGGCTGCTAAAGATGCAAGGTAGCGGTTAACGTCCCTTCACATACATTTGATTATCATATGCGAGGCCTCCGAGAAAGGCAAGGGTCCTTCAGACCCACATGCACATGCCCACATTTCAGTGATAAGTCTAAACTTTGTGCAGGTTCTTCAATAAGTAAGCAGCTCAAATGTTTAATCAGGGTTATCAACATGGCCCTGATCGGAAATTCCATGATTTTTCCATGAATGTTCTCTAACTGAAGAGCGCCTGCCTGAATCCAAAAATATTACCGCACTCTGGTTCGCTAATGATGATTTTTACCTCAGAGGAGTCAGGTCGAGAATGGATAAAGTTCAGAAAAGCTCTTAAAAGCACTGCAACGTGTCGAGAAAGGTTAAAAAAAAAGCAGCTGAATCCATCATCTATGATACAGATTCACTAATATTACCTCATTTCTTTCTGTGTCAAAAACAAGCTCTTCTACCTGCTATAATCCCACCTACACACACATACACCATTTCCTCCTACCTTGGCCCTTATCTGTCCCGAGGTCGAAACTTTGCGGATCAGCTTGTGTGACGTCTCTTCTTGTTCTCCATCGCTGTCTGATGACTCTTCACCTGCTTCACCGGGCTGCAAGAAGAGGAGATAAAATCACCGAAAATGAATGTGAGATCAGGAGCCGTAAAATGTCCTCATTTCAAACTGTAGTGGAAGCGTTCAGCCACTGATTCAGCAGTTTGGCTGATGGGCTTTTTACTCAGAGCAACATTTTATGGTAAACTTACGTAAAATCCCACCGTCACCTACACAGAAAAAGTAAAAATGGACCGATAGTACAAATTTTTGGTATCGACCAAGTAATCACCTAATCATAGAAACTCAGGTAGCTCTTACAGCTCTTTAAAAAAAATAAAGCAATATTAATTTTATAGGAGTTAAAAAAACTTAAAAAAAAATGCTGCTCCAATGATTCAGGGTTTTTTTTAGCATGAATATTTTCAAAATAAAAGACACTAACTGTAAAAGATGTACCTAGACTACATAAGTGCACTTTAGGCACTCGCTGATCTGAATATTTGCATATACAACAGAAAATGTCAGCATAGGCACGAGATTTTTTTGGGTACCGGAAGGTTTCTGGTTTGTAGCCTGAGTGCTACTGACCAATCACATTTGAGCAGGATGTAGCTGCAGGCGAGTAAGCTGCCTGTGGTGAACAAAAGAGGTTCTGCATTCACTGAAACGCAACGTAAAAAAAACAAACAAAGATGACTGAGCTTTACGTGTACGCACCATCGTGGAGCGAGTAGTTTTAACTTCTTAAACAAAGCCACCACCCCAAAAAAACAAGAACGTCACCTCCTCCTCCCCAGTGGGAAATCTGAGCCTGCTGCAAAGCTTTTCCGCGAGTCAAGAAGTCAGGGATGTCAAATTCAGTACATGTCGCTGATACTCTATAAATGTGTGGGAAAAATGATAAAGTGAGGAGGTCGGGGCGGATGGATGTAGTCGTTTTCTTTCAGCTGCTCCGTTTAGGGTCTTCTCTGTCACACTAACCCTCCGTGTGTTCTCCTTCACTACATCCTCTGAGATCTTCCTCTTCTCCTCCTGCCTGAAAGCTCCATCTTCAGCACCCTTTGTCCACTATATTCTCTATCCTGCACATGTCCCTCTGATGTATTCATTTCTAATCCTGTCTTTGGTCATCAAAAACACAGTTTAACGGCTACATTTTCTTACTTTGTGTTCCCATTCACACATTTCCCGAATCTTTCTCAGAGTTTATCCACACTGATCCCTGCAGAGTGGACATCTCCCCGTGGCTGCTTCCTTCCAGGGTAACTTTGTCACATATAGTGAAGGTTTATACTCGCTGCTCAAAGGGGCTGTTAATAATTCCTGTATTTAAAGGCTGCTCCATGCAGATGAGGTATCTCGTTTAAAAGCACGTGTCTTCTTTCACCTGCAGGTCGAGATTAGTCAAGGCTTTTGTTATCTCGACACGACCCGAGGTAAAAGACTCTCGCTAAGGGATTGTATTACTTATAAATTAGGGCGTGTAAGTTGACTAGTCCCATTGTTAAAAGTGTAGAGTTGTTGTTTTTTTGTATTTTTACCCCTTCTGAAAGGGAAAGGAAAAGAAAGTGGAAGCAAAACCTGTTGAGGAGCCCCACCTATACTTTCACAATCTTTCTCTCTTTCTCTTTTTTTTTCCAATTTTAGCTTTAAGTGTGAAGAAGAAGTGGACTGTACTCACAATATGAGTCCTTTCAGAGTCTTGCGGTGATCCCAGCGACTCTCCAGCCCCCGCCACGTACAGGACGTTGGGGTTCAGTTTGGACGCCATCACGAATTTACAGAGAAAGGAGAGGAGAAGGAGTAGGAGGGCGAGGATAACAAAGAAGAAACAGAGACACGGGTGTGAAAGGGGTGAGAGAGATGGGTGAAAAGTTGCAGAAGATGTGGAGGGGTGGGGGGATGAGAGAGGAGAGGAGGAAGGGAAGAAGGGTGGAGTTTGGCAGGTGAAAGCCGGGCTGAGAAGAGAGATGATGAGGAACGGGACAGCAGCGGCAGCAGCAGGATCTGGGACGCCACGCTCCTGCCGAACTCTATCCAGGGCCAACTCTGGAAAAGACGGAGAGATGAATTATTGATCAACAGAGAAAAGCTCGGGTTTTTTTGGCAGGGGGAGGTTGTCTCTCTCTTTTTTGCTGGAAGTTCCCAACATGTATAAACAAAGTGTGGCTTTCACAGCTGATTAATTTGCCTTCCTCCTTCCATGGCAGGCTTTCAGCTGACAGTGCTACAGACACAATGCACACGGCGCTTCTGTTTCTCGGTTCCTCTTTGGGTCTTCCTGTCTCCGAGCGTTAAACACTTTGAGGTTTACGGTGTTTTGGGGTTTTTTTAGGGCCCTTTTAGGCAAGTCACACAAAGTCAAACAATTATAATAATACATACAGCGATGATTGGGAGGTGGAGACAGAAACATGCTTCATCACCAGCCTCTGCGTATCTCACACACAACGTGTTTTGGCATGCAGCAGTGCCGGGAACACACACCCTTACAGTCAATATATATGTGTGTGTGTGTGTGTGTGTGTGTGTGTGTGTGTGTGTGTGTGCGTTTCCTTGATTACGACTTGGACAGATTATTCAAAAACCTGTCTGCGCATCTTTCACCTCTCTGCCGCCCCCGGTGACACCAAAAAACTTGCACACATAAGCGCTCAAAAACACACTTCAGCACAAACGCTGAAGAATGTGTGTGTGTGTTTGTGTGTGCGTGTGCGGGCTTTTCCTTTTGAAAAAGCCGATCAAACTGCGCTGCTGTGGCTCACATGTTTCAGAGAGCCGTACACGCAGACGGATGCACGCACAGCGGGCTTGCTGGAGCCGAGCGCAGACCATCCATCAGCCGTGTCTGTCCTCGCTGTTTACCGCGGGAGCTGTCGGCGGACACGCGACACAAAAACAGTCCGGTCCGTGTACAAGGACCGCGTGCATATCTATCAGCTGGGCTCAGCCTCAGCTCAAAACGTCCATCAGCGACCTGCGGCCAGCACCACCTCCTTTGCTTTGCACACACACAAAAACAAACACACACACACACATATATATATCTAACCCCCCTCCTGCGCCCTCCTGTTTTTATAAAATGTTTTTATTATTCACCTTCGCTGCTTGATTTCTCCTCCAGCGGAGCTTGATCAGGTGCGCTGTTTCTGCCCCGCTCCGGTTACCCTGTCTGGGTGGCTCGCCAGCCGGCGTCGGGGTGCTGCTGCGCGGGCGGCCGGCGGTCAGCAGCGGCAGGAGGAGCAGCAGGAGGAGGAGGTGGTGGTGGAGGAGGAGGAGAAGCAGCGGCGGCGTGCGGGTCTCTCCGGTGGTGCTCGCCTTGCAGAGAGAGCGGTCATACGCATAGCGTCGGAGCGGATCTGAATCAGGTAGCAAGAGGAGGAAGGGGAGGGAGGGAGCAGGGGGTGAGAGAGAGCGAGCGAGCGAGAGATTTAAAAGCGGCCGTGTTGAGACGCTTCAAATCGCCGTATCGGGGTTAAACTGAGAGCAAATAACGTGCACAAACACACACACGCATGCGCCTGCAAGCAGGAAAAACAGACCTGCTGAACATAAGCAGAGCTACGTTAATTAACACAGTGGACCTTTGAATGAGGGGGAAGACATCGTTTAATCAAAATCGTCCTGAGGTAAAGAAAAAACAAACACGCAATGAGCTTTTACTGATTGTGCATTAGCGCTTAACAATAAGTGTGTAATTACAGCGCTGCCAAGCGTTGATTTGAAAGGCAAAAGTCGATTAAAATGCCAACAATCCTTTGTTGTTGTTACGTGCACACGGTATACCGTTTCTCAGCCTGGGCTGACTTGGGCGCATGATGGACGTGGTTGGTTTATGGACACCTGTATGCAGCTGGAAAGCATGCTCAATCATCCAGGTAAGGAAATCTTAGAAAGTTCATTCTCTTCATTCATTTCTTCATTTTCAGTGGAAGAAACGTTTTGTCACTCATCTAAGTGACTTCTTCAAACAGTAGACGTCACATGGTGACCTTCAGTCACTTGGTTACTGAAGAAGTCCTCTTAAGAAGTTCAAGTGACTTCTTCACAACGCAAAGCAGAACCACCTTAACTGCATCTTTGACACATGTAGGAGCAGTGTTTCTAACTGTGCAATTTCTCCAGATGTGTCAGCTCCTCACCCGCTTTCAGAGGCTTAGAAAATTTGTCCAGTTGTATTCAGAACTCTTAAGGTCATTACCGAGATTTCATGACCTGAGGTGAGGGTCGGGACATAAAGCTACACCAGGAAAGTTCAGTACAGCATCTGCAATACTGCTGACGGTGCACCAATCCGTCAGTCATATTCTCACTCCACCTTTCCATCACTTGTGAGTGAGACCTCAAGATACATGAAGTCCCTTGCTTGAGGCATGCTATTTCTACCTATTTCTACGTACAAAGTAGGAGCATTCCACCATGCTGAATCTCATCCTAGCTATTTCACACTCAGCTGCAAAGTGCTCCAGTGCACACTCTGAAGATGCCAACAGCAACACATCATTTACAAAAAGCAGAAATGCTCCTTATCCTGGCCATGCCTTGAGATCCTGTCCATGAAAATCAAGGACAGGATTGGGACACCATGCTCCTACAGTATAGCCGTCAGGTGCCCCAGGGACCTTTGTAAGGCCGTAAGTCTTCTCCAAATCTACAAAACATATATAGTCTGGATAGTCAAACTCCTGTGATTCCACCAGCGGTCCTACAAGGGTGAAGATCTGGTTAACTGTTCCATGGCCAGGAAGGAATCCCTTTTGCTCCTCCTGAATCAAAGGTTCAACAGTCTTCCAGGGTCTCTTTTCCAGCACCTAAAATAAACTTTCCTTCGAAGGTTGTAATTGGAGCACACCCTGCAGTCCCCCTTTGTTAAAAGGGGAACCACCATACTGGTTTGCCTCTTTACAGGCACAGTCCCAGACCTGCATGCAACATAAAAGAGATATGTCAACCAAGACAGCTCCAGAATGTCCAGAGTCCTTAAGATTTAAGGGAAAATCTCACCTAAACCACCAGGGAGCTTTCCAATAACCCAGCAACATCTACAAGTAATAATGTAACTGGTGACACTTCCACCAAGTCCTAAGGCTCTGCCTCCTTTACAGTGGAAATTTTGGCTGGATAGGAGTTCCTCAAAGGCCAGAAGTTCTCCTACCCAACCAATTACTGAATTGCTGCTCACCAAAACTTCTTTGAGGCCTGCCAAAAGTCCTCCTCCACAGCCTTCCCGAACGCTTCTGTAGCTGCCCTTTTGGCCTTCCAATACCTGTCTGCTGCTTTAGTAGACCCCCGGCCCAACCGGTCCCATACATGAAAGGAGGCTTATGGAATTACACGAAAGCCCGGGTCATATTTAGGACCACTGTCTAAATGGTGTACAAGTTTACAGATATAGATTTAGTCTTCCTCCTTTTTACCCTACAGGTAGCATTTACCAATTCACTCACATGCATACAAAGCCTTTGGTTTTTTTTTGCACTTTTAAGTGTCACACACATTCTTACAGATGCATTTTGCAATGGAGTTTGAGCTTTACTATCCAACCCAACGGCAATCGAAATGTAGACCGAGGGATGTGAGGACTGCACCACCTGCTCTAGCTCTGCCTGACCTACAGCCACTGAGTGCCTCCTATGTGTATACATTTAATTGCCTTTGTTGGCTGACAGGCTGGGGTATCAAGCATTTTTGGACAGAATGGAGCACTTGCCAATGCCTGAGAAATCAAAGTCAAACAGAGTCATCCGTGGATTGAATAAATACACCTTCCACAATTGGAGTTAGAGGCTTTAAATGTTGCTCGCAGACAGCAAACAATCTCACCTCGTGTTCCATTTATCAGCCGCTCTGGAGCTTTCAGTCCTTTTACATGATCTCCAGCTTTCATTTGTTTGTGGAAACCTGTGCACGGCTTGAAAAATGAACGCTCTCTCTGTATACATATACATATATATTTTAATTTTAAATCCAGAACAAGCCATGACAAATCCCGAGGGCTCATAAAGCATAAGAAAAAAACCAGTGATTATTCTTTTCTTGCTTTCCTATACTGCTTTGCCTTTCACGCTTCTTCAAGTGAAACCAACCGAGAAAGGGGATAAAACACAGTTGAACTCCTCACAACTCATGCTGCACTAAATCTATAACCATGAGCCAAAAAATAATAACAATAATAATAATCCTTTAGACGAATAATGACGCAATTGAGAGCCGGTCCAGTCAAATCTTTTGCTTTTAATGTGTTTGCTTTTCACAGGAAGGGGGGTGCAAACGGACTGGTTTAAAAATGTAGTGGCACAGCATTCCTCTCGCACACAATAACGCATCTATTTCGCTCAAAGTGCTGCCCAGACATGCTCTCAAAAACTCGCCTCGCACTTAAGCGTCTGCGCTTCTGCTCTCTCAGATCTCGATCTGCTGACTGATTTGCGCTCAAATTTCAGCTCAGTCAATAAGGAGAGCCCACACCTAATGGAGAGCTGGAGCTCCATTTGAGAGATAGTGAGACAGAGAGATCTGCATTAATAAGGTAGAGAGTCAGAGCGAGCGACACGTGCACACTAACACAGATACAAGGAGAGTGACAGGCAGACGTACACACACACACACTGGCAGCACTCAGTGCAATAGTAATTTGTTTACAGTTGATTAAATATTCATGCTGAATTAGCGGTGAGCCTGCCAACAGTCACTTCATTTACGCCCCGTGTGTGTGTGTGTGTGTGTGTGTGTGTGCCCTCCTCAGCCTCAGCCTTCCTCCACCTGTAAATGTGTGTTTTTTTCTTGTTGTTGTTGTTTGTTGGCTTGAGAAAAAAAAGACAAGACACAAGCACAGGCATGCGCTCACACCTGATGAACTCCCCTGACGATCAGGTGATGTCCTTATTGTATTCGACTCTTTCCTCCGGTTGCCCTTGACAACAGTGAGAAAGAAGGAAGGGCGAAAGGATGGAGATGAGGGAGGGAGGAAGACGACCGAGGGCGAAAGAAATAAAACACATGTCAGCTGAGAGTATGGGACTTGTTTTTATAGTATTTCCATGAGGAATTGTTCTGGAGCTGGGGTTAGAGATGAACACTTCACTGTGGGACATATGCGGTGAGTATTTTATCGATCGATTAGTAGCATTGAGCCTGTAGGAAGCCTGAGACAGATGTGTTTTATCTGTTCCTCTGGCATGGCCAAAAAAATCAAGGTAACGGAGCCCTGCAGATATGGCATGAGCTGCCTGAGGTAATCAGATCAGCAGAGTCAGTGACCTCTTTTAAATCTCTCCTTAACAGATACTTTAATTGGAGAGCCTTTCCAGATTCATTTCTCTTTTAATTGATCTGTTTAAATGCTATCAGTAACAGTAGGAGGGAGGACCTTCATAGTGTGCAGTAAAAACCCAAGAATATTGCAGAAAGAACCCCAATGATCACAAAGTCCCCAGAAAGCAAGCACTTGGCAACTGTGGGGAAGAAGAAAACCATTTAAACATGGATCAGAAAATTGGGAAGCACATCTATTCTGTTTCAAAGAATAAAAGCTGTTTTCTTTTTCTCTTCTTTTGTCCAGAAAATTGTTTCAAATTCAGATATATCCAGTTCCCAGTGTGTTGAAGATTTGGCCACTAATTTACATTTCTACAGTTTATGGCTCTGTTCTAAGACCACCATCCCAAGGCTGTGATGTACAAAAATGGAAAGGTGAACAGCGGGAATACACTGCGCCTGGTGGCTTCCCAATTTAGCTGTGATGCAGCCACTAGAGCTGACTGCACCCACCCAAGACAATTCCCGCAATTCCGGTGTTGCAGAAGCATCCGATCACTTAAAGTAGCACTGCGTTCTATTATATCTACTAGAGCCATGTTAAACTGAACAGAGCAGATAAGAAGGGCAGACAGTCTGGCACAAGAACGGCATAGGGAACTATGAATTTTCAAAATAAAAGTGCTCAGCCAGACTAAACATTTAGCTTCTGAGATGATCCCTGAGTGATATGAAGGCATGGGAAGCTTTATGGAACAAGACTGCATCAACGATGCGGCGTCAAAGACATGCATTAATTGTATTCCCATGCTAAGGCAGCAGATCTGCAGTAATAACCCTGTACAGAACAGAGAAGACACCAATACCAATAGACCTAACAAACATGGAACTAGTTTGAAGGTGGGTTGCAAAGGTGCTTGCAAGAGAGAGACCTATGCACAGGCTAAAGCTGTTTAAGTTGCCCTATATATGCTGCTGTGATCACTTCGAGACCACCTTTGAAATGAGGACATCCAACAGAGATACGATAACCAAACGAGGAGCAAGTTTGACAGGAGTTCCTCTGGCGTAAATGATCAAACCAATGGAGAATCCCACAAACGGCACCGAAGAAAACATGGCTAAAACAGGTTGAAGATGACATCAGAGATCGCAGAATAAATCTCGACGAGGCCAGGACAATCGCCAACGATCGCCATCCATGGAATTGAGTTGTAAAGGAAATGCGACAACCACTGGCACCCACAGCAGCGTATAGGCTTAGGAGCCAATCCAGGCCTAATGCCAGCTACGGATCAAAGAAAAGAAGAAGACACCTGAAGCCACACAGCTATCAAGCTGGTTACCCCCATCAACCAATACTTTTAAACAGTAGGAGTGATCTTAATTATCATAACGTCATACACTGCACACACAAATATGACACACGATTCTTGTTTATGTATTTGACTTATATACTTAAATATCTTATATACAGTATGCAGTATGTGCTGATTGGACCAGACCATGTGCAGCTCTCTAAGGGGGTATTTTTTTTTTTTTTCTCTTTTTTTTTTTTTTTTTTTTTTTTAAATGACATCAGAAACAGCAGTATGCGACATTACGTGATGGCAGAGCTTCAGTTCATCCTTTGTCATTTTTTTTTTTTTTTTTTTTTTAATAAATAGGACAGGGGGAATGAATGAGAGAGAGAGGGGGAGAGAAAGAAAGAAAACCAAAGGGGAGAAGAGACGGTGAGAAGGGGGGGGAAGAGAGAGAAAAAAAAAAAAAAACTCCTGGGTCACCTGTATGGAGAAAAAAACAAAAAAAAACCAAACAAACAAAAACAAACAGAGGAGACAGCAAACAACAAAGAGCAACATAATAATAGAGAAAACAAAGCACCATCACAATAAACTAGCTAGTCATAGATATCAGTATTTACTAAGTAATAAACGATATTGTGCAGCACGCAAGATAGACAGCGCACAGTGTGCTTTGAGGCAGCAGCCAAGAAAGCTTTAGTCCGCGTCTGTGAATACCCATGTGTGCATACCTGTGTGGATCAGCATGCTTGCATTCCAAAGGTTTCTCCATGTAATGATCTGCTAGGGAGTGTGGGGGGGGGCCACAGCCCCGTCCTCCAGGGTGTGAAGCGGGTATGGAGGAGATCAAAACTCCAGACATCCAGAGGCCCCCAGAACACAAGAGACCATGGAAGACCAACAGAGGGGCAGCCGCGCCACTGTCCCAGTAAGAGCTGAGGAGAGTCCCAGATGAGGGCTCGCCCAGCAGCCGCGGAGCAGAAGCCAGGGGGAGTTGCAGTGACGCGCCCGTGAGCTCCGCCGGCCCCCAGCTGCGCCTGAGTGACCGAGCCCTAGGCCGAGAGGCCGGGGGCACCCCACCTCCAAAGGGGCCCGAGCGAGCCCCAGGCCCCAGGCCCCGACAAGCGGCCGCCAAGGAGTGAGCCGGTGTGCACCCGGACGCCCACCCCCAGACACAAAGAACCACCAACACACCGACACCTGAGGGAGTCCGCCACCGGCAGGGGAAGTGGTGGTGGGTGGAGATAGGCCTCCAAACCTTGGAGGGCCTGAGGTGTCCCCAGAGAGGTGGCGTCTGATACCCAACCTGACATATAGACACAGACATACAGGCACACACAGACACAAACATCCATTCCCACCCTCATGCTCTCATATGCACTCACTCCACACTCAACCAACGTGGAGACAGACATAAAGAGACGCTGTACACACAATCACACTCCCCAAGCGTACTCTACAAACCGGGTCTAGGTACCCTTGCCCCTGGAGGGGGGAATTGCACCCAGACCCAGGTGGTGTTACCCTTTTCCCTGCGGTGGGGAGAGGCAGACCACCCCGACTCCGCAGCAGCAGGGAGGCCCCACACCCCAGACCGCAGTCGGACGGCCAACTCCTCCTACTAGCCCTCCCGCTCCAGCAGGCCGCAGAGAATGGGGGTGGGAGAAGACTCCAAACCTCCCTCCACCCGCTCATTGTAGTGTTGATGCATATGTGTTCTAAGGTGCAATTAAAACCCAGGAGGGCATGGAGCTACCTGCCAAGGAGCAGCAGGTAAGCGCATAGTCCCTCCTGCTAACCCTCAATGACTAAGTGTATTTAAAATTGAGAGGTGGGCAACGACGTCAGGGGTGAGGTATATACCCTGATGGTGATTTGGACTCCGTGATTGTGCCCACCCCCAAGATCCTATATGTATGTGTAATGAGAGTGTGAATAATGTGAATGTCTAAGTTGTGGGATAAAATTGAGGCAGAGGCAGCCAGAAGGGGACGGGGGGGGGTAGCCTCCTCTGCACCCTGGTGACATACCCCCACTCCAAGGCCCTGCATGTGTGGGTGGTTGTGGAGGAGCGGGAAGAGGGAGGCAGCTGGAGATGGGGAGGGAAGGAAGGGAGGGGCAGGTAACCCCTCCCTGGGGCCAGCTCCCCCGCTGACCCCAGTAGGCACTCCCACCCTCCGCGATCCGCCAGGGAAGGGGGGCCCAGGCCCATCAGACCGGGGCCCAGTGCAGTAGCGCCCCCCGGCTCCACAGAGCCCTGGACAGTCCACCCAACCCCACCACAGAGAAAACTGCACCCACCCCACCAA
Source organism: Rhamphochromis longiceps (assembly GCF_057381845.1). Lineage (NCBI taxonomy): Eukaryota > Metazoa > Chordata > Actinopteri > Cichliformes > Cichlidae > Rhamphochromis > Rhamphochromis longiceps. The sequence continues at coordinate 36,887,937 of NC_140559.1, read as the reverse complement.
CCACACATCTTCCAGACTACATAAGACGGTAAACGCCCAGGCTGAGATCTTCCTCCACCTCTCCTGTATCTCCCCCTCCTGCAGAGAGTTCCTGAGAGAAGAAAGCTCCTGCAAGATGTGACCATCCCCCCCACCAGTTGAAGAGCCCCCCAGGCGGCTCGATGCACCGGCGGCACCCTGCTCCAGGGCCGGGCCCCCATGCACCCACCCGCCCACAACCCCGGCAACACACCAACCAGGATCCAAGCCCCCGAGGCCCGGCCCGGGCCCCAGCCCAGAGACGGAGCGCCCCCAGAACCTCACGCCCATCCCGGACCCACCCAGGGCCAGCCAGGCTACCAGGTCAGTAACCCACGTCCGTCAGCACAGACCCTCCCCTAGCCCCGCTGCACGCAGCCGCGAGGAAACAGTCACCTGAGAGCCAACAGAGCCCTCAACCGGACGTGACCGCTACCCCGGGTTGAGCCCCCCAAGGAAGATGCCTCCGGGGAACCCCCCGACGCCCTAAGCCTGTCCCTACCCCCTCACCAATCACAACAGTGAAGGCGGGACCAAACTATGACCCCCCACCCCCACTAGGTGATGGAGCTGATAAAAGGGGCCCAGAGCAATTGATCTAATGTGGTGGCAGAGGCTGTATCAAGACTAATGTAATCTAATAGATAATTTCTATATTGGTTAGAATTAAGATTATTTTTATTTTTCCAGTTCATGAGGACTGTTTTCTTGGCTATGCATAGGGCAGTGAAAATCATATGGGCTATATTCTTTTCTGAAGTGACATTATCTAAGCTGCCCAGTAGACACACTAAGGGGGAAGTTGGGATGTTACATTTCAGACACTTTGATAAGTCTTCACATATCTCGCGCCAAAACTTTTGCACTGGTGGACAGAACCAAAGAGCGTGGATGTAATTGTCTGGTGTATTGCCTTGACAGTGTGAGCAGTTGTTGGAAGATGTAAAGCCCATCTTGAACATCCGATGACCTGTATAGTGCACTCTATGAAGTATTTTGTATTGTATTAATTGCAGACTGGGATTTTTAATTAATTTAAAAGTTTTTAAGCAAATCTGAGACCAGAAGTTTTGGTCTAGGTTGACTGATAAATCTGCTTCCCACTTTGCAGTAGGAAGGGATATTGATTCATCTAATTTAGAAAGTGTTCTGTATATTTTAGATAATAATTTGGGGGATTTAAGAGTAAGAAAATGTGCCGCACTTAGTGGTGTTTGTAATTCAACTTGACTGAGGTTAAATTTCTTTTTTACTATGGATTTAATTTGTTGATATTCTAAAAACCTTGTCTTGTTGATCCCATATTGTTCAACTAGTCTGTCAAATGGAATAAATTCTGTTCCCTCTAATATATGTTCTAAGTATTTAATTCCTTTACAACTCCATTCTGGGAAATTAATCATATTATTGTTTTGTAATATGTCAGGGTTATTCCAGATAGGTGTACGTTTGCATGGGATTAATGAAGACTCCGTTATTTTTAGAAACTCCCACCATGCTGTTAGAGAAAAGCTGATGTTGATACTTTTAAAGCATTCATGTCTTTTGATGTTTGAGCTAATAAATGGTAGGTCTGAAATCTCTAGATCCTTGCATAGTGCCTGTTCAACATCTAGCCAGGGCTCAACTAAGAAGGAATGTTTTAACCATTCTGAGATGAACTGAAGCCTGTTGGCTAAGAAGTATTGGTGAAAATTAGGCAGATCTAATCCTCCTCTATCCTTGGTTCTTTGTAGCGTTTTTAAGCTAATACGCGGGGGTTTATCTTTCCAAAGGAATTTGGAAATATATGAATCCAGAGATCTGAACCAATCTTGTGATGGTTTGTTAGGGATCATCAAAAATAAGTAATTTATTTTTGGCAAGATCATCATTTTTATAGTGGCGACCCTTCCCATGAGTGATATGGGTAAAGATTTCCATCTAGTCAGATCGCCTTCTACTTTCTTTAGAAGTGGGATGTGGTTTAGTTTAGTTAAGTCTGAAAGCTTAGGAGAGACATTAATACCTAAATATTTAATATTTCCGGATTGCAGTGGGGCAGAGGAAGAATTATGGAAGGAGCAGTTGATGGGGAGAACTGTAGATTTTGGCCAGTTAATTGAATAATCTGAAACTCTTGAAAACCAGTTTATTAAAGTAATTACCTCAGAGAGGTTGGTTTGTGTGTTTTGTGGCGTAAATGATCAAACCAATGGAGAATCCCACAAACGGCACCGAAGAAAACATGGCTAAAACAGGTTGAAGATGACATCAGAGATCGCAGAATAAATCTCGACGAGGCCAGGACAATCGCCAACGATCGCCATCCATGGAATTGAGTTGTAAAGGAAATGCGACAACCACTGGCACCCACAGCAGCGTATAGGCTTAGGAGCCAATCCAGGCCTAATGCCAGCTACGGATCAAAGAAAAGAAGAAGACACCTGAAGCCACACAGCTATCAAGCTGGTTACCCCCATCAACCAATACTTTTAAACAGTAGGAGTGATCTTAATTATCATAACGTCATACACTGCACACACAAATATGACACACGATTCTTGTTTATGTATTTGACTTATATACTTAAATATCTTATATACAGTATGCAGTATGTGCTGATTGGACCAGACCATGTGCAGCTCTCTAAGGGGGTATTAACTAATTTATCTCCAATGTTATATATTTTCTTTGACTTATGTATTGCCTATTTGCTTAGTGCTGTGTTGAGTATTACTAGTTGGTTAAATTTTTTGTTGTTAGATTTGTTTCTATTTTTGTTCCCCTTATGGATCAACCGTGTCTGATTAGCCACAATTTAAGTCCGCTCTGTCCACTTTAGATCAGTTTTATTCTGTTGAGCAGGTAATTCTGTTCATTTCACCTCTGTGTTGTTACTTTATTTTGTATATTTTTGCAGTTTTGGGCAAATAAAACCAGTTTTTCTCAAAAGAACCAACGTGTCTTTATGCTATGTGTAATCACCTCGGTCTCTCAAAGGTGCCATCCTGAGGCACCAGATGATGTGGGCTGGCATCGAGATCAGCTATTATTAGATGATGTACTGGGACTGCAGGCGGAGTTTAACTCCATGGCCTGCGTGAACTAACACTGTGCTCAAGTTCTGTTTGAAAAACAACCCTAAAAATCCACTGAAACGTTTTTCACAGTCACCTGTGTAACGAGAGAAACCCAGTGATCTCCTATGAGCAAACACTTGGCAGCAGTAGGGGAATAGAAAAAAAAAAAAAACATGGCTCAGAGCAGGCTCAAAGAGGGCCGCCATCTGCCTCCACCATTTGGGGTGAGCACAGAGGAGAAAGCAGAGCAGAAAAACAAAAAGGTGGTGGATTGTGTTCTTTGTGTCACGTTTAGGTAAAATTTAAACCTTTTTTATTTTATCATTTGATTGTGCTAATTAAAAGTGAGATAAATCAGGTGTTTCGTGTGCTTCTTTTACCGATCAGACCAAAGAAGCTACAGTTCTTTGGAAAAGCAGGAGGAGGCAGGAGAGATGAGGAAGAGCCAAGGCCCTGGCGCCTTCGCTCGATCTGTCACACACAAACTCTTTCTCTCTCTCACACACACACCTCCTTCAAGGTCTCCCGGGGAGCTGCTTACAGGTTGTCAAATTTCCTCTTGTCCTCATCCGAGTGGCGCGCAGCGTGAGCAGCAATCAGAGGCGAGCAATAAAAGAAACTGATAACAGAGAGATAATTAACAGCTCTGTGTTACGTATCAAACTGAAGGGCAAATTAGCGCACAATCATTATCATCATGCAGCAGACTGTCGCACTTCCTGTACTAATCTTTCACAAAGCCAGTTATACTCTCACACCCTGTATTTATCTCTTTAATAATGTGCAGCTAACACATCGCAGGAACTGCTCTCGCTTTGTATTCTCATGCTTATTACTGCTGCTGTTTGCAGAGAAAATACACATTATTTAGTATTCTGGAGAAAGCAGTGGTGCTGCTGTTTCTCTGTGGTCACTATGCTCGTGTTTTGGGCCTTTGAGTTGCATGTAAAGCACACATAAATGCTCTTTCTAGATGATTGAACTACAGTGGGGCAAAAAAGTATTTAGTCAGCCACCGATTGTGCAAGTTCCCCCACTTAAAATGATGACAGAGGTCAGTAATTTGCACCAGAGGTACACTTCAACTGTGAGAGACAGAATGTGAAAAAAAAATCCATGAATTCACATGGTAGGATTTGTAAAGAATTTATTCGTAAATTAGGGTGGAAAATAAGTATTTGGTCACCTCAAACAAGGAAAATCTCTGGCTCTCACAGACCTGTAACGTCTTCTGTAAGACGCTTTTCTGTCCCCTACTCGTTACCTGTATGAATGGCACCTGTTTGAACTCATCATCTGTATAAAAGACACCTGTCCACAGCCTCAAACAGTCAGACTCCAAACTCCGCCATGGCCAAGACCAAAGAGCTTTCGAAGGACACCAGGAAAAGTATTGTAGACCTGCACCAGACTGGGAAGAGTGAATCTACAATAGGCAAGCAGCTTGGTGTGAAAAAATCAACTGTGGGAGCAATCATCAGAAAATGGAAGACATACAAGACCACTGATAATCTCCCTCGATCTGGGGCTCCACGCAAGATCTCATCCCGTGGGGTCAAAATGATCACGAGAACGGTGAGCAAAGATCCCAGAACCACACGGGGGGACCTGGTGAATGACCTGCAGAGAGCTGGGACCAAAGTAACAAAGGTCACCATCAGTAACACACTACAACGGCAGGGAATCAAATCCCGCAGTGCCAGACGTGTTCCGCTGCTGAAGCCAGTGCATGTCCAGGCCCGTCTGAAGTTTGCCAGAGAGCACATGGATGATACAGCAGAGGATTGGGAGAATGTCATGTGGTCAGATGAAACCAAAGTAGAACTTTTTGGTATAAACTCAACTCGTCGTGTTTGGAGGAAGAAGAATACTGAGTTGCATCCCAAGAACACCATACCTACTGTGAAGCATGGGGGTGGAAACATCATGCTATGGGGCTGTTTTTCTGCCAAGGGGACAGGACGACTGATCCGTGTTAAGGACAGAATGAATGGGGCCATGTATCGTGAGATTTTGAGCCAAAACCTCCTTCCATCAGTGAGAACTTTGAAGATGAAACGAGGCTGGGTCTTCCAACATGACAATGATCCAAAACACACCGCCCGGGCAACAAAGGAGTGGCTCCGTAAGAAGCATTTGAAAGTCCTGGAGTGGCCTAGCCAGTCTCCAGACCTCAACCCCATAGAAAATCTGTGGCGGGAGTTGAAAGTCCGTGTTGCTCGGCGACAGCCCCAAAACATCACTGCTCTCGAGAAGATCTGCATGGAGGAATGGGCCAAAATACCAGCTACTGTGTGTGCAAACCTGGTAAAGACCTATAGTAAACGTTTGACCTCTGTTATTGCCAACAAAGGTTATGTTACAAAGTATTGAGTTGTATTTTTGTTATTGACCAAATACTTATTTGCCACCCTGATTTATGAATAAATTCTTTACAAATCCTACCATGTGGATTCATGGATTTTTTTTTCACATTCTGTCTCTCACAGTTGAAGTGTACCTCTGGTGCAAATTACTGACCTCTGTCATCATTTTAGGTGGGGGAACTTGCACAATCGGTGGCTGACTAAATACTTTTTTGCCCCACTGTATTAGTGCCTTTTGAAGCATTTTTATAGAATTATCCAGCCTATAATATGTCTTGTTGTGCAGTTACTTGTAGTAACAGACCATTCAGGAAGTCTCTGCTGTAGGTGAGTGAAATGCTAGTGCTAACAGTGCTAGCAGGTAACAGTGCTACAAACTGCAGTTTGTAGTGTTTGGCTTTGTTTTGGTTGGATGCTCCTTAACTGTCCAAATATATTATTTTACCTACCTGTGTACAATCAAATTCAAAAATTGGTTGTAAACACACTCCTTTACATTGTTGCCAAGAGCTGAATAGCTTTATTTTTGGTTAAATCTACTATTTCATATTTAACACTCTATAATAGAAACAGAAGGGTTAAACATAAACAGGGAAGCCTGTCTGATGGCACACACACACATTCAGTGACACACATATCAGATGGGAAATGCCATAATCCCAGTCCTAATCCTACTGTCATTCATGTTGTCACCACCTACAACTAAACCCACACACACACAGCGCAAGAAATTGTTACATCAGATCTTAAAATAAGCCGGCCCACAAATATCGAATATGAGTCACATAAGAGAGTTCACGGAGGGAAGTTAATGGCTTCTGTTGAAGAAAACCGTTTCCTTACTCAGCCATTAAATGTGTCTTTTAACGGTTATTTTTGAAATCAGCTGTTATTATTTTTGTTTGTTGTCAAAGCAGTAGCTGCATACCTATCTGACTAAATTACAGGCTACTGAAACAAGATTTAAGGTTTTGTTAACAAGCTTTCTTTCTATCAGAGAAAATATTACATGTTATACCATAAAGTCACATTCAGGCAAGAATATTTTCAAAATAAAATATCTTTCTTATTGATCTTATCTGTTGTGGCAGTTTTGATTAAAAAAACCTGCTTCTTGCTTTCAAACCATGTCTACTTTTACTATTTACATACAACTAATAACAAACTGCATATTCAGGCTGATTGTGGTAACATTGCACAGGCAAACTGTATCTGCTTTATACCTTCCAAATAATTGAGATTTTAAAAACCCTTAAAGCCTTCCTAAGTGCTTTGCAATTGATCTCCTGATTAACTTTAGGACAACAGAGGTTAAAAACTTGGCAAAGAACCAATATGCTTTTAAAAGGTCATTAATGGGTGAGGGCAACATTATTTGAATTGATCTGAAATCGACCCCGGGCTTATTGCGTTGGGTAATTAGAGACATTCAGGGGAATTGAGCAGCAGTTATTCCAGTTATTCCTTCACTAATCCTGGATCAAGCCCTCAGTACTGCATCTTAAATTGTTTGGAGCCAACATGATGCAGTTCCTGAAGCTCACTTAGTGTGTGCACCCTCTGCCTTGTCAATGTATGCACCATGCGCTACTATGCTGCCACCTAGTGATTTGTTCTATTAAAAGAAATGAACCTGGGGTGTGCAGGAACAGACTCAGCATGCAGAGGAAATTCAAGAAAAAGGATAAGAGGAAATGAAAAAAAAAAACAAGAAGAAGAGGAGGCTGACTTGTTATTGGAAGCTCGATAAGCGGTGGTGAAGTCTAACGATAGGCTCTTTGAGGGTATTAATTATTAAGTGTGGTCTACGATTTCTCCTTTGATCTGTGGGAAGGGGTAATCACGGTTAAGGCTAATGAGGCGTGTGATGAGACGAGGGGAGGTGAAGAGCAGCAGAACAGAAAGAAAAGAGGATGGGGATGGGAGACAGGCCGCTCGTAACATCGGGAAATGGCAAGACGAGGATTAAAGGTGAAGATGGCGAGGAAAAAAGGAGGACATTTCATTATTCCTCACCACAGTGTCTGTCTGTGATAAGGATTAGAGTGGCTTGCTGAATCATTATTTTGCTTATCGGAAAACTCAAATACAATCTTCTCAGTGTCACGTACCTCCAGAGTAAATATGTTGAGCATAAAATAAAAAATAAGCTTTCTTGTATTTAAATGTTTTGATTTAAAGGCTTCATTGAACAGAGTTTAACAAATCTGAAAAAGTGTCATTACATATAATCTGAATTAAACAGAGTAGGGTTGCATGATTATGAAATGTTGGGCTAATACAATACAGTCTTTGGAACAGCAGGTTTGCAGAATACCGATATTTTTTTCCATAACGGTTTATTTTTGCTGTTAGTTATTTTTTCCTTTCTGTCATAATAATAATTCAAATTATCTTTGATGTTTTTAACTTTCATGTGATACGACGCGCACCCCCAACATCGGAGAGCGTCATTTAATAGACTGGTATCAGTCAACAAGACTGATACTTCGAGCGATATTTTGGTTATTTCTTATTAGTCACATTACAAAAAGTGAGTGACTATAATCAGCCCTGATTAGTTATGAAATTCATTTAAATAGATTATTACATTGTCATGGATAATGTGATTAGCGTTTGATCAGTGCTGAATACGTTCCTCTTTAAACTGAAGTGTCTTTTATTAGTCTGACGGTTTTGTTATTGTGACTTAAATGTGTTTGTTTTTACTTATGATATGGATCAGAGTTGTTTTTTAATATATTTTAAATCCCTTTTTCTTCATATTAAAAGTGAAAAATATTTTGATTAAATTCTGCAAGTTTTCTATGTGTATTTCTTTTTTAAAAAAGAAGAAAATTTTGTGTTTGCTTCCATCTTTTCAAATATGAGGAGCAACAAACTATTACACTTTGACTACTCTTTGTTTTCCAGTGGATTAACTACATTACCAAAACATTTTCTGTAAGAAACAGCCTACATTTCATTTTCCAATCCTTTGTAATGGTATTGTGATTTTGATATATCGTTTTTAATTAGGCTGTGATATTATAGGAGACAGAGTTGAAGTCATTTAAGTGAGTAGTCTAAGGAGCCAGTTGCGCTTCTTTTTCTGTTTGGGCTTTTCCTCTGACATGTTTTCATTTTGGGCCTCTGGATTTTGTTGTTTGGTAATGCTGGCCTCTTCTTTTTCTTGCTGATTCTTCTGGAGTGTCTTTTAGTCCATCTTTTTACAGCCACTGGTAGGATTTCTGGATGTCAGCCACTTCCTCTATCTGCTGGTGGTACATACTGGGCAGGAGCTTGTCCTGCCATGATGGCTCCTCCCCTTGCTCCTCTTTCTTGGGATACAAACCCTCTGTAAGTCTGTTATGTGTCAGTTGAAAAATACAAGAACGTATGAGTCACACATAAAACCTTGAGTGGCACACATCTCTGTGGCTGTCGCAGTGGTTTCCTGAGATTAACATAAAGACTTGAAAAATCTGCATCGAGTAGGGATTAAGAGCCACCACCTCCTTAACCCAGCTCTGTATAAAAACAGAGAGATAAACCGCTGACAGGACTCCATTCAAAGGTGACAAGCCACCCCAGCATCCTCACAGCCTAATAACCGAGTCTGTGTAAAAAAGGCAAACACAGTAATCAATCATTTTACAGATGGTTATTTGCTGGTTGCCTGGTGCTGAGCAGTCACCAGGCAACCTCCTGACATCTCATGTTGACCCCAAGAAATAGTTTGGCACGTGAGCGTCTGTTAAAAACGGCAAAGTCTCATTTTTCCTTTCTATTTTTGTTTCGAAGAAAAAAGATAACTTTCTCCCCAAATATCAACATTATCACCCTGAGAGATGACAGATTGTATTTGTTTAAGAATACAATAATATTCTTGTTTTGTTTTGCATTCTTTGCTTCACTTGTATTTGCATTTGCACCCACTCATCCATACACTGCTTCTTTGTGCTTTTTATGCACATTTTAATTACTCTGCATACTCTCAACAGATGCACTGTGGGCAATTTGGGGTTCAGTATCTTTTCCAACAACACTTCGTCATGCGGACCGAGCCTGCAGAGAAGGACCAACAATGCAATGTCAACACTCCTCCAATGATTCAAGGGTGTTTCTCCCATCTCTTTTTTAGATTTTTAATTGTCATTTAATGACCATTATAAATGCAGACACGAGATATCAGCAAATAGCCAGTATCAGCCGATGTATCCATATCGTTAAAATATTGTAAAACTAATTAAAAATGCTAGTTTAAAAACTTGTTTGGTGATGTCTGCAATAATACTGGCATATGAAGAAAGCTGTAATAGCTCATTACTGAATTCTGGAAATCTGCAGATGGAAAAGTAATCTAACTTCTAGTCCATTTAAAGTTTTATCATCTTGCATGTACACTACGTTTGCGTGTACATGTACAGTAAAAGCTCCTGAATAGCTGTCGAATGGGAGCGAGGTCAGTTTCTGAATGCTATTTCTGCTCTCAGCTGGGGTCTCCTACAGGTGTTAGACCCACTGACACAGTTGAATCAAACAGCAGAGACATTTAATGAATGATACCTGATGGCAAAAAAAGAAACACGGCATGTGGAGGCAGAGGGAGAAAGGTTGTTAAAGCAAGAACAATGGAGAAAAAGAGGCAGAGGATAACTAAACATAAAGAAGCAAATGCAGGAAAGAAACTGAGCCAGAGGTACAGTACACAGAGACAAAGAAAAAAAATTGAGTGCATCCCCCCCTCCGTGATCTATTGAAGCTATAAATACCACTGTGGGATACATAGATCAGGAACATTTGAGTCATCTGCCATTTGAAGGCTGGTCTAATGCACCCGACCTGCTTTGAACACCCATGCTGAGCCACAAGTGCAGACTGCACGTCAAACTTCAATGGCTCTGGCAGAAAATTACAGGTGAACACGAGGACTGGAAATTAGGTGAGTGCATCGTGAGTCTCGTCAATAACGCAAGCAGCAGGGGGGGAAAAAACAAGAGGGGAAAGATGAACATAACCCATCCACTGACAGACAGACAGAGAGACACAAGTGGAAAAACAAAGAGGCCATTGTGTGTTTGACTGGGCCTGCTCTTCACCATATTGGTTTCCATGAGAACACAAGACTGAGAGAGCGAACAGGTGGTAACCTCAAAGAGCAGAGCAACACATCCTGTTGGCTTCTACAACCAGGAGTCTTACACGTCACACAAACACAGAGCTGCTAATGAAGCAACATGCTGAGACAGGCTTATGAACAGATTTCTCGCGGAGGTTTAGCTCAGTGTGTTAGTATTACGACTGTGGAGGTGGAAATCGCTGGTTCGAATCCCCAGTTACCCGCTTCCCTTATGAACGGATGAGGGCCAAAGGTAGCCAGCAGAATAACTACTCTGAGTACTGCTGAATAAAATAAGTAGAAAAGCCTTCATATTTCAGCTATATTTGTGCTTTTAGCCCAATAAGAAACAACACAAGAAAACAAAGGAAAACAGTGAGTTTTTCTTAGGGCTTAACATTCCTACTACCAACATGGGGTCCATGTATGTTAAATATGTTATTAGGACTAACATCGCCAAATAATAATAATGGATTGCATTTATATAGTGCTTTTTCAAGACCGTCAAAGCGCTGTACAATTCCACTATTCATTCACTCTCATACACTGGTGGAGGCAAGCTACAGTTGTAGCCACAGCTGCCCTGGGGCAGACTGACGGAAACGAGGCTGCCATATCGCGCCATCGTCTCCTCTGGCCAACACCAGTAGGCGGTAGGTGAAGTGTCTTGCCCAAGGACACAACGACCAAGACTGTCCGAGCCGGGGCTCGAACCGGCAACCTTCCGATTACAAGACGAACTGCCAATTCTTGAGCCACGATCGCCACTTAATAAGAAATAAATATAAATCAGTGTATCAATAAATAATCTTGTGCTTGGTTAGAGGTGTTGAAGTGATTTCAGTCGGAATAATGTAACAAAAGAAGTTAGATGTCCACATTTCACCGGTTGTAGATTCATGTTAACATGCTGCAGGAGCCAATGCACCAACCAATGTAACAAGTGTAACTAATATGGTAAGAAATGCACTAATCAGCTGTGTTTGGCCCAAAGAATAAAAGCAATACATTTTGGTGAGAAGCTGACTGAAACCACAAAACTTTATTTATGACTGTGATGCCAGTGAGTGAACTACTCATACTTGTACCAGAGGCATCAAGATAAGCATGCAGGTGTTAACCTCAAAGTGCAGTTTACTAAACCTCAGGCAACAAATTAATTTACCAAGAGACACAACAAATAATGGAGGTGAATCATCAGCACTAGCAGCAGCAGAGGAGCTGCCAGTCCTGTTGTAAGAAGCATTAATAGCAACAACTGTACTAATCCCGTGGAAATTTCACAACCAAAAACAGGAGCAGCGACGCGCTCGTGCAGTAAATTAAAATGTAATTTTGCTGTCACAGTACTGCAAAGATTTCTCACTGTCATTACGAATCCAGCACAGCTACACTGTGTTGCAAAAAAATGACATTAATTCCTCTATATCTTTGGATCAAAGCGATCTTGCGCATGCTTCAAAATATACCCATTATTGTCTCACAGGACAAATCGCAATATGTGAAACACAACAAAAGTCCAAGGAGCAAGAACAAAGAAAAAAGTATTGACCAAATCATCAGTCTGTTTGAGCACCAACATGTTTACATAGATTACCTCATAGGATTGTGTAAATGTGATAGAGTCACGTTACAGGCTGACATTTACCTAAAACTCCAATCAATCTGATGTGTCAGTGGTTAAGAAATCATTTCCCGGACAACAAGAGCTCAGGAATTAGCACAGAACTGCAGGGAAACACGAAACGATCATTGACAGAGCTCAGTCTATGTCAGGCTCATGGAAACTTAATCGATGAAGCTGTACATAATCTGAATTGCACCAAATGTCAAACTAAGAAGAGTTTGTCTTGAGTAAATGTTGTTGAGTTCAGCTTCCCTCCTTACTCCCATCAGGGGAATACGCCGAAGCTAAATGGAGACTGAACAACACCCACCCCACCTCCACACCACAGAGCTGCTGGGACTGGAGTATCACATACAAGAACACTTGACTTAAGCTTTTTATAATGCATGGACTCAAATTAAGGACTGTGCCACTAATCACTGAGTTGCTCGGGATAAGGCCTTTGAGAATTTTAAAAGCACAATGAGTAAAGAGCATAAAAGTTAAGGGGCAATTCGACATATTACTACACGTCAAAGTCTGTTAAATGTATCTTTAGAATGTCTGCTGAATAAAATTTGCATATGTTTTGTGTTTCCAGCGGAAATCTGGTCAACAGCTTCCTTCTCTGCATCCTAATTGAGGATAAGAGCTCCTGTAGAGGTTCCATTAGAATACTTTTATGTTTTCTGTGCTACACACAAGCGTTAAAGTGGGCTTGAACGATGTAGGAAAGGTAGAATAATGGCTAAAACTGTGGAATGAGTTCATTTTTCATGTGTTACTGCCTGGAGGTGCTCAATAATAAGAAAGTAATGTCATCCCACAGTCTCACTTACAGCCTCAATCTATCTTTCTCTTCCCAATTCTTGTAATTTGTTCACAGTACAGGTGTCAGTTTTGGATGACCCTTCTTTTTTTTTTTTTCTCCTGTCCTGTTTGGTTCTTTTGCCATCAGAATTGTTGTCTAAAGGCAAAGAAAGATGCCCAACGGATTTACTTTACCAAATAGACCATCCCGGCCTTGCCGTAATGGTCTATTTGATTCACCTTTGCTTTTATTGTTTATTTTATTTTCACTTGCTACACACGGGACAGACTTGACTGGGGGAAAGAAAGAGGGAAAGAAAAACAGTGGGGAAGAGGAACAGTGATAAAGGGCAAAACCCCCCAAAAGCAAACAAAACAAACAGACAAAAAATACATATATCAATCACCTGGATCACCTGTTGAGAAAGAGAAAAAAAGCAAAAAAAGCAGCAATCATCGCGATGATCTATGTGAATATAACAGTAAATACTAAATATTGAATATTATTGTGCCACACGTTGGATGGACAGCGCACAGTGTGCTTTGAGGTAGGAGCCAAAAAGGGTGTAGTTTGTGTGTGTGAGCACCCGTGTGTACACCTGTGAGCATGGACGCGCTTGTTTTTAAAAGGTTCCTTCATGTAATGATCTGCTAGAGGGTGTGGGGGGGCCACAGCCCCGTCCTCCGGGGCATGAAGCAGGTATGGAGGAGATCAAAACTCCAGACATCCAGAGGCCCCCAGAACACAAGAGACCATGGAAGACCAACAGAGGGGCAGCCGCGCCACTGTCCCAGAAAGAGCTGAGGAGTCCCAGATGAGGGCTCACTCAGCAGCCGCGGAGCAGAAGCCAGGGGGAGTTGCAGTGACGCGCCCGTGAGCTCTGCCGGCAGCCAGCCGTGCCTGAGTGACCGAGCCCCAGGCCGAGAGGCCGGGGGCACTCCACCTCTGAAGTGGCCTGAGCGAGCCCCAGGCTCCAGGCCCCGACAAGCAGCCACCAGGAGTGAGCTGGTGGGTACCTGGACGCCCATCCCCGGACACCAAGAACCACCAACGCACCGATGTCTGAGGGCGTCTGCCACTGGCAGGGGGAGTGGTGGGGGGAGATAGGCCTCCATACCTTGGAGGGCCTGAGATGTCCCCAGAGAGGTGGCGTCCCAACCTGACATATAGACACAGACATACAGGCACATACAGATACAAACATCCATTCCCACCCTCATGCTCTCATATGCAATTACTCAACACTCACCCAACGTGGAGACAGACATAAAGAGACGCTGTACTCACAATCACACTCCCCAAGCGTACTCTATGCCCCAGGTCTAGGTACCCCTGCCCCTGGAGGGGGAAACTCCACCCAGACCCAGGTAGTGTTACCCCCTTCCCTGGGGTGGAGAGAAGCAGACTGCCCCGACTTGGCAGCAGCAGGGAGGCCCCATAATCCAGACTCCGATCGGACGGCCAACTCTCCTCCATGTTATCCAAACTTACGTTCCGTGATGTTGTCGTTCTTTTTGCTCAAAGAGACAATTCTGAGAACTCACGACCGCAGTGCACTTCCCAAGATTTGATCCAATTTGCGCTCAAAGGTGTTATTCGAGCTAGCCCCTCCAGATGTAATCCAGTTTTCCACTCAGAAGAGGTCTTGTTCTGAGTATTCACGGCAGCCGTGCGTTCTCCAAGATCTTCTCCGTGCTGCACTCAATGAGCCCATTTTTAGAAACTCACGCCTCGTCCCATCATTTCAATCCCAGTGGGCAGCCTTGTGGGGGTTTGAACAGCCGGTTCCACTTCCTTAATTCTTCGATAAGCCAGGGCCAAGCCAGCTCCGATCAGCAAGAACCCTGTTATCATGGTTCCGAATAGATAGATATCTTCAGCAGTCAGGCTCACCCGAGCCCAGACTTCTCAAGACACAAGACAATAGACACACAGGCTGAGTTCTTCCTCCACCTCTCCTATATCTCCCACACCTGCAGAGTGAGTTCTTGGAGAGAGGAGACCTCCTACAAGACGTAACAGCCTCCCCCACCAGTTGAAGAGCCCCCCAGGTGGCTTGATGCACTGGCGGCACCCCGTGCCAAGGCTGAGCCCCCATACACCCATCCACCCACAGCCCCGGCGACACACCAACCAGGACCCAAGCCCCCAAGGCCCAGCCAGGGCCCCAGCAACCTGTTAGGTTACATTAGAGACAGCAGACATCAGTTTAAGCTGATTCACTCACCAAATTCTACCTTTTATTCCAGCTTAAAACTGTCTAGGTGTTTGAAATAAGCTGTGATAGTTTATGTAACATCTGCTTTTATCTTGTTGAATTGAGCTGGGTGAATCTACAAAGAATAATAGCACATATCAACTGATAACTTTGTCCGTACACAAAAAAGCAAACCCACTGGAGTTTACAACACCCCGTATAAAAAAAAATTAAAAAATGCATTTAAGTATTAAGTTTAAGTGGGTCTCTGTGCATCTCCACCTTATTTTAGGCTTCCCCAGCCTGTCAAATGGCTATACTGTAAATGGTTCAAAGCTGAAATTATTTAAAGTATAGAAAGGAATCTTGTGATTCCCACGTTCATACTTTCAGCATGTTTAAACTGAACCATTTTATTTACCAGGGTGTCCGACTAGAACTGGACCATTTTTGACACAAGAGAAAGAAAATAGTACTGACAGTTCAAATTAAGAGCAATGAAAGTATTTCATATGCATTTTGTACATGTGCATGTGTTGGGAATATTTGATTTAAACTTTTCTGTGAAGTTTCTGAAACAGCAAAGAGATTTTTGGAGTCTTTCTATAGTTTTTAGGGAACAAAATGGGGAATTATCTGTTTTATTTCAGTCTGTGCACAAAGGACCTTAGTTGAATAACAGCATGCCAAGCCTTTTCTCATGACGTTAGCGATGTTAATGGTGAAACAATATTTGTACTCAGTCAATTAAGATAGTGAGTCAGACAAAAGAAATCAGACAAATAGAAAAAGAAGCATCTCTTATAAAACACAAACAACCGAGATGATTGTTGCATTTAAAAATATGAACCACACTCATACATTCATCAATAAAAAAATAAAATCAACCGAACAAAATTTCAAAATGTAATATTATTAAAGTCGTCGGCATTTAAAAAGCTGCGTGCTGCAAGAAGAATGAGGCTCTTCAAAGTGAGCGACGCAGCAGTAGGTATGGCTGATGCATCTGCGTTATGTAACCTTAACAGCGGGGAGATTGCATGTGCATGTAAGTATGTGAGCCCACATGTCACACATGAATCAAGGCAGAGAGAAATTTCGTAATTAAATTTGGGGGAAAAGGTACCCATCTACTGCATCACAGCTGGAACAGCTGGCCCATTACACATGAAATAACTGCCTTCTTACTGTATGTGCGTGTGCATGACTGACACAGACCATCAACGCTGTGTGAGATCACACCTTCCTACACACATGCTAGCACAGTGAAACAAATTTAAAGTGATGCTTAACATTCCAAATAATTTGCTGCAACTGCTATTACAAATTAAAACACACCATATTTGCCTTTATTTGACAGCTGACTGTATACACTTGACATCGTAGTTAACCACTTTAACTATTTGGTCATTAAGCACCCCTTCACAAATGTAATGCTGATTAATTTTTGAGAGTGGCACTAAAAGCTACGTTACACAAACACAAAATAAAACATAACCAAGAGTTTATAAACCCGGCAGCATGCCTGTTGAAAATGCTAACTGAAGTAATGAAGTGAAGTCATCAGCTGCAGGAAGACAGCAGAGGAGGTATCAGACACTACACCACATGCAAGTGTCTCTTAAATCTTTTTATACCACATAATATAGTACTGTGCAAAAGTCTTAAAGTCTCGAGCCACCCTTCATTTCTTTATATTTTGCTAGCAGATAGATAGATAGATAGATAGATAGATAGATAGATAGATAGATAGATAGATAGATAGATAGATAGATAGATAGATAGATAGATAGATAGATAGATAGATAGATAGATAGCTTGGTTAGCCTGTGGGACTCCGGAGGCAGCCGACAGGTATCAACAGGCCAAGCGGAATGCGGCTCGGGCAGTGGCTGAAGCAAAAACTCGGGTGTGGGAGGAGTTCGGAGAGGCCATGGAAAAAGACTTTCGGGCTGCCTCGAAGAGATTCTGGCAAACCGTCAGACGTCTCAGGAGGGGAAAGCGGTGCTCTACCTGCACTGTGTATAGTGCTGGCGGAGCGCTGCTGACGTCGACTGAGAAAATTGTCAGGCGGTGGAAGGAATACTTTGAGGACCTCCTTAATCCCACTGACACGTCTTCCGAGGAGGAAGCAGAGTCTGGGGATGAGGGGAATGACCCGCCAATTTCCGGGGGCGAGGTCACTGAGGCAGTTAAACAACTCCTTGGTGGCAGAGCCCCTGGTGTTGATGAGGTCCGCCCCGAGTTCCTGAAGGCTCTGGACGTTGTAGGGCTGTCCTGGTTGACACGCCTCTGCAATGTTGCGTGGAGATCAGGGGCAGTACCTGTGGACTGGCAGACCGGGGTGGTGGTCCCCATCTTCAAGAAAGGGGACCGGAGGGTGTGTTCCAACTACAGGGGGATCACACTCCTCAGCCTCCCTGGGAAAGTCTATGCCGGGGTGCTGGAAAGGAGAGTTCGTCCGTTAGTCGAACCTCGGATACAGGAGGAACAATGCGGTTTTCGTCCTGGTCGCGGAACACTGGACCAGCTCTTTATCCTCTCCAGGATACTTGAGGGTGCATGGGAGTTTGCCCAACCAGTCTACATGTGTTTTGTGGACTTGGAGAAGGCATTCGACCGTGTCCCTCGGGGTGTCCTGTGGGAGGTGTTGCGGGAATATGGGGTGTCTGGCCCATTGCTACGGGCCATTCGATCCCTATACAACCGTTGCAAGAGCTTGGTTCGCATTGCCGGCAATAAGTCGGACTTGTTCCCGGTGGGTGATGGGCTCCGCCAGGGCTGCCCTTTGTCTCCGGTTCTGTTCATAATTTTTATGGACAGGATTTCTAGGCGCAGCCAAGTGGCGGAGGGCTTTCGCTTTGGTGGCCTCAGAATCTCATCTCTGATTTTTGCAGATGATGTGGTTCTGTTGGCTTCATCGGGTGAGGGCCTCCAGCTCGCACTGGAGCGGTTCGCAGCCGAGTGTGAAGCAGCAGGAATGAGGATCAGCACCTCCAAATCTGAGGCCATGGTTCTCAGCCGGAAAAGGGTGGAGTGCCCACTCCGGGTCGGGGATGAGTTCCTGCCCCAAGTGGAGGAGTTCAAGTATCTCGGGGTCTTGTTCGCGAGTGATGGGAGAAGGGAGCCGGAGATCGACAGACGGATTGGGGCTGCAGCTGCAGTAATGCGGACGCTGCACCGGTCCGTCGTGGTGAAGAGGGAGCTGAGTGTAAAAGCGAAGCTCTCAATTTACCGGTTGATCTACGTCCCTACCCTCACCTATGGCCACGAGCTGTGGGTAGTGACCGAAAGAACGAGATCGCGGATACAAGCGGCAGAAATGAGCTTCCTCCGAAGGGTGGCTGGCCTCTCCCTTAGAGATAGGGTGAGAAGTTCGGCCATCCGGGAGGGGCTCAGAGTAGAGCAGCTGCTGCTCCACATCAAAAGGAGCCAGCTGAGGTGGTTCGGGCATCTGACAAGGATGCCCCCTGGGCGCCTCCTGGGTGAGGTGTTCCAGGCATGTCCCACCGGGAGGAGGCCCCGGGGCAGACCCAGGACACGCTGGAGAGATTATATCTCTCGGCTGGCCTGGGAACGCCTTGGTATTCCCCCGGATAAGCTGGAGGAGGTGGCTGGGGAGAGGGAGGTCTGGGCCTCTTTGCTTAGGCTGCTGCCCCCGCGACCCGGCCCCGGACAAAGCGGATGAAAATGGATGGATGGATGGATAGATAGATAGATAGATAGATAGATAGATAGATAGATAGATAGATAGATAGATAGATAGATAGATAGATAGATAGATAGATAGATAGATTTCTGCATCTGTTAATATAAATGTCCTCTAATGATGAGAAGCTGCTGTAAATGATCTGTTGGGCAAATGTTACCACATGTTCGACCTCAAAGCAGTTGCTGTACCACACAATTACAGCAGATGTTGTAGTGTAGTTATACTTTATCAAACTGGTCTTGAGCAATAGTTCTCTAGGTGTTTTGAAGGTCTCTCAAAGTCTTTGTTTGGATATGGGCTGGTTTTTCATTCAATATCAGTCCAGTTCTTGTACCTGACCATTTTCATTGGTATGCTTTTTTGTTTGTTCAGCTACTGAACATTAGCCCATGAATCATTCAAGCATAAAAATGGCTCCCAACTCCTTTGAGTCTAGGCATAACAAACAACTTCAGAGAACCAATTTAAAGCCAGGTCCTTAAGAAAAAATGAAGCAAAGACCTGACACAGGACCTCTGTGTTTGCTTTATATACTGCATTTACATTTATATTTGCACATTTCAATAAATCCCTCCTATTTTCCATTTGGGTAAAGAAATGATGGGTGGCCCAAGACTTTCTGCACAGCACCGTGTATGCTGTGGTTGTCTGAGTGAAAAAGAGAGAGAAGAAGAGAGAGAAGAAGAGACTGCAGGCAGGGTGGGGTTATCATTAATCTCTGGCTCTCTTTCACAGTGTGCCTTTTGTCCTGACTTCTTCCCCTCACCCCAACCAATCACAGCACATGGTTGTCCCTCCCTGAGCCTGGTTTTGAGGGAGTTTTCTTCCTGTCAAATGGGAATTTTTCCTTTCCACTGTCGCCAAGTGCTTGATGATAAGGGGTCTTTTGACTGTTGGGGTTTTATACCTTACAGTATAAAGTGTGTTGAGGCAACTGTTGTTGTGATAAAACTGAACTGAACAGAGATGAGTGTCAAGGGTGATTAATGACAGCAGCAAGAGTGAAAGGGAAGGTTTACATGATGGTATGATCTATGGATCAGAGTTGAAGATGTTAAGACTTTCATTGAGGGTAACCAGGATGGACAGGACTAGAAATGAGTACATCAGAGGGATAACTTAGGTTGAACACTTTTAGACAGACTAAGAGAGACAAAACTGAGATGATTTGGACATGTACAGAGGGGGAATAGTGGATGTATTGGAGAAAGGATGTTGAATATGGAGCCACCGGGCAGGAGGAACAGAGGAAGACCTCAGAGAAGAGTCATGGATGTAGTGAATGCAGAGGGTTGGTGTGACAGAGGAGGGATAGGGTTAGACGGTGCAAAGAAGCCAAAAGAAGACTGTGTGTTGACCATCCATCCACCCCGACCTCCTCAATTTATTACATTTCCCACCTGACTTTGTACTACAGGCAAAAATAATCCTTTTAGCTCCTGGTAAATGTAAAACATACTGTTTTGGGCATTTGTTGACCCTTACTAATACCACTGTCACCCCAGAACAACAGAAGGGTGATGACTCTGCTTATTTGCTATGACCTAATAATAGAATTTAGCTTTTCTCTGTTGATACTTTGTGAGGACTTTTTTTCTTTACATTTCTTTCTTAAATTTGCTTTTTTTACTCTGCTGAAATGACTCATGAAGCATAACAGCAAGTATGTGAGCTTTGGAAATCCATGTCTTTATGCATAGAAGCTACTTAGTCTTATTATGCAAGCAAAATGATTAATAACAAGACAAGAGAAAGATTGTATCTTAAGAAATTATAGCTTTGGTGATCACCGGATGCAGGCCAAAGATGAAGAGTTACAATTATGTGTAAAATAAAGTTTCACAAGACTCTGCAGTCCCTTACTGTTTCCACAGGAAGCAGCCAGGTGCTGACAATCAAATACACTTGATTAAGTCATCATCATTAACTGATCATCACCTCTATAAAAGCAGAAGTTTTGGCAGTTTGCACATCTGGAGGATTCAGATGTGTTTTAACATAATGCCACAATCTTCCCAGGAGTGAATGTCCCAACAAACTCATCCAATTTGTTGTGTATATGAGAACACAGCATGTCTGTAGGATACTGAGCTTCAAAAAGTCTTCATATGACTGTGTGAACGATTGTAGTGGAGTGAAGGTGGATGAGTTTAAATACTTGGCCATCCAAAGCAACGGAGAGTGAAAAAGAGAGAGAAGAAGAGACTGCAGGCAGGGTGGGGTTATCATTAATCTCTGGCTCTCTTTCTCAGTGTGTCTTTTGTCCTGACTTCTTCCCCTCACCCCAACCAATCACAGCACATGGTTGTCCCTCCCTGAGCCTGGTTTTGAGGGAGTTTTCTTCCTGTCAAATGGGAATTTTTCCTTTCCTTTCCAAGGTTGGACCGTGGAATGGTAAGAGAAACTGCAAAAAAACCCAAGAACTACATCTCACACTCTAAAGGCCTCAGTTAGCATGTTAAAGGTTAAATGTTCATGACAGTGCAATTAGAAAAAGACTTAAAAAAAAAAGAGTTGTTTGGAAAGGTTACCATGAGAAAGCTTCATCTCTCTGCTAAAGAAAGAAAGAACCAGTGAGAAGATGTTAAGAGAGCAGTGCATAAACAAATGCTTGCAAACCTCTATGAACTGAAGCAGTGCTGTAAAGAAGAGTGTTCCAAAATTCCTCCACAACGATGTGAGAGACTGATAAAGTCATACAAAAAACGATTACTTCATACTGTTGCTGCTAAAGGTGATTCTACATGTTCTACGTGCATGTTTCTGCACACACTGACGCGAAAAATGTTCCTTTTCACATCAATGTGTGCAGAGCTGCTAATAATACAAACAAATGCTGAGGAAATTAACTGCTTTAATTATCTATTTTGATAGTGTGTAGTGGTTAAACCAGTAATCTGACTTTAAGATAAACTAAACAGTAAAGTTTAGTTTAGGCAGCACGGTGGCACGGTGGTTAGCACTGTTGCCGCACAGCAAGAAGGTCCTGAGTTCAATTCCAACATCAGGCCGGGGTCTTTCTGTGTGGAGTTTGCATGTTTTCCCCGTGTTTGTGTGGGTTCCCTCCGGGTACTCCGGCTTCCTCCCACCGTCCAAAGACATGCAGCTTGTGGGGATAGGTTAATTGGAAAAGCCAAATTGCCATTAGGTGTGAATGTGTGAGTGAATGTGAGCGCGAATGCTTGTCTGTCCCTGTGTGTTAGCCCTGCGACAGACTGGCGACCTGTCCAGGGTGTACTCCGCCTCTCGCCCTATGACAGCTGGGAAAGGCTCCAGCGCCCCCCGCGACCCTGAAAAGGATACGCGGAAGCGAATGGATGGATAAACAGTAAAGTGGATAATGAATGGATGGTGAAGCGTTTTCATATCTTCATTTGAATTATTGCTAAAGTAATAATTTCTTACCGCAGCATCACTGACAGGATCTTCAGAGCTCGTTTAAGCCACAACAAAGAGTCCAAGTGACACGTTTATGTCCACTGACATGCAGCTTTGGTTCACCACACGCACCCGCACTGCCCTTTTCACTCAGCGTCAAAGCTGTTCATTCTATGAATAAGAAGAGTGAGCTATTTTCATCTGACGCCCCTGTGTGGCTCTCAAGTCACCCATGTTAACAGTAATTTGGACCGACAGGTGCGTGGTTATGTGTATGCGTGCGTGTGTCAGATAGCCTTGGTGTGGCACAGTGGGGTCCTAACCTCCAGCTGCTCACTGTGACAACAGCCTGTCCGACCGCATCACCCTTTCACATTCACACACCGACACACGCACATGTTCTCTGCCTCCGTTTTCTTCCATCTTTAAAAAGCTGCCACTCTAGCTTTTGTAATTCAAAGGTGGGTCCATATTTGATGCCAGCTGCGCCAAAAACAAACAAACAAACAAAGAAAAAACTGAAGAGTGTGATGAAAATCTCCTTTTAGCTAGCTAGGTAGCATGCTAACAAACTAGCATACCTGCTAACAGAAAAGTAGGTTTTTAGCTTTTCTATGGATTACTTTCATTGCTTTAACAACCTGATTAGTGGGTTTAAGTAAAGATAAGCAGCTGTTGCGGTCTACTCACCACAAGTTGGTGAACATAGCGGAGCATTCAGTGCAGAGATGTCAAACTCATCTTACATGCAGCACTGAAGCATCTGAGCCCTGAGACGTCAAAATATGAGAATGGAAAAAAGATAAATGAAAGAAGTCTGTCAACACAGCTCTTTTAGCTTGAACACCAAGAAATAAAAAATGTAAAACTACAGAAAGTTCTGGTAGTTCATTTCCCTGAATGTGCTATAATTATAAAACAGAAAGTTTCTGTTCATTGATGGGAAATGTTCTGCTTTTTTTTACTGTCCTAAAAAAACAGAATTGAGTTTTCTTAGATTAAATGTAGTTATTGTCCCTGTGTATGGATAAATCATTTTTCAATACCAAACAGATGTTTGCAGCAGCCTAAACACTGAATTAAGTATTTATAGTAGGTGTTATATTAGTGGTAACTACATCAATGCTAGATCTTTTCCGCAGGAAAACGATGTTCGTGCTACGTAATCCCTCCCTAGTCAGAGTGTGCAGACAGATAAAAAGCCCTGATGTCTTCCTGATTAGAAAGGTATACTAACGCTAATGAAGCTCTCTCTGTTTGGGTTGCACAGAGATAGTTGAAATGAGGGCAAATCAGTGCTAAATGTAGTGAAAACAACGTCTTCACAATGACCCAACACAGTGCATATACATATATTTTTTTGTCTTTGGCTCTCGGAGGAGGCGGACGGACTTTTTCTCCTCTCCCTTATCTTCCCTGCTAGTTCTTATGTCCTTGTCTAGTCTCGTGGTTTTTTTGTATTACTTTCCCTGGAACACCCTCTCACAGTCTGTGTCTAAAACCTAAAAGAGAATTATGGATTTGATCAACTGGTCTCTGAATGCTATTGACACCCTTTAACGAGAAGTCTGGGCTCGGGAGAACCCGAGTGCCCTGGAGGGACTTTCCCTGCCGGATACACGACGGACGGGTGGCAGAGGATCGTGTGCCTGGCGGGACTGTCGATCGAGGACGCTGAAGATAGCTACCTATTCGGAACCATGATAACAGGGTTTTTGCTGATCGGAGCTGGCTTGGCCCTGGATTATCGGAGAATTAAGAGAGCGGAACCAGCTGTTCAAAGGCTGCCCGCTGGGATTGAAACGACAGGTGCGACTTCTCAGAAAGGGCTCACTGAAGGCAGCATGGTTAAGAGCTTGGAGGCGCTTACGACTGCAGTGAATGCTCAGAATAAGACCTCTGAGCGTATGTATGTTGGATTACATCAGGAAAGAATCAACTCAGAACAACATCTCTGGGCGGAAGCTGGATTACATCTCGGATCAGTTGGCTGCGGTCCCGAGGTCTCAGAATCTGCTCTGTGAGCAAAAGAGTGACAAGACCACAGAATCGACGGCTAATAACATCACGGAGAAACTCGCAGCTATTAACGGGAGATTGACAGACCAGTGTCGGAGTGTTAAAAACAGCTTGAAATTCTCACGAGTTGTTTGCAAAAGAAAAATCACCATCATAATGCGGCTACCCCTTCGGCGCCAGCTGTGGGCTCAAGGCCGGAGCTGAACAAAAACTCCCTGATAACGACTGTGTTGAGTCTGTTCCTTCCCATTCCATGCAAGGCCACCTGGGTTGGCTGGAAGACTGTTCACTTAGCCTGGCGGGGCGAAGGACACTGTCTCAGCTGAACTATGGACACGCACACACACATATATACTGATACTGATAAGCACTCACTGACGCATCACCCTCCCTATCCAACGCCACCTCCAACGCTTACCTCCCCCATGATGTGGACATCGGGTCAGCTGGAGGCGCAGTCGAAGATTGCAGCGGTCCCAGATCAGATGTACACACTGGAACACTATCCCATGCTGTGTTTATTGTGTTATGGTGTGTTGATACCTGTGCATTCCTGTATTATCCTTCTGTGTTACACATTTCGATGTTTTTTTTCCTCGCTACCTAGCCTGACCTGTCTCCCCAATGTGATGATTTTTGTATTTTATGTACGGTCGGCAAGGTCTGTCATCTCGGTTGTGGGCAAAAGACCTGCAACTGACAAATAAAGGCTATCTCTCTCATATAGGTTATACATCGAACGTAAGTTCGACTTGTTCTCTACTGTATAACACCACAGTTACTATCTACCTAAACAGAAGCCTTGAAGTACAAAGACATTTCCAAAAGCACAACATTTCATTTTATGAGAAGATTAAAGACAACATGTCCTTCTGTTGTATGGACAGAGGACAAAGCCCTGCCTACAGGTAGCTATCACCTGATTTTCCCGGTCAGGCTACAGCAGAACACTTTGTGTGCTGTTTGTAAGCACTGAGACGGTCTCCACTTTTATTTATAAGTTATTTTATTGACTTTATGGAGTTTGCAGAAAGGTATGATTGCATTCCTCTCTCATTCTTTATTTATCTCTCTTTATGGTTTCCCCCTGTTGTGATTTTTATTCGTTTCAGTCCATCTTTCTTGTAATTTTCCCCGGATCCCTTCGCTCCTGAGAGCAATATCGGTAGCAATAACTGTTTTGTCTATCTTCACTTTTTCCCCTCTGCCAGCGTTATACAGTTTCTCTCTCTCTCTCCATCTCTCTCTCTCTCTCCATCTCTCTCTCTCTCTCTCTCTCTCTCTCACACACACACACACACACACACACACACACACTGGGGTCCTTGGCTGCCTCTTGACTTACAACAAAACACCACTGTAGCACTCTGCGGGAAACTCCTTCAGCCACATCACTCACAGCAGGGGCCACACACACATTCAGTCCTGCCAGTCGCCTTAACACGAATTAACTGGAATAGTAGGACCTATGGGCAAAAAGACACAACTGTGTCTACGTGTGTCATCCATGTGCGTATACGGTACGCCACTGGGCCTGGCGTGAGTTCCTGTTACCGCTCGCTGACCACTTTCTGACTTCACGCTCTTAAACGTCATAAAAAAATTAGACACTCTGGTGCTGGTTACTTAGATATTGAGTCCATTTGTTTTTTACAACATGCATTTTCCATTCAACCAAGAGTTGCAGGCGATACTGAAGTGATTGATGTTTATATTTTTTTCTTCATTCTCTAGCCTGTTAAATAAATCTTAAATTTATATGTGATTTAGTCTCATTCATCCTTCCCCTGAGCTGCGCTGTGACATTTTACATCAAGAGAAATTGCAGTAAAGAATAGTTGCAGTAAAGCAGTTGTCATTCTGTGATTGCTTAAAAAGATTACAGGGTGAACTGAAAAAAGCAAACCTACTTTTACAAGTTGCTATTTAACGTAATCGTTAATCAGTTACTTAATTTCTTTACTTTTCTTAAGAAAGCTGTGAAAGCTGAATATGGTTAAATTTTAATTGTATGTAGGACAAAGCAGGCCCTTTGAACACAGCCTGTAGGGCTTTAAGAATGACTGATAGTCAAAATGCACTATTAGGAGTAAAGACTGAGCTATAAAATTAAAATATTATCTTTGTTTTTCCAGACAAGAAATGATTTTTATTCCCCCCTTTCACAAGCTCTGCAAGCAACAGATTGAAGATCTGTTCTGAGCTTATATTTAATCATGTAGTGCACTCTGTCTGCTCTAGATCACATGACATTTAAGGGAAAACAAAATATGAGATAAAAAAAAAAGTCATACCAAATAGAATTTTTTATTCACTCACCAGCCACAATATATCATTTAAATATTTAATTAACCAACCTGTCATGATCCAGACGACCTGCTGAAGTTCAAACTGAGTACAGAATGGAGGAAGAAGTGTGATTTAAGTAACTTTGAATGTGGTTGTGGATTTCACACAGGCTGCTCTGAGTATTTTAGAAACTGCTGATCGGATTTTCCGACACAAACATCTCTAGAGTTTACAGAGCATGTTCAAGATCGCAAGAAGAGAAATATCCCGTGAGTGGCAGTTCTCTGGGAGAAAATGCTGTGTTGATGCTTTGAGCCGGTAAGAAGGCTATGGTAGCCTAAATAACCACTCGTTATAATCAAGGTGTGCAGAAGAGCATCTCTGAATGCACAGCAGCAGAAGACCACACTAGGTGCCAGCCGAGCATAAATGACACTAAAGCTTGGATCCATCATGCATCCTACATTTTCAGCTCCTACTGAGCATCATTTTAACTCTTGCCTGAGTGTTGTTGCTGACTGTATCCATCCCTTTATCACCACAGCATACTACCTTCTGATGGCTGTTTCCAGCAGGACAACAAACCATGTTGATAAGCTCAGATCATCTCAAGGTGGTTTCCTGATCATGACAGTGATTTTTTGTACTCAAACGGCCTCCACACAGGTACCAGATCTCAGTCGAACAGAGCACAGCACGGATGTGCAGCCAACAAAACTGTGTGATGCTGTCGTCTCAATATGGACCAAAATCTCTCAGGAATGTTTTCAGCACCTTGTTGAATACATGCTTCAAACCATTAAGACCTCTCTGAAGGAAACAGAGGGTCCAGCTAACAATAGGAAATGCTGGTGTGAGTCTTGATAGCATAATCTTTATGGCAACAGCTGAATATATCTAAAAATTATTATTTTGTCACAATAGAAGTATTAAAATAAGAAAAAAATGAAATAAAGTTGGATTGATTGACTGAAGGCAACATGTGTCCAGAGGTGAGAGGCCATCTGGTGACTACATGGTCTGGGCAAGAGCTATTAAAGCAGAACAGCAGCTGGTCACCATGACCTGGACTCCATCCAGAGGACCCCAGCCAGAAACTGGAGGGTAGTCGCTAAAACACACAGGTCTGAGTCCAGCTGCTGTGACTGATAAATGAATGCACAGATACGGTTGGGGAAAACCCCGAGGCAGGAAAACAGGACATGTTGCACTTTATGGACAGATGGGCATAAGAAGAGAGGAATGGAGTGCAACAGCCAAAATATGAGCGCATGACAGATTGTTACAGCTGTGATGGGCCATGTGAATAAATGAATGGGATTTAGATGTGAGCTGAATCTGCAGAGTATATTTTTAAAAAAGCCTCAAACTTAGGACTTGTGGACGTTGCTCATACTGGTGTCACAGTAGCTAAAGGTTACATTTGTAATCAGCAATTGAGTGATAGTGTCTGAAGGGTGAGTCACTGACGACTTTCCGGATTTTATAAAGTCGTCTGAATTCATGATTTGGAATTTTTTTTTTAAAGACTAATTTACTTACATGTACACTTACTTAGAAACTACTATGGAAGCCCGTACAAAAAACCCCCGTCTTGATAACTAAAAATTTCGAGTTATTTTCTCGAAGTTTTGACTTATTAACTTGAAATTTTGAGAAAAGAAAATGTGAAATTTCGAGATATGGATACTTTTTTTTGTGGCGAAATTCGCACTCAAAACCGGATTGTGAGCTACCAATGTATAGCAACAAATTGGCGCTTTCGAGAGTACATTTGCTGATAGTAACGCCAAGTGATTCAACTAATAACAGAAGGATTTCATCATTTGTGAAGCCACGCTAAAAATACTCAGGAATTTGTGCATTCATGACTGGCTGTAATACTGTATTAGCTAAGTTAGTATTGGCTAAGCTAATACTAGGTTAGCTGTAGCATTTGTAGCTGAGGGCTTCAGCTTCCGGGTAACAAGTAAACAACGTCATTCACGTAGATTACTGATTGGCAGCGCTAACTTGAAATTTGAGTCGCTTTTTGAGTTAATAAGTCAAAATTTTGAGTTATGGTTACTTTTTTTTTTTTTTTAAATTGTCGAAAATAGGCTTCCATAAACTACAGTTAATATATCCCAGATAAAATGCAAAAACCACATTAATACCACCTACTCATGGAATAACTACAAAACAAAAAGCAGGATTGTCAGGATTGACAGTTAAACATAAAAAGAAAAACACATGCCTTCAGCTGATTAAATTACGAAATTTAAATAGGAAACTAGGTCTATAGTAGGAACATTTCAATTAATTTCTAATAAATGAAATTTTCATAATTTAGAATTATCATCTCAAAGTTTTCCCTTGATAACTTGAAATTTTCTCAATTTTGACTTTTTTTTTTCCACCAGAAATTAGAGTTCGTAAGTTAAAATAGTAATATACCTACCTTGAAACCCAAAGTCAGTAACATAGGTAGTAAGGTAAGGCTGACAATTCAAGCAAAGGGCAGACAAAACCCAAGTCCAAAATCCAGCCCGAAAGTGGAACACAGAGAATTCTGGGAACTGAGATGGAGGTGCAAAGACAACAAGCTGCATAACCACACACACACACACACACACACACACACACACACACACACACACACACACACACACACACACACTGAAGCGACTGATTTATTATAGTCATAGAGAACTGGTAGATACATTTTAAATTCTGAAAAAAAGTCAAAATTCTGATTAATGTTTGAATTCTGAGAAAAAGATAAATCTGAATTTTGAAATTAATGCTCAGAAAAACAGAATTCTAAAAAATAAATCAAAGTTTAGTGTTACTGAATTGAGAGAGATTGTGAGATTAAGATCTGAATTCTAAGAAAAGAATCTGAAAAATGTTTTCAGTTTGTCAGAATTCTGAGAGAAAAAGATAAGTCTGACTTCTGAGAAAATAAAATCTTAAAATGTGTCTAATTTTAAGATCAAAGTCTAATTTCTGAGAAAAAAGATCTAGATTCTGAGATATGTCCAAATTTTTTTTAGATTAAAGCCTGAATCCTGAGAAATAACTCAGAATTCTAAAATAAATCTAAATTCTGAGATCAAAGGCTAAATGCCAAAAGAAACTTATGAGAAAAAAGTTCTGATTTTGATACAATTCTGAGAAAAGTTATAAAAATTCTCCCAAACTCGTGGTCCATTTTTTCCTGTGTCCCGAAATCTTCCATGGCAGGCACAAGGATGGAAAAAGAACAGAAAAAGAAAACAGCAGCAGAAACACAAAACCCACAGGGGAAATAAAAATGAAATAAAGTCTAAACTCGCACAGGTGCAGAAATTGGGGAATAAAAAATAATAACTAGAAACATTTGGCTGTTTGTTTTGACTAAATAGGACTTTACGAGCTCCACAGAAAGGTAATGAAGGAGATTATTTTAAAATGTTTTTAGAGCACAGTCATTCCAACTCATTATGATATCACAGCAGTATACCCACTTACTTCAAGCTTCACTTGGACTGTGAAGAGGGGCATTTGCATTCCCATCAACCAAAAGCTCTCTGTAGTCCATCAATTTGCTCTCTTGTGCTCTTTCAGCCTCCCTCTCCCTCTTGACCTTTCACTGAGACCTTTAATCAAAGCAGAGTTATGGCTCCCTGGAGCTATTGCTAACTACCGAATCACACAGCCTCAGTGCAGCAGGGATTTGGTAGGCCTGAAAAGTCAGTGTCCTCCTCTTAATCCTACAGCAGCGTGCTGAATAATGTATGTTTTTTCCTGCTTGGGAAAGAAACTAGCGTGCCACTGGTGATTCAGCGTGTGATTCAATCTGAAGAAAAGCTCCCTAAGACCTTAGTTCAAGAGAAACAAGAAGAAAAAAGAGGAAAATCATCGCGGCCTGTGACTGGTGTAGGAACTCCTCAGTGCGACAAGATCAGCGTTGAGATGAGTCATTGCTTCAGCTCATCAGATCTGGGTCAGTGCAGATCAGAAAGTTTTACAGTGACAGCTAGATTTCTATGAATTTAACCAGTTCCATGAAACATTTGTACCATTCTGAACAGGATCCAACCACAGGTGGTTGGTCTTGCCTGCTCATTTTTTTGTGCTTTTTATGTAAAACAACACTGATAACTTCTGTTTTAGCTCAGACACACAGCTAGCAGTAGCTTCAACTCCTGGATCAGCCCATGAAATTCTCCTTGCTGCTGCCTTATTGTGAAAACTGGATGAACTGAGAATCCCAGTTTCTTCCTTTCCTTCTTCACAAAGATAAGTCTAGGTTTTTTTTAATCACTTTAATTAATGAAAATGTTTTTTTCACATTTATTTTCAGTTTAACAGCACGGTGGTTAGCACTGTTTACTCACAGCAAGAAGGTCCTGAGTTCAATTCCACCATCAGGTCTTTCTGTGTGGAGTTTGCGTGGGTTGTCTCCGGGTACTTCTCCCTCCCACAGCTTCCTCCCACAGTCCAAAGACATCAAGTTAGTGAGGTTAGGTTAATTGGTAACTCTAAATTGCCTATAGGTGTGAATGGTCTGCCTCGATGTGTTAGCCCTGCGTCAGACTGGTGAGCTGTCCAGGGTTTACCCTGCCTCTCACCCTAAGGCAGCTGTGATAGGCTCCAGCCCCCTGGCGACCCTGGGATGGATGGAAAGTTTTAGTTTGGTTTCATTAACCTTGGGAGGATCTCTGTATTTTCTACTTTTGCTTGACTTTTTTTGTTTTTGTTTTGCACCTGCTCTCTTCCACAGCATGTCTTTGTCCTGTCAGGGTGAGGGGAAAAAGATGGCCGCCCCTCCCTGAGCCTCTTCACTCACACATCCTTAGAGCTCCTTCTTTATGCTTCACAGTGGGAACCATACGTTCAGATATCATCCATGAACCCTCTCTTACACAGATTTGTACTCACCAGATCAAACTCAGAACTTCCACTGGTCTAGCTGTCCATCTCCCAAGCACATCTATCAGCAGGGATTTCTTTATCAAGCCCGATTCACGCAGCCTCCACTGAACAGATGAGATGAGGCTGTGATTCAACCTCTGTGAAGGGCTGATGCTGGCTCCAAGCTGAGCTGCTGTTAATTGGTGATTTCTGAAGCTTTAATAAACTTCTCCTCTGCAGCAGAGGGAACCCTCGCCTAAATGGGCCTCGTGAGAGCCGGTTTCATCACAGTGTTAGATGGTTTCTGCTACTGCACTGTTCCTGAATTTTTCCCCATTGACTGTCATTTCATAAATTAACGATGAGATGCTGTTTCATTGTGGCGCCTGGCCGTCAGTGCCGCGATGTGGATTACTACAGATATGTGGGTGCCACCGCTACGTCAGCACAGCACATCTGATGTTCCCAAAAGCACTGCGAAGGAAAGGAAGACTAAAGAGAAGTTATTAGGTGATTTTTTTTTTCTTTTTTAAGCATCACGCTCGAGGGAAACCCAGCGGCTGTTTTGTGAAGGGATGTGTAGGTGTGTGTGAAAGTGAGGGGACAAAGAGAGAAGGGAGGGGAGTGAATAGGTGGGAGTAGTATTAGTCATCCACTCTCACTGCTGAGATGTTCCCAGCCTGTGCGTGCACGGGGATTTAACCCAGCAAAAACCTGTGCATCCTGGTCTTTAATAGCCCCACCGAGCCCACAGTTTAGGGTTTTTGTACTTCTAAGGATTCATTTTACATCTTCCCAGTATGTGTGATACCTAAGCATAACCAGGCACCACTGCCCTAAATATCAAGACGTTACACAACTCAGTCTCCTCAATGTGAATCGCCTGTCCTCTGGTGACTTTCAGCCCAGACTACACGAGGTAGAGGAGGAGGAGGAGAAGAACATAGCCTCATGTTGGAAATGCATCAGTGATGTAATACAGTTTGACTTTGGTGTGCTTTGTCATCACAGAAGCAGAAGCGAGAAAAGTGTGAGTGCTGCAGAAATGGAGTCGATCAAGACAAACACACACACACACACACACATACTGAGGGAAGGAGAAAGTGAAACAGACACACCAGCTTTGCGCTACAAAGCATACCAAAACAGCGAGATGAAGTAACGGCTCACAATTACCCATGGTGCTTTGCCGGAAAGATGAATGAAGTTGGACATGGAGAGGGCGTCAATGAAAGCACACATGCACACGTGCACACGCGCGTTTCATCTGTATTCTGATCATGCGGCGTGATTCATACATAACGATGTGCACAGCACAGAGAAGGGAAGCGGCACGCTTTAACTGAAGGCAGCATGAGTGTGTGCGTGCGTTGTTGTGCATCAAGAGAAATCACAAGCTTGTTCGCTATTTTATTCATGTGGCTCACAGTGAATGAGGGGATAAATGAGGAGACAGGAGAAGCGAGGAGCAGGGAATAAAAAGACGAGGAGACAAAGAGGAGGGAAAGGTTGTCAGAGTGCTTGTGGACCGGCTCGGGAGTTTCCTGCACTTAAGGTGCGATGATCCAATTGAGCTCAAAGTGAATCTGGAGAAAATATGAGCTCTGTCCTTGTTTATTTATTTATTTATTACGCCCGGAAGGAGGTGGTTTGCATCACGCATCCATATTCAGACTCATGGAGGGGGTTACCATTACCACACCAATTACGGCATTAAGTGGTTAACAGTAGGCGGTCTGAGAGTTGTTGAGGCATATTAATATTTAAAAGTTCAAATATAACATCACGACACAACCTTGCCTACCATCTTTCAATAATGGCTGTAATGTTTCTAAGAAATGTCTAAAACTGACACATCTGGTCTGTGATACATCAGTAATATCAGCCCAGTTTAATAGCGTGAAGATTTTGTAATTACAGATGTAAATGTAAGTAGGGCTCTGACTATTTCAATTCAATATTATTTACACAACGCCAAATCGCAACACCAATCACCTTTATATTGCGAAGTCAAGACCCTACAATAATACAGAGAAAACCACAATACTCGACAAGCCCCCTTCGAGCAAGCACTAGGCGACAGTGGTAAGGAAAAACTCCTTTTTAACAGGAAGAGCCAGCAGAGCCAGGCTCATGGAAGGGCAAATGCCACGTAATTCTTTAAAGGGGCAATTTGTGAGTTTCTTTTATCATCAGGACAACGTTCTTTCTAATGGCCAACAAGGGGGCGGGGAGCTCATGGTTGGGAAGTCTGGCTGTATAGAAGCCACAGGGAAAGTTTTCTGACAAATCTGAGTGCTTGGTCTTTAGATCCAAGTCCTTTCTGAATACAATTTGAAGTAGATTTTGCGTAAATTATTGTCATTATTGCAGTCAGAGAGGTGGGTAAACCTGAGTATAGTCGCTGAGCATGAATGCCAACTTGGGGTTCGACTTGATAGCATGACCTACATTAAACGAAACCTTTGTCCAAAAACCTCTCATGTTTAACTGTTTTCCACTTTTTCTTTAGTCATTTTAGCCTTTTTGGCCAGGGTGAAGGGAGTATCTGCCATCAAACAAGAAGACAGCTGCATGTAACTACGACGGTGTTTGCTAGTTCACCTTACATGCATTAATTTAATAATGTGGTTAGCCTACTCAACGTAAATTACAAACGAACAACATTAAGCTAGTCGCGTAGAGAAGAATGGCTGCTGCTGCCATCATCATCCTCATCATTTCTGCTACACTGTGTCCCGAATTCTAAATATTGAGGATAAGAACAAACCAACACTGGCCCAGAAGAGTGCAGTCAAACAATGATTTTATTGAATACAGGCGTGGAAAGATATACACTGCAACACATCAGCATAGATCTTCGCCCAAAAATACACTTCAGACTGCTTTTAATACATCAGGGTTCTGCCCCTTCATGCGTTAACAAGAATATGACATGGATCAGTTACAGTAAATGGTCAATTAAAAAGCTAAAAACAGAGAAGTTCCTCTTTCTATCACATTCTTCCATACATGGCAATTTGTTTCACCCTCCAGATGGTCCCTGTGGGCTTGCAATCTTCTCGACTCTTCTTCTGTCACCTGTTACTAGGCAAACTCAAATGCAGTTAGAAGGTAAATGAATTCCAGGCCTTTGGCCTGGCCTATCTTTATGATCATTTATGTTTGTAAGCGTGTATGCCTTTTTAACCTTCTGCTGCTCCAAGTCACTTACACCATGGATCGTCGGGACATCGCGCCAAATGAAGCTTAAGACCTTTAAATGGACTGAGCATCAACTCTTCATGAGCACAATGCAATGTGTGTATAAAATGATTATAGCTGCACCTTTAGTAAAAGTTTTAATCTAATGCCGGTAGCTTTTAATGAACGTTTTAATGCAATGATAATGATGAAAGCTATATGTAGCAGTAAAATACTTTCTTTATTCCCACATTCCCTCTCTTGACCTTCTGACAGGAAGGTCACCATACTTTGGGTTGTGTCACTCCTCGGCCCATTTGGCCGCCTCCAACTCTACCAGTGGCATCATGACCACCGGACCCATCGGTCCGGAGTCCACGGCCCTCGTTATTACCTTCTCCAGCAGTCCTCTGGCACAAGGAATGAGACAACACCCGCAGGTGACCAAGATCCCTAAAAAAGCGGCAATAGAAAGCATTGCAGACATAACAAACCCCTTCCATTGTCCAAACACGGATGTCATCCAGCTCTCCAGTGGGTTGTCAATTACTGAGTGTTCATGCATGGTTTTAGACAAAGTTTTCAGCCCCTCCAGAGCTCGGGTTACTGAGCCATCTGGAGCAGTGTTGTTGGGGATGAAGGTACAACCAGTGTGTGAATGTGTGTGTGAATGGGTGGATGACTGAATGTAGTGTGAAGCGCTTTGGGGTCCTTAAGGACTGAGTAAAGCGCTATACAAATGCAGGCCAGGCCATTTACAACACATGTCTCCAAACATGGCACACATGCCCCCTTTCTCCACCAACAACATGTCAAGGGCCATTCGATTTACACTCCCATCAATGAGGTCGGACCCATCTGCTCCGCGAACCCCTCCATGGCGTCTCTGGTTAGGTTAGAGAGTCTCAGCACATTATAATGGACATAGTTTATGCGATCAACATTCTTATTTGGAGTTATCCATATGAATATACTTTCAAATTCTGAAGCTACTTGGTCCACCAGTTTATACTCATTTGGAACTCCCCTGGGCACCCCTATTAAGTCAATCCAGGTGGGTGAGTTCATTCTACGGTCATAAGCATGTGTCTCCTGTGTCCCTCTCTTTGCCAAAATGTGTCTCTTACATCTGGCCGCCAAAGTGCGTGTGTTGCGTTGTGGTATGGCTTTTACTGTGCTCCCGATTAGCATGAGTGAAGCTCCTAATCACACCATGGCACACGTCCCCACACTTCCCACAGGAACGCGAACCAAAAGGGTATTGCGTCCACAGTAATAATATAGCCCACTTTTCGCCCATGTTCCAATTATGGTGGCATCACTTACATTGTTTGTGGTTCTCCCCGTGAGTGTAACAGAGCACCAGCTTCGGTCAATATCTCCCAACTTGTACTTTACTGTGTCCGTTGTTGAGAATTTAAAATATGTATAGTTGTCTTGTTTTGGCATGAATGGTCCTACTTAAGTCTGCTTGTGAATTGGGGGGAATAAACTAAACAAGAGAGTGCAGTTTCCAGTACTCACCGCCTCTCTAGTCAGCCGCAACATGCAGTCATAGCCCCACTTGTCCTCTGGATACAGTGGTGCGGGCTCCGTGAACAAACGTGGTCTAGCTGAAGCACAGGCAACACAATCAGAGACATGTTGTTCTTTAGCATTTTGAGCCACCCAGTCCAGCCAGAAGTTACTGTCACTGAAGCCGGTGGCACGCTCAATTAGGTCCTGAGGCTTCAACCTAGTGTAATCCACCGTCAGGACTTTTCTCCCTTTTGGTTCTTGCTCCTCTGGTCCTACAGTTGATGACCCGTTTCCCAATTGCCCTGTTGTGTTTGTGAACTTCCTATGACCGACTTAGGTTTGGGACTGACCAAGTTTACTCTAATTACCCCAAATGGATCAGTTCCCGACACGTCCACCCCAATTACCAAATAAAACACGCCTCCCCGGGCTATTAGATTTGGGCAGCATGCTCCACGGCCCTAGGGAAAGTGTGACAGGGTTCTGTGAGGCAGAAAAATCCCTCTGAATTGCTATTCCCTTCAGGTTTTCGGGCACCTGTGGTTGCCAGCCCGCTCCTGTCCAACTCACAACACTATTCCAGAAACACCACTGCCCAGCCGTGTATGTCCTCACTGAACGACGAATCCCTGGACTGGAACGAGGGCTCCCTCCCCTGGTGCATATCATGGGGTGGCTACAAACCCACACATCATATCCCCTCCAGCTGCTATTTGTCCCTTTACAATTAATGACCTCACACAAGTCGAACGTGAATGAGCTTGTGGACCCTTTAACGTAGTCCAGTTCTATTCCCTTATATGTGCTGAGGCACCTATCCCGTTTACCTGACACCTCGCGCTTTGATCTTTTTGACGGCCCCGTATCGGTAATCGGTGTCTCAGACGGTGCTGGGCTGGCCTCCGTGTTTGGACAAGTCACGTGGGGTGCTCTGCAAGAGATAAACAAGAAAACACACGGCCATGGTCAATATTATTGCATACAGCAAACATGTGGTTATAAGGAACATTTTAATACGTTTCTTTTCATTATGTATCTCTGATTCGTGTGATGGCATTGTGTTGTGTGAATTTCTTTTGTACTTTAGCGTAAAATTTCTCTCCCTTTGGAGTTCTCAATTTGTTACCACTCCTTTCTGCTGTTCGGATGGTTTTCTGTGGTGCTCCTCTTCTTTCTTCGGCCTTCCAGGTAGACTGCTGGTCGGCCCGTTGCACAGGTGAGAGGGTTTATTATGCCTCTGTTTTGTTAACACCTGTGTTAGGTGGAGACGAGCTTTTCTCCACCAAGCTCTCGTCCGCCACAGCACACTGCGACCAGTGGAACCAGGTGTCGCCCCTTCCTTTCAGTTGAACTGCTGTTGTTGTTCGGGCAGTCACCTCGTATGGACCCGTCCACCTGGGCTCTTTCCGCTTTCATTTAATGACCTTCAGTCACACCGCTTTCGCGTCTGGGACCGCTCTGTCCACAGCATGTACTCCAGAGGCCACCTGTTGTGTGAAACTAGACACAAGAGTTTTTAATTCATTCCAATATTCTGTATGAGACCTGTTACTTTTGGTGCCTTGTTCCACCGGGACCGCTGTCCAGGGCGCCAGAAACTGCCTTCCCGTCAGCAGCTTATAGGGCATGAAACCCGTGGATTGGTTAACAGAACATCTTATGGTCATTAGAGCAATTGGCAGGGCTGCAACCCAATTCAACCCCGTCTGTGCACAGATTTTACCCAATTTGTTTTTCAAATTTAGATTCATTCTCTCTACTTTCCCTTGAGACTGAGGATGATACAGTGTCCCAAACCTATGCTGCACTCCCAACATCCTCTCCACCTCCGCCAGGTCTTGGTTCTTAAAGTGGGTCCCATTGTCTGATCTAATGCATTTGGGAAACCCAGGCCTGGGGATGTAATGGGTGACTAAATACTTAATCACACTTCTAGCATCCTCCATCTTGGTAGCCCATGCTTCTGGCCAACCGGTTAGAGCATCTACACACACCAACAAATACCTGACTCCCCCAGGGCCCATGTCAATCATGTCTGTAAAGTCAATGACAATCTCCTCTCCTGGTCTCTCTGGAATGAGAAACTTACCTGCTTCTGGCTTTATCACTGGCTTTGGATTGTGGGCCCCACAAATCAGGCACATCCTGGCTTTCTCCTTTATCATGTCTCTCAAATATGGGGGCCACCAGTGACACAGATTCCTCTCCATCTGAGCCACTCCCACATGGCTGAGCCCGTGCGCCTCTGTTATCTTTTGTTTCGCCATCTTGGCTGTCAGGACAGGTCGCCCATCTGCTCCTCTCCATAGGCCTCCCTCTTTCCAGGCTCCTCGGTTCTGCCACACCCCCTTTTCCTTCGGGGATGCCTCCTCTTGAGCCTGTCTGGCTTCCTCCAGCACATTGGTGCTTGATTCCTCTTCAGCAATTACCTGCACCATTTGCCTTCGTGCTTTGTAACCTGCTGCTTCCTTGGTGGCTTCGTCTGCTTTCTGATTTCCTTTGGCCACTATGTTCGTTGTTTGTGAGTGTCACTTGCATTTTATGATACTCACCTCGTCCGGGTCGTCCAGGGCCTTTTCCAGTTCCTCCATTTCTTTCTTGTGGCAAATGGGCGCATTTCCTATCGTTCTGAACCCCGCTCTTTTCCAGCGAGCTCCACGTGGGCTGCTCCAAATGTGTAGGCTGAATCCATGTAGATGTTCACTCTCTTATCCTTAGCCAGTCTCAGGGCTTGACTCAATGCTATTACTTCTGCTCTCTGTGCTGACTGTTGCCCTTCAAGTCTCCTGGCCTCTTTGACCTCAAATTCAGTTCCTTGTCGGCAGATTATGGCGTAGCCTGCTTTCAGTCCTTCTTCATCTTGATGGCAGGATCTATCTGTGAACCAGTCCTCAGCTCCGGGATGGGCTCTACCTTCAGATCTTCTCTGATCTTTTCTTCAGCTTCCGCTTTTTTGACGCAGTTGTGTGGTTCTCCTGACCCCATTAAATCTGCCATATTGATTCCTTTGTGTGTAAATGTCAGATTTGGTGCATCTAGAACTTTACTCAATCTCTGTTGTGTCAGTGGTGTCATGGTAAGTGCTTGTGAGTTCACGTATGCCACTACACTATGTGTGGTCAGTACTTTTAATGGGTGTTCTCTCACTATGTGTGCTGTTTTCTGTATTATTTTTGCGACCCCAGCTGCATGTTGTGTGCATGTGGGATGTCTTGTTTCTGTTGGATTCAGTCTTATACTGACATACATGAGTACATCTCTCCCACACCCTTTTTTCTGAAACAACACACCGTTTACGATTCCGTGTGTTTCAGAAACATTTAAGTAGAATGGTTTGTCATAATTAGGTGTGGCCAGGTCAGTGGCTCTCGACAAGTCTTGTTTTAGTGAAATGAACGCGGTTTCTGTTGCGGACGTCCAAGGCAATTCAGTCTTAAGGTTTCGAACGCCCACCTTTCTTTATCAGGTCCCTTAAAGGGGCAGTTTTGCCCGCGTAGTTCGGAATGAACTGAATGAATAATATTATTATTATTGCCTGTGAAGGTTCTCAGTCATCCAGATCATCGTAGTCTAAGGAGCTTGCAAAGAAAAGCGTCTGGACTTCTTTACGTAACTTGAAGACGTTTCACCTCTCATCCGAGAAGCTTCTTCAGTTCTAAGGTCAAATGGTGGTGAGTCCCAGATTTAAAC
Source organism: Rhamphochromis longiceps (assembly GCF_057381845.1). Lineage (NCBI taxonomy): Eukaryota > Metazoa > Chordata > Actinopteri > Cichliformes > Cichlidae > Rhamphochromis > Rhamphochromis longiceps. The sequence continues at coordinate 36,848,109 of NC_140559.1, read as the reverse complement.
CTAGTGGGAGTGACCGCCCACAGCGGGACAAAAGGACCCCCTGATGATCCTCTAATCGCCTGAGCCAAGGTGGGAAACTGGGCGTGGGTCCCAATCAGCCAGAGTTTCGGGTGAGTTCATTGTGAAACCTGGCCCCACCTTATCATGCGAATTCCTGAGGTCAGATGGCCCAGGATGTCAGACGGCGTTAAGGCGTCTGGGAAGGGATCTCAAAACTGGATTATAGATGGCAGACAGTTGGTGTCGTAAAGCACCGCCTCTGTTCAAAGATGGTCGCTCACAGTGGACATAGATGGCTTCTTTCACTCCTCTTTCAAACCATCTGTCCTCTCTATCCAAAATGTGAACATTGGCATCCTCGAAAGAGTGTCCTTTATCCTTAAGATACTTATAACATTGCAAAACACCTTGCTACCATCCTTGCTCCTCTCGTGGGGAACACCCCACACCACATCAAGAACTCCACCGACTTCACTGACAAGGTCCAGAAACTTACCCTGGATCCAGATGAAACCATGGTGTCCTTTGATGTAGTCTCTCTCTTCACCTGCATACCCACCACGGAGGCCGTGGAGACGGTCAGAAAACGACTACAAGAAGACAGCTCCTTGGAAGACAGGACCAACTTCACACCCGATCAGATCTGCACACTGTTAGACCTCTGCCTCACCACTACATACTTCAAATACAACGAAGGCTTCTACAGACAAAAACATGGCTGTGCCATGGGCTCCTCCGTGTCACCTATTGTAGCCAACCTTTACATGGAGGAAGTGGAAAGGAAGGCTCTTGGCTCTTTCAAAGGAAGAGTATCCAGCCACTGGTACAGATATGTGGACGACACCTGGGTCAAAATCAGGACACAAGAAGTGGAATCCTTCACTGCGCACATCAACGCTGTGGATAAAAACATCAAGTTCACCAGGGAAGACACAAAAAACAACTGTTTGCCTTTCCTGGACTGCGCTGTGCACATTGAAGAGAACGGCAAACTCAACATCGAAGTTTACCGGAAGCCCACACACACGGACCAGTACCTCCTCTTTGACTCCCATCACCCTTTGGAACACAAACTTGGAGTAATTAGGACCCTACACCACCGGGCAGAACATGTTCCCTCTAAGCCTGAAGGGAAAAAGAAGGAACACACACATGTAAAGGAAGCACTCAAAACGTGCGGCTATCCTAAATGGGCGTTCTTAAAGTCAGCAAAGAGGCACAGAAAAGAAGACCAGACACCAGCGAGGGAGGATAAGAAGGACAGACGCAACAACATTGTCATCCCCTATGTAGCCGGTGTATCAGAGAAACTCAGGAGAGTTTTCTCCAAGCATGACATCCCAGTGTATTTCAGACCCAGCAACACGCTCAGACAAAAACTGGTTCACCCGAAAGACAAAACTCCAAAACACAGACTTAGCAGTCCATCTGCATCTTAAGGATAAAGGACACTCTTTCGAGGATGCCAATGTTCACATTTTGGACAGAGAGGACAGATGGTTTGAAAGAGGAGTGAAAGAAGCCATCTATGTCCACTGTGAGCGACCATCTTTGAACAGATGGTCGGCGTACATTTCCCCATACACGGAACCTGACGGCAGTGGCGATGCTGCAGGCGGCGATGCTGCAGGCGGCGATGCTGCAGGCGGGCTCCTCGGGCCCCCCAGCAGACGAGGCATAATGCTGGACGGGCGACTCGGGCCCTCCAGCTGACGACACTTGAGGCTGGACGGGCGACTCGGGCCCTCCAGCTGACGACACTCTAGGCTGGACGGGTTCTCTCGAACCCCCAGCTGACGTGGCTTGAGACTGGACGAGCTCCTCGAGCCCTCCAGTGGAGACAGACACTGAAGCAGCAGGTACAGAGACCTCTGAGCAGCACAGTGGCTTGACTCAGGCAGCAACAGTGGGATGCAGTCCTCGGAGGGCAGAAAGTGTTCCCTAATACACTCAGCAGAGGATGGAGGCGGACGGGTGAACTCACTTGAACTCTCAGGGGGTGCTGAGAGCCGAGACTGTTCTGGTGAGTTCTCCGGTGGAGCTGCTGGTGCTGGCGTCTTGACCTCTAGGGGTCCAGACTTGGCTGGTGACTGACACCCAGCCTCTGGGGAGGCCCTAGAGGAAGTGACTGTCTCTGAGATGGCCAGCTTAAGAGATCCACCAGGTACAGTGGTGAAGTGTGTTCCCTGCTCGTAATGAGACGGTGAGGATGGTGACTGAATGAATGAGTGGGTAGGCTGCTGAACTAGTGGCAACTGAGCTACAGGTAGCGATGGTAGCGGAGGTGTAAGAGGTGGTGGAGTGGCTGACCGAACTGCGGGCAGCTGGGCTGCTGACTGAACTGCTAACTGTGTTACAGACCCAACGTTAGACTGTGGTGAAAGTGTGGATGGGAGAACATGGTCAGGAAAAACTGTTTCAGTGAGGTTTACAGCTTCCCCTGAATGGACCAGTGCAGGTGAAAAAGAGTCCCAAACATTTCCATTCTCTAAGTTCATAATGCCAGGCTCAGTAACTCCATGCTTGGCAACAACAAAGTGGAAACAGTCATTAACACAGAGCGTGGGCTCAGGAAAGACAGTCTTTGAAGCAATAGCCATAGATGAAACAGAAAAACCACTATTATCTTCGGTGGAAACACAAAAAAATAGCCCCAGAATAAATAGTCCTTGTATCTGACAAAGCAGAAACAGTGTCCCTCTCACTCACCACTGCCGGTTGTTTACATGTCCCGACATCCGGCTGTGCGAACGACGTCGCGAACGTTGCTTTTTTCTCGGAGACGGCTCTGACGGGCCGGGCGATCGTGGCTCAAGAGTTGGGAGTTCGCCTTGTAATCGGAAGGTTGCCGGTTCGAGCCCCAGCTTGGACAGCCTCGGTCGTTGTGTCCTTGGGCAAGACACTTCACCCGTTGCCTACTGGTGGTGGTCAGAGGGCCCGGTGGCGCCAGTGTCCGGCAGCCTCGCCTCTGTCAGTGCGCCCCAGGGTGGCTGTGGCTACAATGTAGCTTACCATCACCAGTGTGTGAATGTGTGCGTGGATGACTGGATATGTAAAGCGCTTTGGGGTCCTTAGGGACTAGAAAAAGCGCTATATAAATACAGGCCATTTACCATTTAATTCCTCGTCCGGCAGTTCGGACGGCATGTCCTCCGTTGAAGCGAGCGGGCGAGCGGTAGCGGCCGGGGGGTGAAGGTGAAGCTCGTGGAGAACGAAATTCTGAGTCCAATAGCCAGGGATAACCGGCAATAAGGTGTTGTAGGTTGGCTTCCACAGTGTAAAGAAACGCTTCTCCCTCATGCTCTAACCACAGGTTGATTAATTTTGAAGCAGTCGATAACGACCTCCTGAAGCTCCCTGGGTGGGCTGAATGCCGCTGGATCCATATCTGGCTGGACCGTACTGTCACGGCGAGTGAGATGAGCCGTGTGGAAGTAATAAAGGAGGATCCAAATGCAGGCACTTGTAAAGGTGTGAAGGTGGTTTATTAAACACAAAATAAAAATGGACAAATGGCAAACGGAGGAAGGACTAAACTATACTGGGAACAAACTAACTACTGGACACGAACCTGAACAAGAATGAGAGCGAGCAGAGGCAGACGACAGTTGACAGCAGGGAAAACACACGAGTGAGACATGGTGGATACACAGACGAACCAGCAACTACAATGACAGAAGACACGACTTAAATATACACAGAGAAACACAGGAAATTACACACAGGTGGTGGACACAGCTGGGAGTAATTAACGAGACGAGACAAGGGAGGTAAACTGAACACACTCACATGAGACGCAGACCTTCACAATAAAACAGGAAACAAGAAAACACTGCACAAAGACGCAGACACGACACTGAGACAGACTAGACACTGAACTAAACCTGAAATAAACATGAGAACACAAAACCTACGAACTAATCCCTAAACAAGAATAACTGAAACATAGATTCATAATCATCATCATAAGAAAAGAATACAAAATGCAAAAACACACGTACCGGTATCCGGTGCCATTATGGCACCGGATACCGGTACCCATTGCTACTTAGAGGTGGGTGGATCGATCCAGATATCAATAGTATGGATCGATGCTAGCGCGATAGGATTGATATTTCATTTAATCCTGAAGGTTCAATATGTAGACTGCTGGGCTAAAAACCCTGTTTAAAACTATATGCTTTATTGTAGATTACTAAGTGCTAATAAACTAATTACTGCGGAAAGTAACACTCATAAATCTTGACACACGGATCAACACTACACAAGCTACCTTTGTAAGTTGAACGTATCAGTATCGGTATTGGTATCAGTAATACTAGTTACTTGGTATTGCACAGCACAAACAGCCAGTTTGACTGGTTATGCTGCAGACCACACATACACACAGACAGGTACTTTTTGCAGATGCACTTTCAGCAATTAATTTTCATATTGTAGCTGTTTGTTTATTTCTATCAGCACACCTGGTGACGCAGAACCTAAAGTGGGAGGCAGCAAAGTCTCCCACTGTCCTTTTGAGCGGGTTATCAGTCACTGTGTGATGCACAGTGTTGCTCAGTCACCCCTCCAAGTCCAGGACAGATAACACCAACTCTGAGGCACAGGTAGTTACACGCTCACCCCGCTGTTTAACAACAACAATATTAATAAAGATAGAGTAATGGCGATAAGGAGCTCTGAAACCTGACCTACATACAAACACATAAACTCAGTGAAGGTGACGATGTGTTAATCCACTCTCCCTCTCTCCGTGATTCACACACAGACCATGATGACGGTGACTGGAGGAGCGGAGACTTCTGACGTCAGACGAGGAGAATGACAAGCGCGTCCAATGAGGGGCCGAGGATGTGCAGCGCGAGGACGGAGCAGCCGACAGAAGGCTAATAACCATGCCAACGGAGGAATATAGCGCGCGCCGCTGACTGGGGGAGAAGCGCGCGCGAGAGACAGGGGGAAACCCCGAAAGAAGAAAATACTGAAAACACGTTCACGGGAAGTGGAGAATAAAGGAGGACGGAGAGAGATACGAGAAGCAGAAGCAGAAGAAGAAGACACGGAGCGGGTAAATGTGTGTGTGTGTTTGTGTGTGTGTGGCGTGGTCTTCATCCATCCCACTTTCTCTCTCCATCCTGCTCTCTCGCTCTCGCGCGCTGGCTCAGGGACTGCACTGCTGCAGCTGAATGAAACCGATGAAGGTATTTAAGCTTTTGTTCTGTCTTTGCTGCACACAGCCTGCCCTCAGTGCTGGAGGCTCGGCAGGGGCGTAAAAACAAAAAACAAAACAAACAAAAAAAAGGCTCGTGAGTGCTGTGTGCTGGGCTCTGGGGCGCACGAGCTCCCCGTTACCGCAGGGATGTGAGACCCCCCTCCTCCTCCCCCTCTCAGCTGCGGGGCTTTTGATGCTGGTGTAGGTGGTGGTGGTGGTGGGGACGGTGGTGACCTTCCCTGGACGTTTCCAGTCATTGACGGTGTGTGCGCGTGCGTGTGGGCGTGCGAGAGGAGGACTGAAGAATAGAGGAGGGGGAGGAGGGGTGAGTGGGGGCGTTGAGGTGGGAGGTGCGAGAGGAGGGGGGAGAGATTTTTTTTTTTATGAATGGAGCTCCACATCTCTCTTTGGCGCACGCGGCTGCGAGTGTGTGTGTGTGTCGCTGTGCGTGCGTGTGCGCGCGCGCTGGCTGCTCTGCTGCTGGGCTAAAATTAGCGTCAGCAGCCGCAAATATGTGGATCAGAATCCGAATTAAGCAGCTTCTAAATGAAAACTGTGGGCGCACGTGCCCGTGTCTGGGCTCGCGCTCACACACGCCACCGGTGAATAGGACGGCAGCCGTGCCCCAGGACGTCATGCACCATTTTTAGAGACGCTCTAAAAATAGACAGAGTCGGTGATGATTTTGGTTGTCCGGACTCTGTCAGGTAGGAGCGAGCCAGACTCTCGTTATTGTTATTACTGTTGTTGTTGACAGTGTTGTTTATTTGGTGTATGTGTTGTTTTGCTTGAAGCCAAAATGGCAGGAAGAGTACTGCCAGTTATGGAAGACTTGTCCTTGTGTGTGTATGTGTGTGTGTGTTCGCACCTGCTGATAATTACCTGTCAGCGTGGTGCACGAGCTGCTGATGACGTGCATGCTGGAGGGTAAAAGTGCTCGGTCGTTTTCACGAGTTTCTGAATGGATGAAAAAAAAGTGATTTTCTTATTTGGTCTCTTTTGTGAAACGGGATGGCTGAGCACACATCCCTGCTCCTCCTCCGCCTCCTCTTCCTCCGCCTCCTCCCTGCTTTTCTCGTTTGTTTTGCCCTCCTCTCCCCGTCTCACGTCCTCTTCCACTCTTTTTGCTTTCCTCTCGTCCTCACTTCCACTTCTGAAAACTTCTTCCATCGTGTTTTTAACTCATCTCTCTGCTTCCATCTTTCTGCTATGTCACATTCCTGCACACAAACGTCTGCACCTCTGCTCCACCTCTTTCCTGACTCACCTCTTCCTTTCTTCCCTCCCTCCTCCCTCTCTCCAGCTATGATTCTCTCCCTGGCCGCGGCGGCAGCCATGAGTAGCGGTGGCGGTAGCAGCCTCAACTCCTCCTCTCCCCTCGACCCCTTCGACTCCTCCACCTCGTGGAGCCTGGTTGAGGACCCCGCCAACTCTTCGTCAGAACCTGTAGTGCAAACTGTGACCCCTGACCTCCAGCCAGCGACCACCGCCGTCGCTCTTCAGGAAGTCAGCCCATGGGACATTGCGCTTTGCGTGACGGGGACTCTCATTTCCTGCGAGAACGCCCTGGTGATCGCTGTGCTGTTCTACACGCCGACGCTCCGCGCTCCCATGTTCATCTTGATTGGATCGCTGGCGGTGGCGGATCTCCTGGCCGGCCTGGGCCTCATCTTGAACTTTGTCTTCACCTATCTGATCGACAGCTCGGTGGAGTTTGTGACATTGCTGTCCGTTGGACTGCTGATCTCGGCCTTCTCAGCGTCTGTCTTCAACATCCTCGCCATCACGGTCGACCGGTACCTCTCGCTCTACAACGCCCTGACCTACCACACTGAACGGACGGTCACCTTCACCTACGTCATGGTGGTCTTTATCTGGGTGTCGTGCCTCACGCTCGGCCTGTTGCCGGCACTGGGCTGGAACTGTCTGAGAGACGAGAGTACGTGCAGCATCTGCCGACCGGTCACTAAAAACAACGCCGTGGCTCTCGCCGTCACTTTCTTATTGGTCTTTGCCCTCATGATGCAGCTCTACCTTCAAATCTGCAAAATCGCCTTCCGCCATGCGCAGCAGATCGCGGTGCAGCACCAGTTTTTGGCCATCTCCACCACCAAAGGTGTCTCCACACTGTCGGCCATCCTGTGTGCCTTCGGGGCATGCTGGCTGCCGTTCGCCATGTACTCCATTGTGGCTGACTCCAGCTACCCCGTAATATACACCTACGCCACGGTCCTCCCAGCCACCTGCTGCTCTGTAATCAACCCCATCATCTATGCGTTCCGAAACCCAGACATCCAGAAGTCGCTATGGATGGCCTGCTGTGGGTGCGTCCCCTCCAACCTCTCCTTAAGACCCAGGACCTCCAGTGATGTGTAGCAGGGAAGGTTGGAGTCTCCTTAGTGTGATGCTTGAGGTCGAGTCAGGGTTGGAGGGACAGGAGGTGGCTAGGAGGAAAGAGGAAAGAGATTTCCTCTGCTTCTCATATCGGGGCAGGCTGATGGCGAACACTCAGCTGGCCGCTGTAGATGTGGCACTGGCGGCTGATGGAGAAGAGGACGATGCATAGTCAAAAAAAACAAGAAAAAGAAAAACGATATGAAAGTTTGTAGCCTTGAGAAAACCAAAATCATGGATGGAGATGGTGTGGAAACCAACTGCAAACACCTGTTTAAGGTATCCTCATCATGGCTGTGGGAGCTGAGGCAGGCTGTGGGGGAAGTGTCAGGTGACTTTTCCACTGGCCTCTGTTAGGGCACGAAAAGTGAGTCCTGCTTCTCAAGAGTAGCATATATGTGAAGCTGAGATTTAGTAAGAAAGTTGCTAAATCTCTGCATGTCCTGAGGCTGGGCAGCACTGCATGGTTATGCAATCAGAAGGAGTGAAACAGTCTTAAAATACTTGTTTGTGTTTTAACTGATGTGTTTGAAATTAAGTGGCGTGTGGATAAAAATACAATGAGCTAAATATACACAAGGAACGACCTTGAAAATTCACAATGAGCTACTTTCTCCTGGTAAAAAAACGAGAATATTTCCTCCCTGGAAACATTTTGAGCAATGTTTCCTTCAGCTGATGCAGATTAAGTAGCTGAGTCTTGCCCATTAAGCCTTTTCCCAATGCCAGAAGCACAGCCTTTATTATTTGTTTTTCCCATTTCGATGCAAGTTTCAGGAAAGAGTGAAAAAAAGCTAATCACACAACATCCCTCCTCAAACATTCAAATCCGAAATGAAATCTAATGTACCAGTCTCTGAATGCATAAACAAGCCCGGCTAGTTTGAAGAATCTAGAGAGGGATTTCCATATTTAGACTGGCATGTGTTGTCCTTGGTTCGTTGAAATGAAATCTGCTCCGCAACGGAGAAAAATGGGTTTCTCAGCCTGCCGCTGTGCCGTGACTGCGAAGCAGAGAGAGCTGAATTCAGCACCAAGGACAGCGTCACTGCAGAGCGCTGCTACCCTGGGAATGCTCTCTGCTGCGGGGAGGGAGAGCGCCGGAAAGTAGGCTACGCTGTTCTTTACACCCTCTTTATGGGGAAATGTGAGACGGGCCTTAAAGGAGCATTTCAGCATGATTGGAGTTTCTTTCACCCTTTTGTCCACCCCTGGATGGATAAAGGTATTTAAAAATTTGTGTTTGCTAAAACTCTTCTGTTATGTGATTGCTTCAGTTTCAAAAAGACATGCAGAACAACATTAATAGTGCTAGTTAATCACTGTGGCACAAGAGAGCACAAAAGACATTTATGATTAGTATCAATAGCTAACATCTGCAAACCTTATGTCTCGGTTTGGATACTTCCATGCACTTTGCATTTACGCTATGTCCTTACTTGCATAGTGTTTAAAATTAAACGTGGTAATGTTGTTTCAAACTGACCACAGCAAGCTGTATACTTTCCAGAAATGATGACTGGACATTGATCGGAGCCTGACTGATCTATCAGTGGGATGATATAATCAGCTTTTTGGTATTGTTGTTTAAAACGGCGGATAAATTAAAATTTAACAAAGATTTGATGGGAGAAACTCCAACTTCAAACTTGTTATAAGTGTTGAAGATTTGTCCACCAGAGGGCACTCTGCAAGTAACCTGTTGGCGACACGTGTTTGGAACACCACAAATACGACAATCAACTGATTCAGACAGAGACAGGCAGAGCGTAAACGGGTAAATAAATAACTACATATAACAAATGTTTAAAAAGTCTGTTTAGATTTCATGTGTCTGACAGAATTTTTTTTTTTAAATATATATCGGAATTTCAGATTTTTAAATGACCAAATATTGGCATCAGTATCACTGTCAGTGTATAACAGTGATTATCCCACTAGCTGCTGCAATCTGTGAACATTTACTACTCCCTTAGCAGCTGACCGCACATACGACAAGATTCCTCTGCAATAAAGAAACTGATTTAACTTTCATGAACAAGTAAAGCAAACCAAAGTTGGTCTCGTGAATGCTATTTAGCTGGCTAGCTAGCATTGGGAGCTAGCATCGTTGCTTGGAATGTATTTCCTTTCTGTCATATTGCTGTCTGAAATGTTTTGGCCATTTCTTCTACCATGTAGCAAAAGCAGCAATTATTTGGGGTGGAAAGTGTAAATAACACTACACCACATCAAAGCATACTAAAGATTTGCTGCTCGTTCTTTAGCTGGAACACAGGACACATATGACCTGTTAGTAAATGAGTTAGAGGGTTACCTAGGCAACCGCAGCCTGGAACACCTACAAGCTGTCAGCTTCAAAGCGATGTGCGTCAAGCGAATCGTTTACTTTTATGCTTGAAATACAAAGTATGGAAGTATCTGAGACACAGCTATGGTAAAAGCTCAGCACTGTTTAAGACCAGCATATTATAAGCCTAATTTGACCCCTGCCAGGCCAGTTTTTAATTATTTTTTAGATAAAAGCTACAATCGTTATTTTAGCCAAAGTGTCTTTTTAGCATACTCTTGTTGTTTGATGTTTCGACACATAAAAAACTATCAAAAAACTTTAAAACTGGATTAAAGATCCAGAAACATGGCTAAATTACTTCTCTGATGGAAACTCTGTCTATAATGCACAATCATGAATGTATTTAAATATCGGCCTCGATATCAATCTTAAAATATTTCCAGGAGTCAGTCAATCAAAACAATGACCCCGTCCTCTCTGTCCCCGTGTTTGCGATCAGCAGAAATTCCCGTCGTCACCGGGAAAGGTGAGAGCAGCTGATATTTTTCTGAGGCGAACAGGACCTGTGTTTTTCTGCAATCTCCATAAAGCTGTTTTGGCCATGCGGCTCTAAAGTTAGACGGCACTCTGGCTCCACAGCCCCATTGATTTTACATTAGCCGAGCTGAGCACAATCCATATCGAAAAGGTCGTTTTTCATCGGGGGCAGCTTTGGTCGGCTACGCTACGCTTTAAGTCATACTTGCGATTCTTGCACCTCTGAAAATAAATGAAGAATGGATGTGTTTTGTATTATTGCTAAATATTTGTAATGCTTACGCTTAAACACTCATAGATGTATGTCATAGATTCAGGGGAAATGGCAAAAGTCTATATATTAAGAAGGAAACAAAGCACCATATGGCGAAAAATTCTCTGGCTTCCATTTTAATTTCCCTATGTGCAGCCTGTCAGCAGTAGCTGGGTACCTTCTGCAGACATGCACACAGTCTCACCCCGCCTTGAAGAAGCAGTGCAGCTCCGCCGCGAGCCACCTCTGAAGGCTCGGCAGGTTAATGAGAAGCAAGAGAGGTGAGGTGACGTGGCGTGAAATAGAAACACCAGGCGAGACGCGCTTTAACGCAACCTCAGGTCACGTCCACCATGCACCCAATCAGGATGAAGTTATTTCCCCACTGAAAGGGCATCATGCACCGTAAATCCAGCTAATGATAATAATATCTGAGCAGTAATGGTACAGGGAGCTGGCCTAATGTACAGAGAATGCTGTGAGGATGAGTTGGAGAAGGGATTTATTGCCAACCTCAATCTGTATTTAAATGATCTGCGGAGATACTTTTCACTTTCGTGTTCCTCAGAGCAACCTCGGAGAGCGTTTCAATGACTAAGCTGCTGGCATGCTGCTCATATACATGTGTGGGAGGTGTGCTGGCTTTGGGAAAATAGTTTATGGAAACTGGGCTGTAGTTTCGAACTGCAACAGTAAGACTCAGCACAGGAAAAAAACTGTGTAACTACAGGGAGTCACTTCCAAATTCAACGCTTTCTACCAAATAAATCGCAACATTATGGCGTGAAAGCAAAAAACACACATGTACTCAATGAAACTCTGAAAATGGCGCACAGGAGAAGCAGGTATTTTCTTTTTCTATGATGTAAATTAAAGCTTAGAGTAGAAGTATTTTCTACTTTTCTTGGCAGGAAGCAACAATCAGTTGTTTTTGCAGCAGTTGTTAGCAGAACAACAGCCACACGAGTTTCTGTCAATGATTTCCTTTGGAAACGGCAGACTCTCTTGTGTCTTCTTTTGATTTCTATTTGTTTGGTTTTGGCCTTATTGGAACAACAAAAACTCCTTCGCAATAATGTCCAACTGTGTTTTGCTGTGTACAAAAAGCCACAAGCGAGAAATGGAGAGAGAAAGAGAAGCGGTCGGCTTTGGAAGATTTGCAGAATAACTCAAAGTAAATGTTTCAAGGCAACAAATGGCACATTGGGTTTTATTGGAAAGAAATATGATCCTGGCTGCCTGGTCGGGGTTTTCTAAAAAGCATGGAAAACCTAATGAGTAAATAAATGCTCAACTTCTTTTCTTAGCTCATCTACTGCAGACAGAAACCTCCAAAATAAAACGCATCTGCAGCCATTTTACTAATTTGATAATTTAATTATAAAACCACCAGTTGAACAAGTTGCCGGTGCGACCTCTTCCCTTCCTCTCTCTTTTGCTCAATCACTGCATTGATGGAACTGCCTAATGGTAAACCACCTGCATCAATTATTAAGTGAAATATTTTCAATTACTCTGAGGCTGGAAGCATGATGTGGATGAAATTTGGCACTCGGTGAACCGCAGCAGTGCGCGAGGGAGGGTGAAACATATCCACGCACAAGAGTTGAATGAATCTATTTCACACAGGAAACTGATGCGGATCCTTTTGGCACACAGTTCTCTTGTATGCACAATGATATGCGAGACTTGCCTGGTCACCTGTGTTTGGATATGCTAGATGGGACATGCAGAGCAGTCACAAATGAGGTGAGGATAATGTCACATCCGGTACGGTTTCTAACAGATGGCCAGTGTTGCCAGTGGTACAGTTTGGCCCTTTAATTGTAATAGTAAAAGAAGACCTGCACTAGCAGGGATGTGGCTTTTAAACTCATCTTCTTTCCTCTTAAAGGCTAATCAAACCTATTAGAGAATCATGAAGCAGAACTGGATTGAAGGGAAATAAATTTTGAGGCTTGTTTTAGATTCTGTAAGGCCACCTAAAAATGTCAACATTTGAAATTGTCTTGACTCCAGATATGGCATGGGAACACCAGCATTTACCATTCTAATCTGTTCAGCACTTATTTATGAGGAAGAAAACAGGAAAACATAAACAGTGTAAAGAATGTATGTAGCCACGTGACCTCACCTATTGGTTTATGAAACCCTGTTTTGAACTCTTGCCATTATAAAGAAACCTAGTAAAGGATTGGCTCATTGGCTGATGGCACATGTTGAGGATTTCAACCAATGGACATATCCTGGATGACTCTCTTTTTTAACTATATAAGAATGACCAAAATTTACAAAATGGCATTCACGTTTTATTCACTGTGACCTGAAGCTAGGAACTGAGACCATAAACTCATAAGAAGAGTGTTTGCAGAGATCATAGGGAAACTGAGGCGAGGACCATTTTCCCAAAGACTCAAATACAGCTCAGCAATGACTTTCAGGAAGTGAAAATCCTATTCATATTCTCCATAGGGAATCTGACTATGAGCCATAATGTGGAAACAATCAAAAGTAGACTTAGTATAAGCTATGACATTCCTACAGTTTCCTAAATCCAAACAGCAACATATCTAAATGTGGATTTCAATGATACCATGGAAATTTTTAAATTAGCGAACGCCGCATTACTTAGTCTACGTCCACATGCACATGGATATCTTTAAAAACAGGGATTTTTTCAAGTTTGTTTCCAAAAATATCTCTGTACTCAAGTTCCATCAAGATGATGAAGGATATCCATAACCCTAACCATATGGAAATGTTGGCAAGTCAGAAGCTCACAAACAATAAAATAGAGAATAGAATAGAATAATCCTTTAATTGTCCCACAAGGGGAAATTTGGTTGTAACGGCAGCCAGAAAGACACATATACAACAAACAGTACACAGGACACAGAACAGAAACACACGCAGTTTGTCTTACATATTTACATTAAGGACAATGGTTACTATAAACAGAGTCCAGAAAAGAGATAGTGGCTAAAGAGATAAAGATAAATATCTTTGATGCTCTGAAACAAAAGCTCAGTTTTTCTTGTCCACATGTAGCCGCAGAAACAAAGTTTCTGAAAGTCTTCACCCTGGCAGGAGTTCTTTAAAAAAAAGTCCTGTTTTAAAGCCTCGTGTTGTAGCCATCTTGGTTTAAAAGTACTGTACTAATATCCATGAATCTAGCATCCTGTTAGCTACCTTGCTAACTAGCTTGCTAGCTATTAATAGGCTAGCTACCTTCAACTACTTCTTTGCCTTCACAAACTCCTTTTATTCTATTGAATTATACACAGTTTAAACAACAAAAAACTCATGGTGTAAACAGCCCATTAAAGATGAAGAAAACAGATGCTTAGAGAAATATTGTGACTAATTGGCATTAGCAGGTTGCCAGCTAGCGCTAGCATGTCGGCATCTCAGTAAGTTACATATTAATCACATATTTTATGAAATAAAACCACATAAATTTTACTTTTTTGTGTGACGAAAGCCTAAAGATATAATCTCTCTCTCTTTTTTTAAATAACATAATTCTCAGTGTGTTTAAATATTTGGTGACCTTAAGTCTCCAATTGAAAAGCTGTGATTGAAATTTAAGGATTTCAGTTTTGCACTTTCACAGTACTATTTAGGCAGTTTTTGGGTGTCCAAAAAACTAAAGCAAAACTCACAATGTTCATTTGATCCAACTCTGCATAAAATCTTAAATATAAATATATATTTAATTGCTATATATAAATATAACAAGCCTGCTGAAATCCAAACACAGCGGCAACTAATCAGTCGCTGTGAATTCCAGATGTATTTTATAAACTGTCCCATCTGGCATGTCCATCAAGCGGTTGTTTTAACAATTAATAAGACTCATCTGTGAATATGCCACTACTCAGTCTACCATTCCTGGGACAGGAGTGGAGCGACCACTCACTGTGTGTTTGTGTATGTGTGTGTGTGTGGGTTTAACGCGTGTGCCCGGGATCATAGCCAATTGTAATGAACCATAGCAACTCTAACTGTAAACACAAACACGCAGAATGGTTTTTGTCAGCCGCTATACAGGACTTATAATTCAGTTTTTAAAAAGAAAAGAAATACCGTACAAGTGAGCGTGTAGAGCGCATGTGTGCGTGCGTGTGTTATTTTTCTTATGCAATGCTGTACAGAAATGTATATTTTTGTAATGTTCATCAGGGCATGAGTTACAAGACATGGTCGCTGCTGTGAGTCTGTTGTGAGCGTGTGTTTCTTCCTATTCTTCTGTGTTCTTCCTATAAACAAACGTCAAAAGTTTCTTTGGGGGGGAAAGTTGTGTGTCGGATATGCTTAAAAAAAGTGCCATAATTTTTGACTTTCTAGTGTCTTATTTTTTGGTTTGTATATATCTTAAGTTAATCGGAGGGCAAAGACGCAAAGTCGTTAAAACCAGTAAATCTTTCTGACCTATATATACTTATTTTTTGCTCTGACTGCAGATAAACACAAGCCTCGATACAGATTGCAGTAAAGTGAAGGGTTTTATCTGTTAAAAAAGAAAGGGGGGGGGGGACAATCGCACTGATCGACAGGGAGACGGAGAGTTCGTGAGCAGCAGTTTTACGTCACAGAGTCAGGGCTCCGGTGACGTCATATTGTCTGAGTCGTGTCTAAGGGAGCAGGTCGTTTCAAAGACACCCCCTCCTCTGTTTGAAAAAACTTCACTTTTTCCTCCTCCCCATCGCTTTCACTCACCTGCCACTCCCCCCCCCTTTAGAAAACACCCTTTTCCCCTCATTTCTTTCTATCAATCTTTTTTACTCCCCCTCCTCTTCTTTCCATTCAGCCCGTCTTTGCCATCCTCAACTCCTTCCTCCCACCTCCCTCTGTCTCTTTCTCTTGTCTAACATTTTGCTATCCGTGGCCTGCAGGAAGCTAGTCGGTCAGGCGCCGTCTAAAAATAGTCCCCACCGAAAGCAGATTAAAAAGAAAAAGAGGAGTAGAAAAGAAAAAGGAGGGGTGGGAGTAAATAAGTCGAAATGAACCAGGGGGCAGAGGCAAACCTTCACCTTGCTGCGGTAGGCAGAAAAACATTGCCGGTCTTTGTTTTCTTCGTTCTCGTGTGTCTATTTTTATATACAGTCTCCTTATCCATCCTTTAAAGCCTCTTTTATTTTCTTGTGAGCACAAGCATTTACATGAAGGTTCTGTTTATTTGTGTTTTTTTGAAAAAAAGCAGGGTTTGGGGCGAGTGCCTACAGCAAATAAGCAGGACCAGCTCAACTGTCAGTCAGGCTTATAATGTGTCTCCTCTGTAACCTACAACCTGGCAGAGATTGTCAATTGATTTCAAAAAAACCATTATAGAGCTAATTTTCTATCGGACCGAGTATGGCCTTCACGGACAGAAAAAGGCGTAGTTTTACGCATCGATGCTGTCGGTCCCGATGAGAAGCAGCACCGAGCGTGTTATTGGGTAACAATACTGTGATATCAGAGAGCTAATATGATGTTCTTGAATCATTCTTCCTGGATTTCTATGATTTCTTACTGTGTTTCCTTTGATTTTTGCTCCTCTCGGGTTTGTGCGGCAACACGGTCGGCTCATGATTAAAAAGTACAAATGCACTTTATAAGATGGACATGTTACACATTGCACTTGTAAATGTCGAATGTAAAACCTTGAAGAGAAAGATTTATTTTTACTATTGTAAATAAATGAAAAGAGAAACAATGAAAAAAAAAAAAGGACTGCAAAAATTGAAAGAAGAAAAAGTGGAGAATAATTTGCCAAATAAAATAAAAAGAATAAAAAAGGGGAAAAGAAAATTCTGGAGTGGAGTAACGTCATTGCTTTGTAGGTTGTGTGACATTATCGGTGTGTGGGTGTCATTTTCGAGTGTGTGTGGGGATTATGAGTGCGTATGAGTCAACATTGCAGGTCACTGTAGTGTAGAAGGAAAGCCTGGGAATAAAAAAGAAAAGATGGTGCTGAATTATTAAACCACTCCCTGCTTGCATAACAGCAGAGAAGGCGAGATATCCCGGCAGGGAGAAGAGGGATCGGGAAAGAAGAAGGGACAGATTCCAATAAAAGATGCAACACGCACACAAAAAACACGTTTGATATTCCCGGAGAAGAAAACAGGAAGCCCAGAGGGACAGGATGCTGGGAAAGGTGTGAGAAAGTGTATATGTATTTGTGTGGCAACCTAAAAACTAAAAGAAACACACACATTTGTGTGATCTACACGTCTTTAGGTTGGTGTATTCCCTGGAGACAACGATAGCCATAGCGAGGGTGCTGCTGAAGGGTGGGGTCTTGATAAATAATTAACGGCGCTGCAGACTTGGTGACGCAGGTGAGCGTGTTTATCGTTTAACCTTTAATTAAGTTCTTGATAAACACGTTCACCTGCTAGCGTGTGGGTGACAGCGTGAGACTTTAAAAGGTGATGTTCAAACTCCTTGACTCACCTCTATGCGGTCTCCACATGGAGGCGAAGAGCTCCGCCGTGTGGCCAGAGGTGAGTACTGCGCAGTCAGGAGACTAAGGGAAAAGACGCAGCATCCACCCACACACACACACACACACACACACACACACACACACACACACACACACACACACACACACACACACACACACGATGGGCTTCTTTTACGTCATTACAGCAGCTCTCTTGCAACAAGCACGAAGCAAAGCCCTTCTCCCCTTTTCCTTATCCTTACTGTCTCCTTCTCACTCTGTATGCACCCTTACACCCTCAGTGAGTCACAGCACTCTCTCCACCATCTGCTGCAGGATGCTGCAAATCACCTCGATGTATGTGCATGTGTTCGAGGGAGAAACGAACGCACAGAAGGTGGTGATGTTTCCGCATCTGTCGTGTCTGACTCGACACGCACACACATCCTGAGCCTGATATGAAACTGATTAACATTCGAATGGAGCCTGTGACGATGACTTACTCCATGTGGCGAGGAGATGATTCACGAGTGGACTTAATGTAAAACTGAAAGTTATTAAGTCACTGATCTGGCATATTTTAAAGTTTTCCAGGAACTGATGATTTTTTTGGTAAATGGAGCATCTAATACACGTGACCCTGAAAAATGTGACATGATTTAATTCTCGCTGTTTGGCGCCACTGAGACATACAAAAACAGTCCCCTTCAGATGCATGGACAAGGGATTTGGTAAGTGTGAGAAGCCTTAATGCTACAAAAGCACAGCTATATACAACAGAGAACCTGTTATGTTTTCCTGTTTATTGTCATATTTATTCTGCTACATGCACATATTAAACATGACCAAAGTTTCAAATGATGAAATCAGCGTACAGTTATGGTCAGAAGTTTACATCCACCCTTCATGGGCATGAATGTCAGGGTAATTTTGGGCTTTTAATCATATCTTTGAACTGTTTGTTTTCCAGGGTGGGATGATTGGCCAGCACACATAGGCTTTAGAAAACAAGAATTAGGTGCACAAGTCTGAATTTATTTTTCTGAATTTCTCTAATCCACACATGGTCAAAAGCATACCATATACCAGTATTATTGACAGCAAAACAGCCCAGAGCATGATGGTACCACCACCATGCTTGACAGTTGGTATCCGGTCGTTAAGTGATGACGTGACGAATCCTACTTCCGGGTCTAAAGTAGTCTGCGTTTAATATGGCTTTTGTGTTGTTAACATGTTTAATGTTATGTATTTTCTTCTATTTGATCTCAAAAAGCTCCTAAAACAGTCAGTGATCACTGTTGACCTCCCTCAGCTTTTATTACCGCTAATCATTTATTTAAGCTCAGTTTTTAAAACCTTAGGATGTAACTACAGCCCAGCCCATGCAGCAGTATATGAATGACTAACCTTGTATTGTGGATGGATTATCTCAGTTGTTCTCCTGGCTGAAGTTTGGTCCTTTTACAACATCCTGCCATGCGATTACATTTGTTCCTGACCACCGAGAACACTCACGTTAACTTTTATCGAATGGAAAAAGAGTTAGCTTGTTTATATTATGCTAACATAGCTTTGTCGCTAGCGGTCACGTAGCACATCATTATATACCAGCTAGCCCAACTTCAGTAACCCTACAAACGTCACTGCTGTTTAGTTTTCTGTCTTGCCTGGATGTTAAACTCAATTATTACACCTGGTAGAGCAGAACGCTGATAATTTTATTAAAGATGAAAGACTTTAGACAGTTTTTCAACCCTCAGTAATGCCATAGTGATCGTTTGATATATGGACCTGCAGCGGAGTTTAGGCCCAGACACGGCTAGTGACGTCAGACTTAACGACCGGACAATGGCGTGTCCAGCGGGGTGGCCTGGGGGGGCACAGGCCACCCCCCCAACCAGACTGGCCACCCCAGGTGCCACCCCAAAGGCAAAACAATACAATTCAATCAAATATCAAATGTCCGATTATGTTTTCACGGTGAAGCTCAGATATCCGAGTGTAAGTGAATGCAGCATCGGCTTCTGCGCTATGTGCATCACGTTAGCAAAGGTAGGAGAGCCAAGCAAGAAAGACGGCACCGCAGGAAACAATTTTTCGGTGAAAGAAAATGAGGACAGAATAAATGTCCCGGTAAGTAATATTAAGTTTGTTGAGTTTAGTAAACTTCGGTGAAATTAGAATACCAAGGAAAAAATAACACTTAAAGAATTATTGCAGCCCTCGAATATTTCAGACAGTATGCTACTGAGGGCAGCTAACATAAGAGTTATGAGTTATAAGATATCATCTAAGTCGTAACATTGCTGTATGGAGCTGCAGATTTGGTTGCAGGTTAACATAGCTGGACTGGCCATCGGGCATACCGGGCATATGCCCGGTGACTTATATTTTATTTTTATTTTGTAAGGGCATGAACAATGAGAGGTGGTGGATTGGCCAGATGCAGGTCGATGTGTAAAAATAACTCAGTTGTTTGGTGGTGGCTATGGCGGGGCTTCCACAGAGGCCAGCAGGTGGATGAGGGAAGGGGAGGCAGGAGGAGAGCCCCGAGGCAGCCGCCAGTCCGAGTGTCAGGTGAACTGAACTTCAGGTAAGAAGTTATGACCTGCAGTCTATCTGGGTCAGATATAAACCAAGTTTAGGTGCAGTTTATTTTTGTTGTGCTGACTTTTTACTGTCAGTTGCAATAACTCATACTGCCCGAGCTAGCATGATGGAGTTTCTGTACAGCTGTTCAGTTGCTATGATGTTACTGATAGTAAACTTTATTTTATTCATAAGGTTAGTTAGTAGAGTTGCCAACGGCTCCTTAAAAATGGAATGGTCCCTCATTCAGAGAAAATATTATGCGTTTGGTATTGAGCTGAGAAGAGACGCAGTTTGTCCCGAACTTTAGCTAGAATGGAAAAAGACAAAGCTGGATTTATTCTGTGTGTTTACGCTGCACAGCTGCCTCTTCTCTCATCTCCCCCTGCCTCTTCTGTTGCTACTTCAATCATGAAACTGATCAATGATCAGCTGATCGGCTCTCTTGTTTATTTATCGCCCACTTTGCGCCAGAAAGAGGAAACCAGCAGATGTCGCGCTAAACAACAGCAGCACGTTTAAGCTTGATCAGCTGTTGTTAGAATTTATTTAATATTAATTTCCAGTATCAGCTGATGTTTGCTGGAGCCACAGCTGTAAAGCTGCTGGTCATGATGTCGGTTTGGATATGTGGTGAGAGGGAAACATGAAACCAGGAGATGTCCTTACTGGATCATCAGAGCTGAACAGGTGATGAAGAAACAGGTTTAGGTGACATGAATGAGTTGAAGGGAAGTTATGAACTGTTTCTGAGAGACAAATAACACCAGGATCCTTTTTTAGGTAGCTGACAGCTGGTAACTGTGCAGGGGCGGGTCTAGCAAAGTTATGCCAGGGGGCCAGGTAGGGAATTAACAGGGAGAGGTGGGCACAAAGAAATACTTTTCTTTCTTATTCTCATTTAAAATATCTAGCTTTTATTAAATAATTATCTAAATCTTACAACCAAAGTTTTTATCTGATGTAAAATGTATAGAAATCATACATATACCAACAAGACTGTGTACATCACTGTCACAACAGGGTTTGTTTTCATTCAAAGGCTTTATGGTTTTAATACCTGGTGGGCCGGTCTGTAGTCAAAATGCCCGATTTTCTGTCCCAGTCCAGCCCTGCAGGTTAATACTGGCAGTGTCACCATGCCAGCTGACTGTATTTCATCGTCAGCCAGTGTTGTTCTTTATCAATATTACCAAAGTTTACCATAAGGCAGCATAGAAAGTATTTACTTGCTTTCAGGTTTTATTCAAATGTTAGTCTTTTCAGTTGTTTCCCCACTTTTTTCCTGTTTTAAAATCAAACACCAGTTTGTGAGAAGATTATCTTCTTTTTTTAACAGGCAGATAAAGTTTTACATTGGAATTGGCTAATTTGTCAATTGTTTGTTACAAATGTTCGTATTTTAATATTCAAAAATGTTTTTGCCCAAAACATATGTGCACTACATGTCAGTAAAAATGGTATGCAAATATTGCTGTCCTTGAATGCTGAGTAAACACTGACAAAGCACTGATTGTATCTCTTGTACTTTATCAACGCAGTATCTAAAAACTTTGCACCGTAGTGGTTAAAATCTCATTCTAATAAGAGTTAAAAGCTCATTCGGTTATTAGGTTTATAGGATTATTTTTAAACATTATCTGCCAATTACATCTGCCACCCTTCTCCAAATCTGTGCCCCTACCTGGCCCCCCCAACAAAAATTTTCTAGACACGCCACTGCGACCGGATAGGATTTTTAGGTTGTAAAGCTTCACCTTTATTCCTTCAAACATACCTCTTGTCATTGTGGCACAAATCGTTCACAAGCTACTGCTATGTGAACACAGAAGGAAAACTCGACTTCGCCTAGGTTTTACCATGTGCGCTTTGGACTACCGTAACTCATCGACCATTTGAGCTAGAAAAAAAATTCACCTGGTTACTGAAAGAAGAGAAGCTGCGCTTTACAGGGATATTTGGTGTATTACGGTAGCACAAACGGTTTGCAAGCTACTGCTCTGGAAAAAGAAAAGCCAACTCCACTTAGGTGCGCTTCACACTAGCGTAACTCCTCGACCATTTGGGCAAGAGAGACATTTCAAATGGTGACTAAAAGACAAGAAAACGAGCTTTACGAAACTTCACGGTGCATCATTAGGGGGCACAAGCTGCGACGGTCCAATCACATGTAAAAATTGATGACTCATGGAGCAGAATGACGGGTGTGGAGAAGTGGCAACGCCCCCAAAAGGCCTGGATATTTTTTAACTGTTGTTTCATTGTCACAACAATACAATAATGTAAAATGACTTCCAGATATTGAAAGCTGAGGGTATTCTGAGAAAAGGGGCAAAAGAATTCACTTATAATATGATTTTTGGCCCTTTTACAGCCAAAATTACCAAATATGTCGAGGCAGCCTTAATGATACATGATAATAATGGATTGCATTTATGTAGCACTTTTCGACACCCTCAAAGCGCTTTACAATTTTACTCGCTGTTGGAGGCAGCTACAGTTGTAGTCACAGCTGCCCTGGGACAGACTGACAGAAGTGAGGCTGCCATATCGCGCCATTGGCTCCTCTGGCCATTATCAGTAGGTGGTAGGTGAAGTGTCTTGCCCAAGGACACAACAACCAAGAAAGACAGCTGGGGATCGAACCTGCAACCTTCCGGCTCACATTCGCACCTACAGCCACCTTAGAATAATGAGTTAACCACATGAATGTCTTTGGGATGCGGGAGGAACCCACACCGGCACAGGGAGAACAGACAGACGGAAAGCCAATGTCCAGATGTTGTATTTGAACCTGTGGACGCTTTTGTTGTGAGATAATAGTGCTACACACTCTTCATCCACCTATA
This sequence comes from Rhamphochromis longiceps, assembly GCF_057381845.1. NCBI lineage: Eukaryota > Metazoa > Chordata > Actinopteri > Cichliformes > Cichlidae > Rhamphochromis > Rhamphochromis longiceps. The sequence goes on along the minus strand of NC_140559.1, from coordinate 36,825,546 downwards.
GTATAAAATTCATATTTGAGGTACAATTAGGTATGTAGTAGGGGTGCAACAATACACAAAATTCATGGTTCGGTTCGGTTCGATACTTTGGTGTCACGGGTCGATATTTTTTTGATACAAAAAAATGTTCATGCCTTTTTTAATTTGTCATTTATTAAAATTATAAATATATATTTTAACTCAAAAGTACAGTTTTTAAATTTAATGTTGCTGAAACAACAAAGGGATAAAATAAAATAAATCTATCTGATCGAGAAATCACTCATCTTTGGAAAAGAGAGTTTATTACAGAGAAATGTCTCTTTCCAAAATAAAAGCTATACTATCCGCTTCTTCTGGGCTATATTCTCAGCAGCATATTAAACATATCAGGTCCCCATAAGGAGAATCATGTGCTAACGGCTGTCTAAATGACTCGGGTAAAGTTTGTAGCATGCGTGCTTGTTGTTTTTGTCTGCTTCCACTTGTCTTTGCACGAGGATGATGTTGGAGTAAATGTGCAGTCATAGTCATAGGGTTAGGGTTAGGCGCCAGAGGGATTGTTCGCATAGGGCGCCAAACAGGCTGGGACCGCCACTGACTGACCTGTACTGTTACTCTTTACCTTGTAGTCTTTTTGGGTCTCAGAGCAGCTCGACAAAAACTGCTTGTCACTTGAAAACTGTATTTGGTCTCCTTGTCCTCCCTTTAAAACTACAGAAATAATGCCAACAGTAGCTCACACAACTACTATGTACTGTTTTATGTGCCTCTATATCATTTAGAGAAGGTGATATTTTAATCAGTGGTGAATATTTATTTATCTCAGCGCAGGACGGACTCAAACACTTGTCCTCTCTTAAATACAGTCTGTGCAAGTCATCCTGGGAACCGGTTCCATCAAGCACATTTTTTATTTATAGACCTTTGATTCCAAAATTAGATCCTGACTGAAATTAGGAGCAAAAACAAAGCAAAGAACAAAGCAAAAGGACTATCCATCACCAAGACATTTCTGTTTCTGAGCATGGGTCAGCTGTAGGTTTTTAGTCCGAAATAAAAATCTCTTCATCATTCCAGCATTTCTGCAGTGCTTGTTGTTTTTGCCACTGAACTGTCTCTCGCTCTCTTTTTTTTCTCTGTTTCCTTCACTGCTGTGTCACCATCTGTGCCCCAAAATGACTCCTCGGTCCAAAACAGCACCCATCGGTTCCTCCTCCACCCTGCCAATGGCCCAGAACGGCACGGCGCTGGGACCAAACGCGTCACCAGCAGTAGGCGTGTCACAGCGCTGAGAACATAAAGTGATGATGGCTGGATTTACGTCATTGCTGTGAAATGACAGATACTGCTGAGTAACACTTATCAGATTTGATTCTCTGTGAGAGAGGGGCTGGTAAGGTTTGCTTCTTTGTAACAAAATTTAAATGCACATAATTTGACCTGATGTTAAGGAGAAATGAATGCCAGAAAACATCAAATCATGTGCGTCACAGGATGTCTAACAACTATCAATGTATAAAAATCTCTCTATTATATCCTCCTGTTATAGAAGACTGAACGTGCCCAAATACAACTATTAATCTTATTTTAAATTGATTAAAGTTAACTGATAATGATAATTTGAAAATAAGCAAATACCTAATCAGCCAATCTTATGGCGGCAACTCAGTACATTTAGGCATGTAGGCATGGTCATGGACAACCTGCTAAAATCTAACCTCAAAATGGGGAAGAAATGTAATTCTAGTGATTCGATCCCAACTGATATGCTGGGATTTTTCCACACAACCAACCATCAAAAGAGAAAATATCCAGTGGGTGGCAGTTTACCGCGTGAAAATGCATTGTTGGTACCAAGAGGTAACGGTAACTCAAATAACCACTTGTTACAAACAAGGTATGCAGAAGATCATCTCTGAGTCTGTAGCAGAAAAAGACCACACCGACCACACAACTCAAGAGTCTCGATTTCTGCTGTGACATTCAGATGGCAGGCTCCATCCTGTCTCATACGAACAGTGATGTAATGCTGATGTTTTCTTAGCACGTTTTGCGGTGAGTGTTTTCACATGTGGCTGAGGGAAAAAAACAAAGGTGGGCTACAAATGATGATCCATTAGTGTGTCTACGTTAACCACAAGGGACACAAAAAAACAGGTCTGTGACTAATGCATAAAACCTAAAACAAAAGTACAGCATACACAGTTTTGTTCACCATTTATTAGCTATAGTTACATGCATACTTGCTTACAGTTGATTTTAGTGTGCAGTACACAGTTTCATTTAGTTTCATTGTCTAGGTTATATTACCCCAATTTTACTTTACAGGCTGCCTTACCAAAAGAAGTCTTTACAACATAGTTCGTTTTTCACATTTTCAACACATAACAAAGTTTTCTTAGAAGCCAGTAGCCATAGATACACAAGGTACGCTTGATATGCGAGGTCTCTGCTTTTGTTGCCAGGACCGGAAAAGCTGTCAGCACATCAAACAATACGGGAAGTAGCAAAATCGTCAAAGTCACAGCTTTACATTCTTAGAAGCTGCAGGGTCACCAGCTACTCCGGGCGAATTTCATGACTGAGTATATCTATGGCTCCAGCACAACAACACGACCATAGAATAAACAATCAGAACAATCAGAGCAATCAGACCACTTTTCTCTAGGTTTTTGCATCCTCCGTTACGATACAACCTTCTTCCTTTTTTTTTTTTCTTTAAATTCTAGGTAAATATTGGCCAGGTCTGTTGCAAATCCACTCTCTATCTCTTCATATGTGCTTTTTTTTGCTTCAGTAATAATGTCTATAAACGCAGGCCTTGGCACAAATCCTTAAATCTTATTCTAAACATTCAGGGAGAAAACCAAGAACCTGTCCACTCATTGTCCGCCCTTTAGTCCAGTTGTGAATCTCCAGCAGAGTGCAGTTGTTGAGTTAATTGAGTTTATATACAAGAACAAAAAAATTAAAGCTACTTTTGAGCCCTGTCCCTTTTTCAGAATCATGTCGTTATTGGGAATAAACCTGCACAGGTAAAGGTGAAAGTACTGAGCAGTCTGAACAGTCTCAGATACAGACTTAGATTATTACAGCAGGAGATATGGAGGTCGAGATTAGGCCGAATGCTGCTGAACACTTTACATGTGCAAGAGTAATTAGACATTGAAGTTAGTGATTGTACAATTAAACAGCTGTAATGTACAATTTAGACAAATGTGGAGTCCCACCAAGCACCACATGTCCACTGATGTCCCCCCCTTTTTTCTGAGCTAAATATGGCCGGCTAGTCAAAACTGTCATATTTTCAGGCTACTACAATATTGTGCAAAAGTCCTGATCCATCCCTCATCTTTTTGCATTTTGGAAGTAGGTGCAATACCTTAGTTTCATGCAAACATACATGTAAATACAGCATATAAGGAAAAAACTGAGTTTGTATAATTCTAAGAGACTTAAAAGTCAATATTTGGTGTGACAACCTTTATTCTTCAGCACAGCCTGAACTCTTAGACAATATTTCTTGTAATTTCTTTAAGTAGGAGTCGTTCTCCAGGCTTCTTTAGGGACATTCAAAGCTCTCTTTGGATGTTGGCTGTCTTTAGATGATCCCACACAAATTCAACAATATTGAGATCTGAGCTCTGAGAAGGCCAATTCATGACTGATAGCGTTTCATTGAGTGTGTTTTTCTATCCAGTTATGATTTTACTGCATTGGCAGTGTGTTTGGGGTCATTGTCATGTTAAAAATTAAGTTGCTGCCAATTGAATGATTTACCAATGGTACTTTTCTGTGTTCACAATTCACATTAATTTTGACACGATCTCCAAAACCACTGGCTGAGATGCAGCTCCAAACCGTAACACAGCCTCCACCGTGTTTTACAGATGTCTGCAGACTCTGACCTTATTACATCACTCCATCAGACCTGTTGTCACTGATTTTCAGTCCAGTTCTTGTGTAATCTGACATACCTCAGCCTTCCTGACAGCCACCCTTCCACTTCCACTGATTTCTAATGAGGCTTCAGTGAACAGTAGACGGATCATCTGAAGGTTCAGATGCATCTCTCAGGTCTGTTTCAGGTCTTTGTTGGATTTTTTTCCTATTTCTGACTTTTAGACAAAAATACTATTTATCTGTCAATTTTTCTTAGATTCAGCAAGAAAAACTAAAACCATTAAAACTTTGCAACAGGTTGCTAGTTACAAAGTACCTAAAGATACAATTTAAAATTATCTGTAAAGTTATCCTTGAATGAGTCATAGGTCAGTGTTAAGTCTCTGCTCAGGTACAAGGACTGAACTGAAAATGAGTGAAAAAGCAGCCAATGTCAAAGAAAATTCTGAAAGACCTTCACAAAGTCTGGAGAACGGTTACTCAAAATTTACAAGAAAGCCACGCTGCCTGGAAGCAAATATTAAAAAAAAATGAGGTGACTCAAGACTTTTGCACCATACAGCTTAATTCTAACCATGAATCCACGATTATGCACCTTGATTCATGAATCACTTTCCTTCTTAACAGCCTGAAAAAACTATTTTCACCTTTAACTTTTCAAATCTAAAAGTTGTAGAGCAAACCTTTTAATGTAATCTTCCACATGTACACTTGTACTTTTTTTGGTTAGGTGGGACCGTTGAATATCAGAAACTGTTCAGAGCGCACGTTTTCCTCACAAATTAAAAACCGACTGAAACGCTGTTGGGTTAATATCTCTGCCGCAGTGCTAGCACACGGAGGAGTAGAACTCCACTTCCCACAATGCTTTGCAATTAAAGGTTGCAGCATTAACAACAACAAAGAAATCGATTAACTGAAAAGAAAACTAAAACCAATATTAGAATTTGTCTTTGCAGGATAATGTTTAAAGGTCAATCTGGTAACAATAATAACAAAAGATCACCCTTTACGTGGCTTCTGTGATATACCTGTTTTATCTGGTACCTTCATCCTGGCCTGGACAGTTAGAAAAGCCTAAAATAAATCAAAGTGAACAACTCACTGCAGCACGTTTGAAAAAAGAAAAAGCACATTATAAAAACACTACAGTCCAACCAGCTCATACCGAGGATTAGCCAAACCTATACCGAAAACAGAGAAGAGAGAATATACTGTAGATTACTGCCGCGAGCCTCTTACATTTATGCATTTATAGTCCAGGGGCTGCGTTCACAAAGCCTCCACAGACAGCAGTGCTGACCCAGGGTCGAGTGAAGGAGTGGACATGACCTTTGACCCTTGGGCTTTGTGAGAGCTGCTCCAGCTGTGGTTTAAGTGTGGAAGCGTTTATAATAAGACCAAGAGCACAGCACACAGTCACTGGCTGAAATGTCAGGCTTCACTTTATGAACGAATACAAAAAATACCAAAAACTAATTTCATGATAGTCACTGTTCAGACTGGGCAGATGGGGCTCAATTATTCAATGAGAGGGAAACTCGAACGAGGCTGCTGGCGCTTGTTTTCCCACACCAGCTTCATCCTGGGTGGGTGGAGTCTTTTATCACAGTTTCATCACACTATTCTAACGTTAGAAGGTATGTTTTTAGGAAATGCACTGACCCAACCCCTTTTTTTGTTTTTGAGAGTTTGGCTGTCCAATCACTTTTGTACCCAAAACGTACCTGGAGAGCCAGCTTCCACATTTCTCTGTGTAGTTTCTGCCTGTAAGCTAACGCCAGCGTACTGCGAGCTCATAAACACACCTGTGACATAAAATATTACTCTGAGCATTTCGAATGCTGCTGATCGTGTGTTTGTTTGATATTATGAATAGGACCTCTTTAAAAGAGCTGTATAATCATGTCGAGGAACATTTTCCAGTGGGCTCAAATATGTTAATGCATATTATCTGGCTTTGAGAATAAGATTATCTGCTCATTGGTGGCCCAACAACACTGGAACTGGTTTGTTTACATGTCCCAACTGTAGAAATATCCCACCAGCATAATCTGTATATAAAAGATGGCCCCAGCTAATGGTCTGAAAAGTGAAGCCAACATGAAAGCTGGAGTCTTTCTTCAACCAGCAGGGGGAGACCTCGTGTTGTACATTAATCGATGGGAAACCCCCTAATCTTTCTTCTTCTGTGACTTTACGTGTCGATGTTGCACGTTCTCCCTGTATCATTGTAACAGTCAGGAAGGCCTCACTAACTAACGGTAGGCCCAAAACTCAGAGTGTACAGCATGTACGTCCAACAGCTAACTAGCACTTGTTTATGGCTGTGTAGCTTTGAAATGCTTTCTTAAAAATGTAATTTCATACATCCTTTGTAACTTAATCCAACCCCATTAGTTTTTCCTTAGTACGCTAGTGGCTCAGTCACACTGGAGTAAAAACCTCAGAAGAAAAAAAAGGTGGTTACCTGGTAATTGCATTGGATTTTTTTTTGCAATCACCAACAGACTTCAAGTAGATACAGCAACTAACTGGTCGTCCAGAGCTTCAAAATGCTGCACCGCCAACCTTCTGGGCTTTCACCTCGACTGCACAGGTTGCCTGGTGGGAGGCAATCGGTCTCCAAACAAATGCAGACTGACTCGAACACTTGACTCTCAGACTGACTGGCAAAGGTTTGCAAATCACTGTCCTCTAATTTCTAAACACCAGAGAGCACAACTCGTCTATAACGCGTCTCTTTGCAATAGGAGACTCAGCTCAGCTGGTTGCATACTAGTTATATTCCAATATAAAAGCAGGGTTGTTGAGTGCATGTGTCAATGTGACTGAATCATAAACTAACGGTGCTCTCCAGACAAGCGTCTCCAGCTGTACGTCCCTCCGCAGAGCACTTTTATCTCCCGTTAGCTACAGCTACATTAGCCACATCCTGTTAGCATGCATGACAGCTCACTACACAGAGATAATGCTGCTCCTGCTGTCTCACGCTGGTTCAGATGAGCCAAACTCTCAAAAGGTCAGTGTCTCCAAAGGAAGGTGTGCGTGTTTCATAAACAGGCATGACCCAGAAAGCTAGCGAGTTATCTGCTAATAAGCTATTTTTCTTTATTTTCCCTGATTATCCTTACTCGTTTCCATAAATCCTTTCTCAACATTTGGTAGAGGAGTTAAGATTGCACTATAATTAGTTTGTCTTGTGCTATATACCTTGTGTTTTGTAAACACGTCGCCCCCATACTCACTAGGGGCCCACCTGCACACAGAGCCTGTAATATTGCTAATAGAGCGTGTAGGGGAGGGGGAGCTGCTGAGTACTGAGTGTTGTTAAAGGTTAAAAATAAGCAGATGTGGGGCTGAAACAGTGTGTGTGGTTACTGTGCCATACGCCCTGGGTGGCTGGACACAAAAACCTCTCTGGTTTAAGTTCACAAACAGGTGTGTGAGAAATGTATGACTGATATTCTTTTTTAATCAGACTTTTTTAGTTGATGATGAACATTAAAACTAACCAAACCCCTTAAGTTTCAACTTAGCGTCACATTTCTCCCCCTTTAACTCTCCCCGCTTCATCTCTCTATTGTTTTTTCTTCTTTTAGTCGGACCATTCGTTCTCGTCGAGCTCGGAGTCGTCGTCGGACTCGCTGTACTCCACTGCGATACGACGCGACAGGATCGTGGCCACGTCGTTACCAACGGGCTCCCTCTTTGCCTCCTGCTCCCTCTGCTCCTGCACCTTCCTCAGCTGGATACCTGGAGGGGGCAGAGGAAGGGCGGAGTTAACAAAAAAAAGATAATTTCTATTAAGAAATTTAAGTAAATTCTTGGGGGTTTTTTTATAGTGTAAAATCTTTAAAACATTTAAAATTTCTTTATGTGTTTGTTCCACCAAAATCAAACTATTTTGGATGCAAAGGCATTTTTCAGTTATTCAAACTCATCCATCCTGGTAGTTTTTATGAAATAAATTTGTTTGTAAGCAACCAAAATGAAACGTAGCTGTGTTAACTTCCCTGCTCTATGTGGGGGCTAATAATAAAGACCCTGTGCGTCCCTTCCTCATACAGACGCACTCACCTCTACGTATGGCCGCCAACAGGTCGGAGCGGGCGTCGCTCATGGGGATCATCCCCAGCATGGTGGACTTCCTCGTCGAGGGTGCCGCGTCCACAGCTGACTGACCGATAGCGGCGTGCGGGGGTGACGGGTGGGCCTGGTGGCCCAAGGGGGCTCCCGGAGGAGGAGGAGGAGGGGCGGCCGGGGGTGCGCCTGAAGGCGGGTGGGAGGGGGAGGGCACGTAGTTGGCTGGGGGAGGAGGAGGAGAGGGTGAGTAGGGACGGGAGAGGGCGGAAGAGGTCGGGGGGACAGCGGAGGTGGCGGAGGGCGGGGCGTTGGTGGAGTCGAAGGCGGTCTGGGCAGAAGGGATGGTTAGTGGGGGTGGGGGAGGGGCCGGCGGGATGTAGTACTCGGGGATGGTGGAGGGCTGCCCTCTGGTGATGGAAAGAAGTAAATTAAAGATTTTTAATGAGTAGAAACAAACTAAACGCAAACAAAGCCGTAAAACAGATCAAGCAATAACACGCAGAAAACAAACCCGTGTGCGGCGCGGTAGTCCTTAACCGACTGCTGCCTCGGCCCGTTGACTGTCGGATCTCCTCCGGCCTGGACGCCGTGTCCCGAGGGGGTTCGGCCCAGGGAGGCCACGTGCCGACCTGTTGCCGCAGCACCGCCCGCTCCCGGGGGCTGGTTGGCCGGCCTCAGGCCCCGATCCAGTGACTGCGTCTGGGCCGCGGCACTGAGGTGATCCCTGGTGTGGTGGTCGGCGGGGTGGGCAGTGCTGGAGGCCTGGGTGGAGGGGTGGTTGGGGCTGGCTGGGTAGGAGTCGGACGCCATTGATCTGTTGGAGAGTTGTAATTGAAAATTAGAGGGCAGGTAGGAAGGAGCAGTGAATCATGATAATAACAGAAATGTTAGATGTTCTATTCCTTGTATTATTTCCTGCTCTGCCACAGCAGTGACTTCAGTCCCTAATGAAAGTCAACCTCATCGTTTCCTCCAACCTGCTGTGACGCAATCCAGGTGCTCTGCACTACATTTGCCAGAAGAGGGCAGCACAGAGCTGTAAACGACACAGTAAGCTGGCACTTCTTAAATCTCTGTATTAAGCAGGTATGTGCTTAAATTATGTGACACTTATAGTGGCTGTGTAACAACGCCAGCTCACTGTGTACTATTTATAGTATATGAATAGTATTTATAGGCTTTAAAGGATGAGAGAAACACTCATCCAATGCCCATCCTCAAACACTGACTGTACACATAAACTAGGACAGGAAACAGGACCTCAGAGACAAACCTCACTTGTAGCTAATGTATGTGTGTGTGCACACGTGTGTTTACCTGCTATCTGGGGACAGTGAGCCTTCAGAGGACATGCCGTGGTAAGGGGAGGGGGCGAGCCTGGCGTCTGGTCTGAACTCTTTGTCGTAGGCCAGGACGTTCCACTCCTGGCGTCGGTTACGAGCTTTACGCACCTTCAAGGTTAAACCGGGAGAAACAGACACGTTACACTGCAGTTACAGGTAAAATGATATATGTATATAATTATAGTAATGGAGTTTAGAAAGATTAAGCTGCTGTATTACATCTTTCTCCTGCAATCCTTTCACAGTCACTACCTTTAGAGCGGAGCATTAGAACAGCTGTACCTGTATTGCACCCTACTAATAGAAAATAGATTTTTACTGCCTCTACTCCAGTAGCAGCATTTACTAGAGATGCCTTTTAAAATGATTAAGAGCTCTCCACACTAACAATGTGGTCTCTGCTCTTTTTATTCCACTTTTATTAAGTATTTTACCAGCAAATTCACTTTTCTTTGGCTCTAAGCAGCTTTGTGATTTATTTTCTTCTTCATCAGTTCTTGATGTTACTGATGCAGTTAGGATGACTGTATAAGACCAGCTCAGATAATACATCTGCTAAAGTGCAGAATCAGTGTAAATGAAGGAGGAAGGTCAGATTACTCTTAGTAAGCCAGTAAATTTGAATTAAAGCGATTTTTCATGGGTGTCAACGATGGAAATCAAAGCTAAACTGAAAGAAACACAATATTCCCACAAACGTCGGGGAGCCCGGAGTCATTTGGGGTCTAAGGAGGAGGAGATATGTAAGAAAAGACTGATGTTTAAGGACAGTAACGTGCTTTGAAATGTGCAAGTGTTTACTCAGTTCCAAAAAAAGCACATAGAAAACCTGCCTCCAAACCAGCTGATTATTACAAACAGATTAAGCGTGACTGCTAACTTGACCCCTTTGATCTACAAACTGATAACACCGTGTATTCTGACAGCTTCCTATCAGAAGCAGCATTAACGTTTTTCAGCAGTTTGAGCTACAGTAACTCGTCTGTTGGATCGGACCACACGGGCCAGCCTTAGCTCCCCAATCATCAGTGAGCCTTGGACGTTCATGACCCTGTCACTGACCACTGCAGGCCAGGAACAACCCACAGCATCTGCGGTTTGGAGATGCTCTGATCCGGTTGTCTCGCCGTCACAACTTGGCCTTTGGTAAACTCACTCTAGTCCTTATGCTTGCCCATTTTTCCTGCTTCTTACTCATCAACTTTGAGGATAAACTGTTCATCTTCTCTCTAATATATCCCGCCCACTAAGAGCTGCAACGATGGAGAGATAATCAGTGTTGTTCACTTCACCTGTCAAAACTATGATCTGCTTTATACTCTGTTAAAAACTGTTCATTAAATGATTGTATAGAGGATTTAACCGCTTGCTTTACTCTTGTTTCAGAGGAACGTTGATAACTCTAATTAAATGACCATTAATAATAAACTTAGTAAGTGATTACTGACCTTCTTCACTTCTCTGCTCGGGTCTTCAACCTGCCTCTGCTGCTCCTACGAGTGACACACAGACACACAGAGGAGCAGAGGGAAACTCAGCTGTTGGCTATTTATTTATTTACTGTGTAAAGGGAAATATAAAAAAGCTCAACCCCATCACCAGCTCCTTCACCACGGGGTAAATTCACACTGACCCAGCCCCCAACACACACACACACACACAGTGTAAGCACCACCCAGTCACTATTCGACAACACCAAAAACACCGGTACAGATGACAGAGCCAAAACTTGTGGGAGCACAGGACAGCAACCAAACCAAACACGGAGGGTTAGCAAGACGGTGAGGTGTTAAGCTGAGGTGACATTAAACACACACACAGACAAACAGGAGGGAGTGTGTGTGTGTGTGCTGGCATTTACTTAGTACTTTCATGTGTATCAGCGTGTCTCAATGGTGTTAGGACATGTCTGCTTTGATAGGTGAGTCTGTAATGTGTGCTAGTGGGATGTGTGGGGAGGAAGTGGAGGGAGGGGAAGTGGGGGGGCAGAACGGGGGCAGGTTAGGTTAGGGGTCGGGGTTGTCTTACAGAGATGGACAGGGGGCTCCTGGGTTGGGCCTGTCTGGAGTGGGGCCTGTCAGGGTGGGCCGGACAGCCCTATGGAAACATGGGAGAAAGACAAGCTGGTGCGTTAGACTGAGCAGAGGAGGCGGAGGAGGAGGGGGTGGGGGGTGTCTTCAAAGGCCAGGAAACTAAAGATAGAGAGAAACGAAGGAGGAGGAGCTGTGGGAGGAAAGGATAGAGGTGGAGGAGCCATCCTCCTGCAGCTCGCTCGGGCTCTCAGACCTGTTGAGTAACAGCTGAAGCTGCGTTGTTTCGGAGGTGGGAGGGGGGGGGGAAGGTTCTGCATGGTTTCCAGGTCGAAGGGAGGGAACAGAAAAATGTGAGCAGCATTAAATTCAACAGAAATATTGACCGAACTGCAGCAAACACATGCAGCAGCAGCTGTTGAGCGGTTACAATCACCAACAAAGGAAGAGAGCGCCAAAGGAAGTGTGAAGGGGAACACCACCGAAGCTCAGCTCTGAAATACTCGTAGCTCAGTTCCTATTAGTTTGAATGGATTAATAAACGAGAGCAATGGTGGTGTGCTGGAGCTCCTTTCAGTGCTCCAGGTTATTGGTGTTCACGTAGACCAGCGCACAGACCTGCAAACTGAATGCACTACTTTAAAACAGCAGGACACAGTTCAGTTAAATCCAGCAGGAAGTGAGCGTACAGTAGTGTGCTAAAGACTTGAGTCACCTCTGGTTTCTTTACATTTTTGTAGGAAAATGGCAAATATTCTTATTCTTCAGCACAGTCAGAACTCTCTTATGGAAGCGTTCTTGCAATTTCTTTAAGCAGTCTTCGGGAATAGTTCTGCGGGCTTCTTCAAGGACATTTAAAGCTCGTCTTTGGATGTTTCTGAATTTAGATGATCCCAAACTGCTTTAATAAAATTGATGTCCGGGCCCTGGGGAGGCCAATCCATAACTGATATTGTTCCACTGTGTGTTTTTCTATCCAATCAGATGTTTGCTGGATGGTATTGGACCTTATGGTACTTTTTTGCATTCATAATTCCATCGATTTTGACAAGATCTCCAAAAACACTGCAGCTCTAAACCACGACAGAGCCTCCAGGATTTGAATCAAAACTTTCAAATTCAGATTCATCACTCCATCAGATCTGTTGTCACTGATTTTGGGTCCAGTTCTTGTGTAATCTGGCATACCTCAGCCCACACACAGCCACCCTTCCACTGAGACCATTTCTGATGAGGCTTCAGTGAACAGTATATGAGTTGAAGGCCCAGATGTACAGTGGGGCAAAAAAGTATTTAGTCAGCCACCGATTGTGCAAGTTCCCCCACTTAAAATGATGACAGAGGTCAGTAATTTGCACCAGAGGTACACTTCAACTGTGAGAGACAGAATGTGAAAAAAAAAAATCCATGAATCCACATGGTAGGATTTGTAAAGAATTTATCCGTAAATCAGGGTGGAAAATAAGTATTTGGTCACCTCAAACATGGAAAATCTCTGGCTCTCACAGACCTGTAACGTCTTCTGTAAGAAGCTTTTCTGTCCCCACTCGTTACCTGTATGAATGGCACCTGTTTGAACTCATCATCTGTATAAAAGACACCTGTCCACAGCCTCAAACAGTCAGACTCCAAACTCCGCCATGGCCAAGACCAAAGAGCTTTCGAAGGACACCAGGAAAAGTATTGTAGACCTGCACCAGACTGGGAAGAGTGAATCTACAATAGGCAAGCAGCTTGGTGTGAAAAAATCAACTGTGGGAGCAATCATCAGAAAATAGAAGACATACAAGACCACTGATAATCTCCCTCGATCTGGGGCTCCACGCAAGATCTCATCCCGTGGGGTCAAAATGATCATGAGAACGGTGAGCAAAGATCCCAGAACCACACGGGGGGACCTGGTGAATGACCTGCAGAGAGCTGGGACCAAAGTAACAAAGGTCACCATCAGTAACACACTACAACGGCAGGGAATCAAATCCCGCAGTGCCAGACGTGTTCCGCTGCTGAAGCCAGTGCATGTCCAGGCCCGTCTGAAGTTTGCCAGAGAGCACATGGATGATACAGCAGAGGATTGGGAGAATGTCATGTGGTCAGATGAAACCAAAGTAGAACTTTTTGGTATAAACTCAACTCGTCGTGTTTGGAGGAAGAAGAATACTGAGTTGCATCCCAAGAACACCATACCTACTGTGAAGCATGGGGGTGGAAACATCATGCTATGGGGCTGTTTTTCTGCCAAGGGGACAGGACGACTGATCCGTGTTAAGGACAGAATGAATGGGGCCATGTATCGTGAGATTTTGAGCCAAAACCTCCTTCCATCAGTGAGAACTTTGAAGATGAAACGAGGCTGGGTCTTCCAACATGACAATGATCCAAAACACACCGCCCGGGCAACAAAGGAGTGGCTCCGTAAGAAGCATTTGAAAGTCCTGGAGTGGCCTAGCCAGTCTCCAGACCTCAACCCCATAGAAAATCTGTGGCGGGAGTTGAAAGTCCGTGTTGCTCGGCGACAGCCCCAAAACATCACTGCTCTCGAGAAGATCTGCATGGAGGAATGGGCCAAAATACCAGCTACTGTGTGTGCAAACCTGGTAAAGACCTATAGTAAACGTTTGACCTCTGTTATTGCCAACAAAGGTTATGTTACAAAGTATTGAGTTGTATTTTTGTTATTGACCAAATACTTATTTGCCACCCTGATTTACGAATAAATTCTTTACAAATCCTACCATGTGAATTCATGGATTTTTTTTTCACATTCTGTCTCTCACAGTTGAAGTGTACCTCTGGTGCAAATTACTGACCTCTGTCATCATTTTAGGTGGGGGAACTTGCACAATCGGTGGCTGACTAAATACTTTTTTGCCCCACTGTATCTCTCAGGGCCGTGTCAGGTCTTCGCTGGATTTTTTCCCTGGCTCTAAAAGACATGACTTTCAAGCAGAAACGCCTACGGAGGAGGCTACAAATGTGGCCTCCTCCTGAGGCCACATTTGTAGACCAATTACGTCACAGCGACACGATGAAGACTGTCCAAATTCGTAGACTCCTCCGAATCCGGCCGACAAATACGTCCTCCTTTTCCCCAGATTTGAAGAATGGGCCGGGTGTGTCCTTCGTGGCCCACCATATCCCAGAATTCATAGCGCGGCCCAGCCAATTCCAGTTTCCAAACAATGGCGGCCGCTACTAAGTTTTTAATATTACTGTTATTAATCTTTCTGGGTCACAAAATAAACTTTTAACATATTTTAGGCAAGAAAGTAGCTGTGTAAACTTCAAATATCTGCTCGGTTTATCAAGACATCGCATATTTGCAAAAGCGCTCCGATGTTTTCGGAGACGTCCGTTACCCACCAGCTCGATAGCTAGCTGGGGGTTCAATGTCACTCGAGCCGGTGAGAACAGCGGACTCCCGGCTTCATCGCTTTCAGACCCCCGCCGTCTTTCACTACTCAGGTTAAACATGATATATAAGTCACTCAGATAACTTAAAAACGTTATTGTTTAGCTTTTTCAGTGTTTTACTTGTTGGGGAGTAAATCGTTTTGGTTGAGATTAAAGTTATTAGATTAAATTAAATAAAAGTTGATTAATCCCTCGGGTGGTTTTCACACAGCTGAATAAACATCAAACAGAAAACTGATTAAACAGAAGTGTGAGACGGTCGTGTCCTGTTATATTTTAGATAGCAAGGAGCAGAGAGCTGAGTTTACTGGACTCCACCGAGACAGCGGTGACGCAGATTTGAAGGCTGGACCGTCCCATTTCACAGCCTCGCACTTCCAGCCTTCTCGGTCTTCAAAGGACCCGGCCCACGTAGACCGCGAAGGCCGGGTCCTCCGAAGGACGTGGCCTAGGTTTTGGGACACAGCTTCAGATGCGGTTCATCTGCTATAGATATATATTTTTAGACTCGCCACTTCTTCTTCTTCTTTCCACTTGTCAAGTTTCCTCAAACTTTTTAAGGGACACACTGCACACAATATGAGAGGACGAGGTGAAACAGCTATTAGCCACGGTCTTGCTGATTAATGCTAAAACACTTTTTGAGTTAGGTGCCTTTTCTGTTCTTGAATGATTCATAGGTCAGGGTTCAGTGGTCTAGCACAGCGGTCCCCAACCCCTGGGCCTCGGACCGGTACCGGTCCGTGAGTCGTTTGGTACCGGGCCGCGAGAGTTGAGGCTCAGGTGTGAAATGTATGGTTTTCAGGGTTTTTATCGGTTTTCAGTGTTATTTTGTTATCATTTGTACCGTTAACTTGGTTTTCCTGGGTCTTTTCACGTGTGTTATGAATAAATCTTATTTTTTTCGGTACCGGTACTAGTTTTATTTTGTTGTATTTATCCGCGACACCTTAAAGGCCGGTCCGTGAAAATATTGTCGGGCATAAACCGGTCCGTGGCGCAAAAAAGGTTGGAGACCGCTGGTCTAACAAACAAAATCCTCTAAAAATGGTCAGGTTCCACGACTGGACTGAAAATGAGTGAAAAAGCAGACAATGTCCAAAGAAGAACTCTGAAAGACCTTCAGAAAGCCTGGAGAACTATTACTCAAGAGCACTTAAAGGTCTGGCTGCTTGGAAGAAAAATATAAAGCAATGAGTGGTGTCTCAAGAGTTTTACACTGTATGTAACTACAGCCAAATACAACGTTCGTATAAGTTCTCCCTCGATCACGTTGTTGTCTCTGGATAACCGGCCTGCTCAGCTGCTGCTGCATCGATAGCCGATTAAACAACCAAGCAAAGCTAAATGGAGAGTACAGTCAGAGAGAAATGAAACTGAAATAACAGCATAGATGGCACCACCGGGCAGGAAAATAAAAATTCGCAAAATAAAGCAGAAGATGAATTTCTTTAACCGTTTCCAGACCACGGTGACGTACACCCAAACATACAGCGCACGCTCACAAACACTCGTTCGGCGCACACATCGTACCTTCTGCCGTCTCTTCTCTTTGCGCTTGTCCTCAGTGGCCTGCAGCATCTTTTCCTTCCACAGGTTGAAGAAGTAGGAGGGGTCGGTGTAAAACTTCAGGGCGTCCTTCTTGTCATCCCTGCGAGGAGGAGGAAGTGAAACTAAGAAAAAAAAAAACAGCGGAGCTTGGTAAATTATCAATACTGGCAGAGAGGCTAAAAGACTGACCTATAGGGGGTGAGAATATTAAGTGGTGGAGGTTTGTCGCAGCGGTGGTACATCTCCACCACAGGGTTGGGCACAGAGGTCCTCGACACCACCTGCTGGTCCTGAATGGTACTGCTCTTAAAGGCCTTTCTCATGTTGATGTCCTGCAGAGAAACTGGAAACAGAGAAGGAGGACAGCATTAAATTATGATAAGCAAACAGAATGAAAAACAACAACACGGCGATTAAGCCGGCAGAGTCACAAACACTGGTGTTTGACATCATAATCCCCCAAAACAGCCGGTTTCAGCCACTAATTCCTTCATATGCATCACTCTCCTCTACCCTCGATTTTTTTTTAACGCATGAATCAAAGCCAGGATTTGTGGCATTAAGAGAAAAAGAGCCTAATCTCTTGTTAGGGCTCTTAGAAAAAATTAGCACAAGTTTAGCAGATTTTTAATGCCAATTAATTCAAGCTTCAGTCTGATGGAGTGACCAAAGAAAACATCAACCTGGAAAATAAACTTTTTAAAATCTAGTTTAAGGACAATTACGGACAATCCGAGTGAAAAATAAAAACAGATAATCATCAGAAAATAATAATTTTCCTCTTTTTTTTTAGCTTCCTACAGTGGAGTTAATCAATCTTGTGTCACTGCTCACAGATAAAATGCATCTAATCACTTCCCATTTATCATACCCACTACACCATTACATCACACGTCACATGCTCTGGGCTGAATGACAGCGTGCGTCTGCTGGAGTTCTTCATTAAATAAAGATGATCTGCTTTTTTATGAAGTCTAGACTCTATAAATATGCAAACATCTGCCGTTCTCAATGCGTGTGCAGCTTCTGATTGGCCAATATGTTTTTCTACCAGCCACCAGGGGGCTCTGCTTATTCCAGGAGTCCTTTAAACACCGGACACGTGAGATTTGTGTTTCATATTTTAAACCTTTAAAACCTGAATCATGAAACAACTGCTAGAAAATTCAAATTTTTGAAAATGACAATAAAATAAAAAAATAAATTAAATATTAATTTGCATACACGAGTTTTAGTTTGTATCGTATTTGCTACATTCAGTATTTTATTTTTCAGTTTATTGCTTAAAATGTTTTGTGCAATTTATTTATGTAAAAAAAAAAAATCACAATGATGATGTTCAAGTCTGAGAAACTGGGGGTATTAAATATGATATGATAACGAAATCCCCCTTTTTGTCAGTGTAAAGAAGTTTAACAACACATTTAAACCCTGAGATGTCTTAATACAAGATAAGACAAATTTCAACAACACGTCTCAGTTTTTCTACATGACAAATGTGTAAAATTACAGAAAGATTTTCTTTAATAGTAAAAAAACAGGAACTTTGCCCATGTCCTCATTTTAGGTTTGGGACTGGTGTCGGCTCCTGGGCTCATGTACTAATGAGAAGTGAAAGAACTGAAAAAAGGGGGAACTAGGGTGGGGCACGAAAATGAGAACAAACAGCTTGTAGAACTGGGGGGGTCATATATGGACAAGACCCGGAAGAGGCGTGTTTGGAGGCGTGGTCCCGCTCCTGAAATTCACATAATTTATCTTCAATTACTTAACTAAATGGCTGTGGGGGAGGTCTTTGTCAGCAGGAAAAGCCGTAGAATTTATAAAAAGAAAATTTCAAAGTCCGCAAATTTTTTCCAAAACACATCAGCAGGCTGCTGGGACAACTCTGGCCATTCACACCGAATTTGGACGAATTTCCTGTATTTGTTTGACTAATTTATAACTCTGATAAGTGGAAGAGAATGGATGGATGAAGAATCTGTATTTTGTTTCTCTTGCCTTAAAACATACGCAGGAAATAAGGGGTTAGCAACTAATCAAAGAAAATAATAATACTAATATTAATAATAATACTAGCCATCAGCCTCTTGGTAGATGCACATGTAGTATAAATGTGAAAATCCTAGCAGTTGACCTCTGATTGTGAGGTCAAGCTCGCCAGGATTTGAACTCGTCCCAGAATGTTAGCAAGTCGTCTCGTTCTTAAGTTACCGCAATCACAAACTTGGGTGTCCCCCCGCCCACCAGCCCAGCAGGGTGCCGCCAAAACCCCGTCAGTATACAAACTGTTGCACTTCACTTTAACCTCATCGTTTCGACCTTTCCGTCGACAAATAAAACGGCACATGCTGCTCAAGCAGGAGCCATAACACACTCAGAGCAGCTATTGACCCTCAATGGTAACTTTACACACGCAGCTCTGACCTTGTTGAGATTTATGGGTTTATCGGTCGTTGAAAAGCGGCGTGGTAAATGTAGGAAACTGCTGAGAGAGGCAGGGGATGAAATGCTACGAGGCAAAGACGTCTAATTAGAACACTTCATTGTCAAGTAATTCCTGGAGTACATACTTATCAGCAGATGCTTCTCTAAACAGACACCGTTTGGATATGTGTGTATTTGTTTGCTACGATTCTGCAACCTATAGACGATCATTTTAGAAGTAAAACGGATAAACGGATCAAATACACGCACATCGTGTGCATATCGACTGATACAGAACATACAGCTTAAACGGTGTTTGAACTCGAACGCATACATACGCATGCACAAATAATAGGACAGCAGGGTCAGATTAGACTTGGAGCTTGTTGCATCAGCTTAACAAGCATCGCACACACACACACGCATGCAAACTGTGGCTGCACAACAACAGGAGGCTGGGCGGTGTGTTAAGTGTCAGAACGTGACACGTATGTGTGTCAATCCTGTGAGAGATTTATCACCGCTGCAGTGCTATCCAAGATCTAGCAGATGGCTAAACACACACACACACACACACACACACACACACACACACACACACACACACAGAGACGATCAGGGCGTGATCAGTGTCCTATACGATCAGTTTAAACCACGTCAGTGTCACACACGCTCCTGTCATTAGCTCTGTGCACTGACGCAGCATGTCTGTGTTTGTATGGACACATTTTATTACTGAAAAATCTATGGTTAGCTTAAAAATCCGCCTGCAGACACCAAAGGGCGACTGGCCGTTTGATCTGTGTGTGTGTGCAGTCAGAGCACACTCCTGTCTGTTTGATCATTCCTCCCTAAGCTTCCTTCCCTACAGCCAAATGAATAATCCACAAAACTCGCAGCTAATGCAACTTTCATTCAGACACATCTTCAAAGAGACCTCGCTCTCTCTGCTCTTCTTCTCCTTCTCCTCTTTCTCCTCCCTCTCTGCACATACACATGCATAAACTGTGTTAAACACCATTAATAACCACATTCGTGTAATGCACACACTGATTAAGGAACTCTGCACTGACCTAACCTCTGAATTTAGAGTTATTTGGATTTATGTGAACAATTTATAATCACTTTACTGTCTGGAGGGACGTGCTGCTTCCTGTAGGCTCCTTCCCCCTTTTTTCTCTTTTCTTCCATCCTTCCTTATTTCCTACCTCCCTTCATTCCTTTTTGACCTTAGATCATCTTTCTTTGCTTTCTCTTTGCTTTCATTTCTTCCTCACTTCCTTCTCGCAATCCTTCTTTCCTTCCTCCTTCCATCTCTTCTCTCCTCCTTTCCTTTCTTCATGTACGGAAGAAAAAAGGGTGGTGCACAAAAGAAGCAATGAAGAAGAGGAAGCGAGGAATCAGAAAGGAGGTGGAAAAATGAGTAGTGGGACATGATGAGACAGAAAACAAATTTGAGTGAATGTGTGGAAAAGGAAACGAAGGAATTAAAGGACTGAGAAATGGTTTGTGTGGAGGAGGAAGAGGAGGAGGAAGAGGTAAAAAGAGACAGAAAGAGACGAGAGAGAGAGGGTGGAAAAGTGTGAGGAGGCGAGCAGGAGGAGGAGGAGGCGAGATAAGGGGAGGGAAGGATAAGACAGAAGACTGCTGAGCTTTTCCTTTTTATCCTCGTCTGTGCTGCTCTCTCTGACGCTGTCTGAGGCCGGCGTGCTGCAGAATGACTCGGCAGTATCAGCACAGACAGAGAGAGACGCACAGAGCTACAGACGAAAAATATATATCCAGACAAACGGGAGGAAGAGGAGAAAGAGGAAAAGGGAGGAGTAAGGTGGGGAAAGACTGAGGGGAGGAGGAAGAGAAACAAAGAAACAGGAAATTGGAACCAGAGGAGAGGAGAGGGCATTAGGGGAAGAACAGGAGTCTAGGATAGCGGGGAGACACAGTGGGGAAAGAAAACAAGGAAAACAGAAGAAAAGAAAGGGGGATGAGGGCTTCTCAGAGAGTGACGAGGAGGAGAGAACAGGAAAGGCAGGAAAAGGATAAAAGGAGAGAAAATTGAGCCAAATCAAAAGGAACAGAGAGGCCGACATGAGAGGATGGAGGAAGAAAAGATGAGACAAAAAAGGTTAGAGGCACAGGAGGATAAATAAACGTATGAGAGAGATCAAAGATTTTAAAAAAAGAACATACACACAGAACTCCGTGTGTGTGTGTGTGTGTGTGTGTGTGTGTGTGTGTGTGTGTGTGTGTGTGTGTGTGTGTGTGTGTGTGTGTGTGTGTGTGTGTGTGTGTGTGTAGGCCTATCAATTACTGCATTAAGAGAATTGACCTTCAGAGACAGACTGAAGCTTAATGATGGAGATAAAGATCCTGACTCACACTGTGCAAACAGCAAACACACATATTAGTCATAACAGCAGCTCACATAAACACTTGTACACTCATAGAAATAGTCGGTGCTCTCTAACAACACAATTAATAATCCATAGTGCCGGGGACACACACACACACACACACGCACACACACACACACAGGTTAAAAGCTTTGCAGAGATGCGTTTATCTCAGAGTGTTTACTCCAACACAAACATGAGGCGGACAGACACAAAGAAAGCGAAACAGCTTGTTGACACGCACCAAGCAGATGGCCTTCTACCTTTGCGAGGACTCACAGATACCTCGGTTTATCCCGACCAACCCTGAGCCGAGGATTAACTCGAGCTCCAAAAGTCGAGTCCTAACGGCTACTCTGAGGTGAGACTCAGCCACACCTTCACTCACTCACAGGACCTCAAACGCACACTCAAACACCCACAAAGACAACCAGGAGCCCACACAGGGCATAATATAAGAGCCTAGAGACCCCTCATCAATAAATCATCAGCACAGCCATTAAAATGCTGCACACACAAACACACACACACACCCACGCTAGTCCTAATAGCAGTTCACATAAACACGTGTACACTCATAGAAACAGTCAGTGCTCTCTAACAGCACAATTAATAATCTATAGTGCTGCAAACACACACACAAAGAGAATAAAAACACACATCCTCACACACACACCTTCCTCCACAGTGGAGTCGAGCTGGGTGACTTTCACAGCCAGCTGGTCCACCCTCTCCTGCAGGCTGCTCATCCTCAGGTAGAAGCTGTTGGCTTCGTTAAACAGTTCCCCGAAAATGTCCTCAGCATGACGACCTGTACAGAGGGAGAGAAACACACACACACACAGTCAGATTCGCCACTTTAATATCTTTCATCCAGGGATATTTAACAGGCTACATTCACACTTCCATGTTGGCCAGCTGAACTCTGCCTCACACCGCAGGAATAAAACATGCAGCGAGAATTAAATCAGCTGGGAGAATCAGACTGTCTGGAAAAGCAGAGCAAGCTGACACAATTAAAGACGTTCAGAGTTACTTCAGGTTTCCGTCCAAAAAGGACAAAAGAAAGTGTGATAACAGAAGGTCTACATGTATACAGTGGTCCCTCGCTATAATGCGGTTCACATTTCGCGCCCTTGCTGTTTCGCAGATTTTTTGGGGGTGCAATTTTGCTTTTTTGTGTTCTGCGTCCTGATTGGCTGTAGACCACTGTCAATCAATCTCGTGCTGTGTCTCCTGTACAGTACAGAATGTGTTCAGCTGCCAACTTTACATAAATCTTTGATCGCTAGCAGTGTGACTCTGAAGTGCTGCACTGTAAATTTGAAAGTTTTCTCCCCAACAAACACAACAATGTTGACGCAACCACAGGTGCCTTATTTTTCTACAGAGGTGTGAACTTTGAGATTGTTTAAACAAGAGAGAAAAGTGTGAAAATGTTCATGCCTGTCTGAGAAAAGTGTATAAAGTGTGTACTAGAGATGGCACCATACATTGATCAGTTTCATGATTGAAGTAGCAGCAAGAAGAGGCAGTCGCTCCATATATCGTTTGTTAAGCTTAACGCGGGAATGCTTTACAAACATTCAGAGATGAACTTACACACTTGCTTTACTTCTCTGGGATCACTTTCTCTGAGATGAAAAGCCGGTTTGGTAGCAAGGCTCCAAATGCTCAACCAGACCGCTGACAGGTATCGCACGCCACAGCCGCTCTATCACGTGACCACACTGATCCAACGTGCTACGGTTATAAGCCGAGTTATACAATGTCGCAAGTTTTGTGAGGTGCTTTTTTGATATTTAATGGATCGATTACATTTTTTATTTCTCTCCGATATCCGATCCAGTAATTTAGGTCAGTATCGGACCGATACCGATACGTAATATCGGATCGGTCCATCTCTAGTGTGTAGTGAGGGGTTTCATAGCCTTAAAACATCTATAATGATTGTAAAAAAATTAAGTTGGCTATTTTGCAGATTTCACATATTATTTTTAGAATGTACAGTGGGGCAAAAAAGTAATTAGTCAGCCACCGATTGTGCAAGTTCCCCCACTTAAAATGATGACAGAGGTCAGTAATTTGCACCAGAGGTACACTTCAACTGTGAGAGACAGAATGTGAAAAAAAAATCCATGAATTCACATGGTAGGATTTGTAAAGAATTTATTCATAAATTAGGGTGGAAAATAAGTATTTGGTCACCTCAAACAAGGAAAATCTCTGGCTCTCACAGACCTGTAACGTCTTCTGTAAGAAGCTTTTCTGTCCCCCACTCGTTACCTGTATGAATGGCACCTGTTTGAACTCATCATCTGTATAAAAGACACCTGTCCACAGCCTCAAACAGTCAGACTCCAAACTCCGCCATGGCCAGGACCAAAGAGCTTTCGAAGGACACCAGGAAAAGTATTGTAGACCTGCACCAGACTGGGAAGAGTGAATCTACAATAGGCAAGCAGCTTGGTGTGAAAAAATCAACTGTGGGAGCAATCATCAGAAAATGGAAGACATACAAGACCACTGATAATCTCCCTCGATCTGGGGCTCCACGCAAGATCTCATCCCGTGGGGTCAAAATGATCATGAGAACGGTGAGCAAAGATCCCAGAACCACACGGGGGGACCTGGTGAATGACCTGCAGAGAGCTGGGACCAAAGTAACAAAGGTCACCATCAGTAACACACTACAACGGCAGGGAATCAAATCCCGCAGTGCCAGACGTGTTCCGCTGCTGAAGCCAGTGCATGTCCAAGCATGGGGGTGGAAACATCATGCTATGGGGCTGTTTTTCTGCCAAGGGGACAGGACGACTGATCCGTGTTAAGGACAGAATGAATGGGGCCATGTATCGTGAGATTTTGAGCCAAAACCTCCTTCCATCAGTGAGAACTTTGAAGATGAAACGAGGCTGGGTCTTCCAACATGACAATGATCCAAAACACACCGCCCGGGCAACAAAGGAGTGGCTCCGTAAGAAGCATTTGAAAGTCCTGGAGTGGCCTAGCCAGTCTCCAGACCTCAACCCCATAGAAAATCTGTGGCGGGAGTTGAAAGTCCGTGTTGCTCGGCGACAGCCCCAAAACATCACTGCTCTCGAGAAGATCTGCATGGAGGAATGGGCCAAAATACCAGCTACTGTGTGTGCAAACCTGGTAGAGACCTATAGTAAACGTTTGACCTCTGTTATTGCCAACAAAGGTTATGTTACAAAGTATTGAGTTGTATTTTTGTTATTGACCAAATACTTATTTTCCACCCTGATTTATGAATAAATTCTTTACAAATCCTACCATGTGGATTCATGGATTTTTTTTTTTTTCACATTCTGTCTCTCACAGTTGAAGTGTACCTCTGGTGCAAATTACTGACCTCTGTCATCATTTTAGGTGGGGGAACTTGCACAATCGGTGGCTGACTAAATACTTTTTTGCCCCACTGTAACTCCAGCGATAAATGAGGGACAACTGTACATACAGTTTACAGTGTGCACGGACTCACCTGCGATCAGATATTCTCCACTTTGCTTTATTCTAACCAATTCATTTCTCTGCCTTACTGTAACACTGTAAGGTAGCTCTGTATGTATGAGTTGATTGGATTTCTACTTGGAGGAAGTGTTCAGAGAGCAGTGTGTTGTCCAAATGAGGCTCTGTTATAGCATGCTAGCTGTAGCCAGCTGTCTGTCCTTTCCTGTGTAAAGATGAACTGCAAAGAATAAATAAATAAATAATGAGATGATCCTAGTCTTCATTCAGTCCTGTTTGTTTGTTAAGCCACTTATCACTGGCCTATGAATCATTCAAGTGCAAAAAGGCATCTAACTCAACACAACTCAACCAGTGTTGTGTCTACACATACCAGACAACTTAGCAAAAGGATCATTTTAAATTGTATCTCTGGGCACTTTGTTACTCGCAGCCCGTCCCAAAAACCTCATTTGTTCCCATTTCTTTAGCTGAATCTATGAAAAATGTGAAAGACAAGACAAGGTGGTTCCCAAAGAGCTTTATAGGTGAAAACTTGGCAAACCTCAGCTTGCTGTGCAGGGTGTTTTCATGGAAACTGGACAAAAGAAGGACATGGACAGTATGTGAAAGTCATGTCCTTAAGATAGAGAAAAAAATCCAGCAGAAGCCTGACACGGGCCTGAGAGACACATCTGGACCTTCACCTGATCCATCTACTGTTCTCTGAAGCCTCGTCAGAATTGTCTAAGTTGAAGGGTGGCTGTGAAGAAGGCGTTCATGAAATGTACGAGAAGAGAAATTCAGAGATGGAGGTTGCTCCCCTCCCTCCTCCCGGCGTCTGCCTCAGCAGGACCAGCCGCCTCCTGCTGTGCACCTGTCGGACTGAATATTTAAACAGGGCCTCTCTGTCTGAGAGCGTTTGCACGTCTGTGACGACAGTGGCACAAATATTTAAATGCATTTACCGAGATGCAGAACAGCAGCCTTCCTCAATAACACTGTCACCTTCAAATTGAATCACATGCACACTCATTTCAGCGTCTCGCCACCTCGTTCGCTCTCTTCTCTCGTCCTGCGTCTCCATCTCTTGGCCCACGTCATCACAGATGGAGCAGAGGCAGAGCGCTCGCTCATTTGCAGTGAGCTGTCGCTGAATATAATCTATCCTCTAACTGTTAATCGAATTTAAATAGCCTTTTCCCCCCCTCACACTCAATTCATTTCCATTGAAGTATGCCTCGTCTGCTACAGAGCACATCAGCTATGAATGACTTCATTGCTTTCAAATGAAGAATGTGTTTAGCTGTTCAGGGTGAGAAATTCCAATAAAGAGAATACAGAGGACGCTAAACTGCGGGATACGATGCTTCAGAAGGAATTCTGAAAACATGCTCACCTGCACGTTATTAGACCTGATAAAAAAATACAAAAATCACCTTGGATTCACCTTACTTTCACATCAATCACTATGGCAACTGTGCTCATCAGCAAACAACTGCTGACGCACAAACTAATCAGCATATGCACGCACGGCCTTATTCACACTCAACACATCTCAAGTGGTCTGCATTAAGGAGCATGGCTCTGAATTCATTTTAGGTGTGATTGCATGTAAATGCCTAGACATGCTGGGCTCTGATTGCTCACGAGTGTTAGAGACAGACATGTGACTTGTCTGTCCCGTTTGTAGCAACTGAAAATAAAATAAATTCATAATTATAATAAAGGTCAATCAAATGGACCAATATGGCAAGGCCATGATGATCCACTTGGTAAAATAAATCCGCTTGCCATCTTTCTTGGCCTTAAGACAACAATTTTGATGGCTAAAGATCCAAACGGGACACAAAAAAAAAAGGAAAAAAAAAGAGACAGACATGTGACCTACTGCGATGGAGGGTAAACAACACAGGTCCTCTTCACTACAGTCACGAAAAAAACTCGTGAACTTTTTGTTAAAGGTGGTTAAGAGGTCCTGAATCGTGGGGTGCGCTTCATTTTTCACGGGCCCGTGAAAAACAATTTTTAAAATTATAATGTGTAACGTCTCACCACTAGATTTCAGTAAGTAAGTGAATAATCGTAGCTTTGGTGGCTTCTGTACAAACAACTGCGGTTGCCGTTCATCTAGAGCTGGGCGATATGAGATTTTTTCATATCACGATATGTTTTTTTCATTTCAGGCGATAACGATATCTATCACGATATAAGCCAAATAACTATATTTGTAAGATTTAAATGTGCCGTTGCTCACAAGTAAAATGTGAAATAATCAGCAGCTTGTTTTTATTTAAATATTTATTTCCCATAATAAGTTCAACAGGGTAGATGTACTTAAGGAACATGAGACTTTTTCAGATAAATAAAGGCAAATATTGCAAACTACACAAAAGGCAGCCGCTAAAGGGTTTAAGTTTCAAAATAGAACAAACAAAACAGACTAAATTGTCAATTCCACTTAGAAACAAAATATTAATTCTAAAAATAAATCTTAGTTTGTTTTACAGAAGAACAGACAAAACTGACTAACTTTTGTCAATATCAAATAAACTGAGAACTAAAAGGAAATTCTCAATCTCTCCTTGTTGTATAGCTGAGCTTTTCAAACAGTTTTAACAGTTACTTTAGTCTGACAAAAGCCGAATGACGAATTAGCGCTTCCAGTCAGAGACTGAGGCTACGTCCACGCGTACACGGGTATTTTTGAAAACGGAGATTTTCCGTTTTCGTTTTAAAAAATAATCCCGTCCACACATAAAGGCAGAAATGAAGGAAAACGCTGCTATGAACATGCCAAAGCAGCAGGTGGCGCTAGATTCCTAACCGTGCAGAAATGTTGGCCAATCAGAAGTCTAGAAGCCTCGGTGGGAAAAAGTAAACAAAGCTGCGGCATAGAAGCAGAACCGAGTCGTATGTGTGGAGGGACAGTAACTGTGTGTATATGTAAGCATTTAAACACTGCAGAGAGTAGAATTAACAGTAACAGTATTGTAGAAATTCATTTCACCAAAACAATAACGTGGCGCACAGTGTGACGCATGCACCAGTTTATTGTATTTCCAGACTTGCTTTCGGCACAATTTACAGTGCACGCTACTCTGTTTTTTGTCAGACTTGAAATAGCCGAAATACCTTCACACTACGGAACTTCTATGGCTCTTCCGTTTGACAATCTCTCCGGCATTGGAACCATCATCTGTTTTCTCTTCGGTCACGCTCGGTTGATTTTTCTAGTCGGCACACTCATTTCCTCCATTACGCGCTGGCTCCATTACCCGCTGGCTGCTTCGCAAACAAACACACGTGCGGCTTGGCACTTGTGCTGTACGTAACAAGTCACGCGACGTGACGCTGCGGCTGTGATTGGTTCGGCTCTGCGCTACTTAATTTGGATTGGCTGAACTTTTTTTTTTTTTTTTTTTGAGAGGACAAGAGCGGCGAGGTCTATCGTGATAGCTTAATTTCTCTATCGAGTAAAAGTTATATCGCGATACATATCGTTATCGTTCTATCGCCCAGCTCTACGTTCATCTGTAGTGAGTGTAGGCTTCCAGTTCACTGTTTAGCTCAGCTGTCGATATGTGCAAAACTTTGTGAAATGAGCTGATGAGTCAGTGTGGTGAGTTGCTGAGGATATACTGAACTTCTCTGTTGGTCAGAGCTTCTATTTTTGCTGCTGTTAGCCGCTGTTAGCTGCTGTTAGCCGCTGTTAGCCGGTTAGCCAGCAGCTAAACTTTCTTTGAAGTGGATTTAATTTTGCTTAACTTTGACACTTATGAAATGAAAATGTAATCAAACTGTTTATCAGAGGAAAAGTATGAATTTTAGGATACTCAAACTTAGCATAGCATTAGCTGGTAGCTGCTGTTGTTTAGCTTTGTTGTAGTCAGCTGTTTGGAGAGTGGAAGGATGATATGTCTAACCTGCTAACAATAAGTAATTGTTTCAATATTGGGAATAAATAAGCATGTTTATGCATATTTTTTGTGTTACAGCTATGACTTCAATTCAAGAGCTAAGGCTTGGAGTGAGGAGCAAGATGAAGTTTTATCCAGATTCCAACGGTGATGTATATTTCCTTTATGTTTTCTTCTGCTTCTTTGTTTAAGCGGACCCCTTCATATAATAAAACATAGGTATGACCTTCATATGTTGAAGGTGCAGACATGGTGCCTCCACAGTACAGTTCTCTTCTCCTCCGCCTACATCTGTACTACATACTACATCTGTAGCCGTTCTCTAGCCACTTACACACAATGCGTTTATGTGCAGCGGTTGATTTCCATCTTAACCACTGTATTCAAGAGATTTATGAGTACAACATTTTTTTTCTGTTAAATAACCTCAACAAAATGACTGACTGCAACTTTGAGTATTGAGTATCTTCAGTAGGGCTGATTCAGTGAATGCTGGATAAACCAAGGCTACAGAACAGGGTTTACTGACCAACCCCAAAAAACTGCCTGGCTTGTGTCAGCAGTGCATTTTTCTTTAAAAGAGGAAATAATGTTACAAAATAGTTTTTTTAAATAAAAAGCTCCTCCCCCCTCCAAAAAAAAGAGCCCCAAACCGTGCATCATATCAGATCATGCTAAAGACTCATGCTAGCATGTTAATGCTAAAATGTCGGAATGAAAACTACGTGAATGTTACAGGATGTTCTTGTGCTGAACTACAGTATACTTACTTAGACTGCCCAGCTGCTTGATGATGGCTGCCAGTGTAGTGTTGGTGACGCACTCCAGCTCACTAGTCACCCCATCTGGCAGCGCTCCACGGCACAAGTGCCGGGGCTCAATGTTCCTCTTCACCAACGGCATGCTGGTCTATACCTGAAGAAGACACTGAGACAAGGAGAGAGAGAGAGAGAGAGAGAGGTAAATTGTTATGCGATTTTCACTTGAAACATTGATTCGATTTCTACTAATGTTTAAATACATGACATCCTCGAAATGAGTTTACATCTCCAAAGCCGCCGGCTAACAGCTCACCTGTAGTCTGCAGAATATCTTCTAACATCAGCCAATATGCTGTTGCTCTTTATTTAAATCCCCCTTTGGGAAACACAGCTAACATCACAGCCACGTCCTGGCAGACAAGGAAGAAAGAAGGAAAGCTAAGGAAAAAAAATGGGTTGATGTTCAGCTGTGATTGCTGATGGAAACGGAGGTGTCATGTCTGCCGCGGGGCACAGTCACTCATCACGCTGCTTAATGTCAGTGCTGCTGGAATGAGCCAAGAGCCCAATGAGCCAGAAAGAAGTTTTTAAATGGTGCTAACGAGCAGCAACCGTGGTCAGTGAAGCCACGAGAGAAAGACGGAGTGACAGAAGGAGAGACGAGCTGAATATGAAAGAGGAGAGAACAGACAGGATGTCAGGGCACGTCACGAAGAAGAGCTACATATACTGCAGATCCTGTCCTGTATGATGAAGAAAGCCAGATGTCTTTGTGCCGAGTGAAATGGGAAAAACCCAGATATATGGGAGTCAATGTAATTTAAAAAATGTGTAAGTCTATTACAGTTAGTAACAGAAAGTAACAATAACAGAAAGTAACGCTATATCATAGAGCTGGGCGATATGAGATTTTTTCATATCACGATATGTTTTTTCATTTCAGGCGATAACGATATCTATCACGATATAAGCCAAATAACTATATTTGTAAGATTTAAATGTGCCGTTGCTCACAAGTAAAATGTGAAATAATCAGCAGCTTGTTTTTATTTAAATATTTATTTCCCATAATAAGTTCAACAGGGTACATGTACTTAAGGAACATGAGACTTTTTCAGATAAATAAAGGCAAATATTACAAACTACACAAAAGGCAGCCGCTAAAGCGTTTAAGTTTCAAAATAGAACAAACGAAACAAACTACTAAATTGTCAATTCCACTTAGAAACAAAATATTAATTCTAAAAATAAATCTTAGTTTGTTTTACAGAAGAACAGACAAAACTGACTAACTTTTGTCAATATCAAATAAACTGAGAACTAAAAGGAAATTCTCAATCTCTCCTTGTTGTATAGCTTAGCTTTTCAAACAGTTTTAACAGTTACTTCAGTCTGACAAAAGCCGAATGACGAATTAGCACTTCCAGTCAGAGACTGAGGCTACGTCCACACGTACACGGGTATTTTTGAAAACGGAGATTTTCCGTTTTCGTTTTAAAAAATAATCTATAATCTGTGCTATACGTAACAAGTCACGTGACGTGACGCTGCGGCTGTGATTGGTTCGGCTCTGCGCTACTTAATTTGGATTGGCTGACCTTTTTTTTTTTTTTTTTTTTTTTTAAGAGGACAAGAGCGGCGAGGTCTATCGCGATAGATTAATTTCTCTATCGAGTAAAAGTTATATCGCGATACATATCGTTATCGTTCTATCGCCCAGCTCTACTATATCATCATATGAAAAGTTCTGTTTTTGCTTCACTATTGCACATAGTTGTGATATAGGACTTAATGAAGAACTAAGTTATCACACAGTATGAACAACCTTAAAGCCTCTTAAGAATAAATTAGTGCCAAAAAGACATGAGAGACGACTGACTGGGGAACAAGAGAATAAACACGAGGGCAGAACTAGAACTACGTCCACACGTACACAGGTGTTTTCAAAGACTCCATTTTTGCGTTTAAGTGTGGTCGAGGAAAACTGAGATTTAGTCTCGCAACGTCACAGGTGTGCGCCGTTCTTGACGTCACGCTGTCCGCCACGTTATTGTTTACATAAATTACTGCAGTGGCAGATAGAGATAAGATACTTTTCCACGCTTACATACACATGCGCAGTTACTGTCCTTCTATTTAGAAAGACAGAGGCATCAGAGTGAACTACGGACGTGGCTTCTACATTAAATGCTGACGTCGGTCTTGAATAAATTTACTTTCTTAAATTAAATGTATGTATTTTGTATGCATTTTGTTCATTCCTAAGTTGTGAGTCTACACCAGCGGTCCCCAACCCCCGGGCCTCGGACCGGTCCCTGAGTCGTTTGGTACCGGGCCGCAAGAGTTGAGGCTCAGGTGTGAAATGTATGGTTTTCAGGGTTTTTATTGGTTTTCAGCGTTATTTTGTTATCGTTTTGATTGTTAACTCGGTTTTCCTGGGTCTTTTCACGTGTGTTATGAATAAATCTTCTTTTTTTCTGTACCGGTACTAGTTTTATTTTGTTGTATTTATCCGCGACACCTCACAGGCCGGTCCGTGAAAATATTGTCGGGCATAAACCGGTCCGTGGCGCAAAAAAGGTTGGGGACCGCTGGTCTACACCAACCAAAATAATGCCTTTAGTTAATAACATCTGAAATGATGAAGGCACTTGAAAAGTAACACAAAATTATCTGCCTTTCCAGAAAAACAAAAACGTAAAGTTTTTGTGAGTGTACAAAACCCTGTGTACTCTTTCCCAGGCTTCATTTCATTTCATTTCATTTCATTTTTATTTATTTCACACTTGGCTTCTAGACTTCTGATTGGCCAACATTTCGTTTTTAGCGTTTACATGTGGACTGAGATATTTGTTCAAAACTGCACGTTTGGACGGGCTTTTCCAGTTTTCAAAAATACCTGCGTACATGTGGACGTAGCCTAAAACTGAGACCTAGAAATCACAAACCCAGAGGAACTGGAGAGCTACAATTACAAAACAGCAACCAAAACACCAGCAGTCATAAAGCAAGATGAAAGCAACGATTCATAATAATAATAATACAAAAATCAAAGCACTGGGCCACCAACCCAGGACCGTGACTCCAATATCTGTTGTTCAACTGTGTTTTTTGATATAACTGTTCAGCTCTTGCACACCTGTAGACTGTACTGATAATCTGTAAACAGATTATGCAACTTTGGAAAAGAATAGCGGATATTTAACATGAAAATGGGACGTGTCAGTCGTTTACTTGAACATAAAAACAGACTGACAATCCAGAACAACCAACCGCACAAACACACAGAATGATTATTATGATCAGTCAAACAAAACAAACCAACCAAGTGACCAGCCAACAAACAAGAAGAAAGAATAATCAACCAGACAACCAATCAAATAACCAAAAAACAAACTAACCAAAGAGACCAACCAGACCAATCAACCAACTGCCCAGTCATTCAAACAAGAAGACAGATTAATCAACCAGACAACCAACCAGAAAAGAGCCAACTGGCCCAACGAACCATAACAGTCTTAAAATGAAATATAAAAAGGGAGTTAGGAGATTTGAACTTCCTTCTCAAAGATTATCACATTATTGACCAAATGGGATCCAACATGCTTTAACAGCACAGTCTCATTTGGCCCAACTCTTCCAAAGAGGCTGTCATGAGAGCGGTGAAGAAAGACAGAAAGAAAAGTTGGAAAATAAGTGTGACAGAGCTCCCGACAGAGTCAAACACGTGAGAGGAAGCTGCTTGGCTTTTCTCCATTTGCAGTGAACTCTCAATGTGGGACACGCTTGTTATTTTTGGGCCAGGGTTTTGTGCAAGTCTGTGTGTATTCATATGTGCGTATATGGCATCTGTGTATGGTGTGTATTTTCCCAAAGTGTGCACACTGGAGTGTGTGTCCGTACAGTATGTAGATGTGGGAGAAGTGTGTTTTCCCAGGTCAGCGCTCTGCTGTTATTGCGCTGCCTCCCACAGTTCTAATATATTCAACGACACAATCAACAGTACTAAGGCGAGACAATGGAGGTAAACAAAAACACTGGCAGAAAGGGTGAATCTGTGAGTCTGTGATGCAAACTTTATCTTGATGACGGCGTACGTGATAATCCCACTTTGGTGCCTCAACCCTGAAATCGATTTCTACACTTGTAAGACACTAAACGTGTATTTGTTCACATGCTCCTTAATTTGTTTGTCCTGCCTGAAACTCACATGCCAACTTTAATAAAAACTGACTGGTTTGTCCTCTTTATGTCTCTCACACACTCTTCCGCCCTTCCTCCTTCTAATAGCTTCTGACATTCAATTACACAAACCACCTCAGATTGTGCCGCCGGCTCGTCGTGAGAGTGCGAGCGAGCGTCCCTACCAGTGCGTGGGTGAGCCAGTATCGACCTCCCCCTCCTCCAGCTGTTGTAAATAATCTAACACTCTGGGTATTTAATAATACATATGCACTCCTCCTCATCCTCCTTTGCTGCCTCGGTAGCTGCTCTTCATCTCAGATTTGTTTGTTCAACAAACAGTTGAATAATATAACTGTCCTTTACTCTGCTGTAACTGTTGCTAAAGTAAAGACAGTTTAGCGGTTCGGGATGGGGCAACTATCCAGAAGTTGAGGAGATGAGCGATGAGAAAGCCTGTGCTTTCAAAGATCAAAGATAATTAGCTTATATCAAATTACAAAACTGTTCCATCTGTAGGTCAACATTATTGGGCAGTAACGACAAGGCAGCAGTATCCTGAAATTATTACATGACTTCAACCCATTTTCTGAAAAGTTTAGATGACCCATCATCGATAACATGGGCTGCTTTAAAGGGGCTGATGGGATTTGTCTTTGTGTAATGAAAAGGTCACACTAGTTTACCAGCAACCACACTGACCCAAAAACCAAAACGACACAATAGAAACAACCGCGGCACAGAAGACCTCTGCCAGGGCGTTTCAGTCCTACGAAGATGCGTTCAGGCACGACTGCGAGTTTGGATTGATTGATTGATTGATTGATTGAATCTTTATTTTGAACATGTTGAAAAAGTATATATAAAAAAAAAAATAGAATTAAAAGAGACAAATGAACAAAGCAAACAAAAGGAAAACGAGCAACCACAACTCCAAATAACGTCCATGTTCAAAAAGGAGCAGGAAGAAGCATAAGCTTATTTAATCCCACCCCTTTTCCACTATCTAGTATCAATAGACTACAGAAATACCTCCTTGTAATTACATTATATGTTATGTGTAATTTTTTTTTTTTTTTTTTTTTTAATATATACACATATATGTTTCTATCTATCCATACCTACGTATATACACACATATGCACATATACACATTTTCAATAACCCCATTAACACCTGAAGGATACACAACCTACAATTTTTTATATATATATATATATATATATATATATATATATATATATATATATATATATATATATATATATATATATATACACACACATACATACACACACATACACACATATACATATATATATATATATGTATATATGTGTATATATGTGTATATGTGTGTATGTGTGTGTATGTATGTGTATATATATATATATATATATATATATATATATATATATATATATATATATATATATATATATATATATATATATATATATATATATATACACATACATATACACACATATATATATATACATACATACATACATACATATACACATACATATATACCCATACCAACAAACCCGTGCATGCGCACACACATGAAAATATTAGACAAGAACACCCTATCAAATCTCTACCTGGATTAAATGACTTTAAACATCTCAAGAGTTTCTGGGACTGTAGGGCACAGAGGGAAAGAGAAAATTAGCATGACAAGAAGAAGGAGGAAGAAGAAGAGGAAGAGGAGGAAAAAAGTATGTCGGTGAGCCATGGGAGTGTTGCCACGGCAACGTGGCGAGGACTCCGCTCTGCTGTTGAAAAGTGGAACTTGGCACGACTCCCAAAATAGTAGGAAAGAGAAAGAAGGGGACAGGACGAGACGGAGAAAGAGGGGGGAAAAGAGGACGGGAGAGAGAGGAAGACGGTTAGAGTTAGAGGAGAAACTCTGACATGACAGACTCCACAAGGATTTACTCCACTCTGACGCTGGTGCTGATACAGCGCAGGAGGATTTGTGACAGGATGAAAGATGTCTGAGGACTCTGCGGAGACGAGCTGGGGTCGTGTGAATCACCCCACACTAGGCTGCTGCCTTTTGGTGCCTTAAAAGAAAGGAGTCCTAGGACGTCCTCTGAACTCATTTCCTCACTTCATGACACTTCTACTACTAGCCAAAACAGCTCAAACTGTAGGAAAGTCAAGTATGAAATTACTTGACAGAGATCTTGAGATAAAAAATGGCTAACAGCTATTTGCTATGATTCTTGCTATGATCACCGGGTTAGAGAAGAAGACACAGCTAAATATGAAGCTGCAGCCTGGACAGGAAAACTGGAAACCACATCCACCCATGAGCTCATTCAAAGCTCATTTCATACAAAATTAGTGGCACATAAACAGACTTTCTAGTTTTACCAGGACTGACAGACATGTGATTTTCATGCCTCTTGTGTCATTAAACACATCACTTTAAAGGTCTTTAGAAACAGCGAATCGGCAGCATTTATCAGGATCTATCCTAGTTCAACCTGAGCCTTTCAAGGAGGAATACTCAAAAGCATCAGTGCACACACAACAGTGACGTTCAGAAAGTCAAAATCCTGCTTTTCATTAGGAAACAAACTGTTGTAACCATCTAACGTGCAGAGCTACAAGACTGTGAAACGATGCTCCTGTAGGAACCACGAGTCCACCCTGCTCTACCCACAATCCTAAACTGAAACAGCAACACCGCCAATTGGTGGAATTCACTGTTACCATGGAAACTTCTGTTTAAACCTGCAAACGTCCTGTTGTTTAGTGAGCCAAAGCATCAAAAAGCTTGTGAGGAGTGATTGTACTGTACCATACTGGCAACCACACACACAAACTCCAAAATACATTCAAATTTCTTATTTTTTAACGTTATTATGAACCGTATAATCACTACAGTGATGAAAATAAGGTTCACTGTGGAATCAGGATTTATGGGATGAGCAGCTTCTTCACTGTTAAGATTAATCATCTACAGTTTTGCACAGTCGCTGTTTTTTTCTCCTTTATTTTTTTTTAAACTCTTAACATCAGGACTATTAGAAAAGGGAAAACAGATTAAAATTAATTAAATAAATGCATTTAAAAGTTGCCAATTTCTGGTTAAAAAGCCTTGTTATTCATCCACAACTTTTCTAGCACTATAAAGCACTGAAATCCCTTCATGCTACAAGCCCCAGTCCCTCACTGGCACAGCGGTCCTTACTGTATACATGCAGCGCTTTTAACCTTTGCACTGGGGGAATTTTGTCTGTTCAGTATCTCGCACAAAGACACAATGATGAACCACCGAGCTGCCGAGCCAAGACTGTCCCGAAGCGTCAGGCTAATGTTAAGACATTAAAAGCCGAGCTGCTGAGCTGCACACAAGTAAAGATCCCAGATGTGATATTTGCATTACAGGATCTGCTTTCTGACCAACCGGGCTCTTTGGACACCCGCTGCAGGTCCACTGACATGTCTCCCTTTTCTGTATCTCCAACACGTCATCCTCCTCATGTTTAGATGGTTGAGGGCTAACTTACAGCTATCCTCAGATAAGACTTTATCCTTCTGATCCAAAGCTGAGTGGAGCCCGTTTGCAAGGAGGAGCAGAGACCCCCCCTCCTCCTAGTTTGTGTGTTGCACCCAAACATCTTCCCAGGAGATAAACCAATCGATTTTGTTTAGCCTCTGCACAGAAATGAAACGACAATTTGTTTTTACTCTAAAATGATTTGCATATTTAATTTGGAAGCTGCAGCAGTTTCATTTTGATTTAAACTGACAGACGGGCAGATAAAGAGGAGATGGTATTAATTACTGTCCTCAACCAAACTCATCATTCCTGCAGGCAGTCAGTCAGCTAATGCTATTACTGCTCCGTCTGCTCAGCCAGGCGCACACACACAGACACACACTTGTCCTGCTGTGCTACACCCCGCCTGGTCTGCCTCAGTCAGTTCTGAGAAGGGTTAGCAACCTGTCTCCACCCCCTTTGCCCTCCCTCCACTACCGCGCTCCACAGGAGCCACCTGTATAAGCTAGGGCTGAACGATTATGGAAAATAATCTAATTGCGATTTTTTGCCCCAATATTGCGATTGCGATGCGATTATTTTTTAAGGTCTTTGTCTTCTGTATTATTAAACAAAGACAAGCAATACATCATATAGTATGGCCAATACTATATTACATTAATTTTAAACTGTTCTTTCCTGGAAGACAGACCTCTGTTATGATGACATGAGGTGATGCATGAATTGATGACTGACATTTTTATTTAACTTCTTCAATCACAACAGTATATTTGAACATACACAATAGTTTATTTTTAGCTTACAAACATCTGAGCATAAAGTGCTGACAAGGAACCCTGGTGTAAACATTAAAATGAAAGTCAGTACAATGTGCAGATTGCAGAAATATACATAAACAAAATCAGTGGCTTTACCACACTCAGTTTTTCGACATCTGTGAACTACTAGACAGTCATTCAATTAAAAAATAATATTAAATAAATAAAACTAATAAATAAAAAATACACACATCTTACTGATCTCTGCAGTCAGTAACATTACACATAAAGTGCAAACATAATAGCAATTGTATAAACACACACACAAACACGCCTTTAAAGTTTAAAGGCGTGAAATTGGACGGTCTAGTTCTGATTAGCGTCACCGCTGTCTCGGTGGAGTTTAATAAACTCGGCCGTCTGCTTCTTGCTATCTAAAATATAACCAGACACTGGTGTAAATTCTCGACTGTCTCATACTTCTGTTTAATAAGTTTTCTGTTTGACGTTTAGTCAGCTGTGTGAAAACCAAGGAGGAACCCACCCGGGGGATTAATAAAGTTTTATTTTATCTAATCTAATAACTTTAATCTCAGCCAAACCGATTTACTCACAAACAAACAAAACACTGAAAAAAGCCCAACAATAACATTTTTAGGTTGTCTAAGTGACTTATATATTACGTTTAACCCAAGCAGCGAAACTCCGCGGTGATCTGAAAATGATGTGCCGGGAGTTGTGCCGTTCTCGGCCGCATCAGTAACCCTCGAGCTCCCGGCTAGCTGTTGAGCTGGTGGGTAGCAGACGCCTCTGAAAACGTCGAAGCACTTTTGCAAATATGGGATATCTTGATAAACCGAGCAGATATTTGATGTTTACACAACTACTTTCTCGCCTGAAAATATGTTAAAAGTTTATTTTGTGACCCAGAAAGATTAGTATGAGTAATTTTAAAACTTAGTAGCGGCCGCCATTGCTGGAAACTGGAGTTTGGCTGGGCCGCGCTATGAATTCTGGGATATGGTAGTAATTTGGACAGCCTTATAATCGCAGTATAATCGCAGCCTTTGCGGTTAGAAAATTGCACTTGATCATGTCGCGATATTATCGCAAATGCGATATATCGTTCAGCCCTAGTATAAGCACAGCTAATTAGCTTTGTGCAGTAACTAATGGAAACGACCAGCACTGATTCGATCTAACGATATAATTAGAACACTTACTGGGCTAAGTTAAGAGTCCCATTTGCGCGACAGCTAGCTGGTTCTGCATAATGTCACCATGTGCATGCATGTGACTTTAAAGAACATCAGCCACGCAGTCACGTCTATGATTAGCAGACTAATGGAGTGGGAAATTTAAAAGCATGTGGGGTCCTTTCCTTGATGCACTTCAAAATTTATAAGAATCTTTCAGCAAACTCTCTTATGTCAGGCGTGGAAATACAGTGTGCAGGTCTAGGTGAAGTGACCTGGGTGGGAATGAATGGGATCATTTTGCAGGGATTATGTTATTTTTGTTAAATATTATAAGTATGTTTATATAAATTTTTTTTTCTCTATTTCACAGCCTTAAATGTACAGGCTAATTACCCCGAATGTACAGATCATCTGTAATCCTTTTCTTCTCTTTTTCTTTATATGTATAAAAGAAAAACTCTTAATAAAAAGATATTGTTTAAAATCCCACTAATGCTGCAGAAAGCAAGCCCGCATGGAGAAAATGTAACAGAAAGAATTTATATAAATATGACGCCAGAGCTGTTAAACAAAAATAATATTATCTGTCCTTAAATTTAAATTTCTTACAACTGAAGCCCAAGTAAATGTATAAATTTACAGAATATGTTCCGTTAGCTTAAAAGTACAAAAATTGTGTTTTGTTTTAAATGAACAGACAGTCAAAATATCATAAATTTCCATAGTAGACGGTGAAAAAACAGGAACATTCATTGTTTATTTACTTTGCTGTAGTATGAATGGCCATGAGGTATTTAGAAAAGCTGTAAAACATCTGAACCTGCCTAAAATTTATGCCCTCCTTCACATTTAGTGGGCCGATTCTGGACCCCAGGCCTTATTTTTGACACCACTGGGTGTAGCATAAGAGTTAAATTGCTCTCTGCAAAAATCCATACTTAGGATCTACAGGGTGGGCCATTTATATGGATACACAGTAATAACATGGGAATGGTTGGTGATATTAAAGTCCTGTCTGTGGCACATTAGTATATGTGAGGGGGCAAACTCCTCAAGATGGGTGGTGACCATGGTGGCCATTTAGAAGTCGGCCATCTTGGATACAACTTTTGTTTTTTCAATAGGAAGAGGGCCATGTGACACATCAAACTTATTGGTAATGTCACAAGAAAAACAATGGTGTGCTTGGTTTCAACGTAACTTTATTCTCAACCATTCCCATTTGATTACGGTGTATCCATATAAATGGCCCACCCTGTACCGTGAAACTACACTGAGATGAGCCTGCTTATAACACAAAGCAAATCAATAATATGCTGTTATGTTTTTTTGGATTACTCTCTACGAAAAAGTCTTGATCGTGAACTTAATGTCCACACTTAAGACTTGATTACTTGATAAGTGCTTATGAAAAGCTGGAGGCGAGTGGAGAGCAGCTTTTTGGAGCTGTTCAAAAAGTGCCTCATTCAAAGCCTGACAAGAAAAAAAGAGTTGTTATGTCATCGCCTCACAAGCGGATTAGTGTTTCATGGTGCATCCCTGTTCACGATGATGAAACAGAGAGGTTTTACAAACTGCCTCGATTAATTCTGCATGGCTGCACGGTACAAACCTCAAAGTGATTCACAGAGCAAGAAAACAATAAGAAAATAGAATATGCCTTCCACATGCTACCACAAACATCTCTGTGTTAAATGAATTGCGACCTGTGTCCTTTTATCTGTTGTGTAAAACATGCAGGCTGGTCCGAACAAGCGGTGCAGCTCATGTGAGAATGAAGAGGTGAAGATCGTGGCTGAGTGTTATGAGGGCGCGTGTTAATGTAAATGGATTAAAGTCCGGGCTAACAGCGGATTGTGTGTGCGGTGAATTCAAGTGTAAATTGAGGGAATGATTTGCATAAGCTCATATTTGTTACTTTTAATACTAACTCGTTAGTCTGCAGTCTTAAAATGTGCTAATTTGCAAAGCACCACCCTGACTGTGAAACAGTATGAAGACATGTTGTTTTAGAAGTGACAGCTCGTATATTGAACTGTAAACATAAGCACTCAAACATGAACCTGATTAAATCTGAAGGTTTTAACTGGGTCTTGTTCCAAAGTATGCAGTGAAAGACAATCCAACCACTCCCCATGAAGGCCGATCAATACCCACTACTGACATATTTATCGAGGTCCTCCTGGGCTGCAGATTTGTCAGCTCCACATCCATGAGGAGAATCTCCCGTTCCACCAGATCCCAAAGGTGCTGTGTTAGACTGAGATCTGGTGACTGTGGAGGCCACTTGAGTGCAGTGAACTCATTGTCATGGTCAAGAAACCAGTTTGAGATGATGTGAGCTTTGTGACATGGTGTGTTATCCTGCTGGAAGCAGCCATCAGAAGATGGTACACTGTGGTCATAAAGGGATGAACATGGTCAGCAACAATATCCAGGTAGGGGTTTAAACAATAGTTAACTTTAATTAAGTGGTACAGGGTGTGCGACGAAAATATCCCTCACACAGCCACTGCATGCAGAAGCCCGGCTAGCTCAGTCGGTAGAGCATGAGACTCTTAATCTCAGGGTCGTGGGTTCGAGCCCCACGTTGGGCGATATAGTTTTAGGTCAGAAATTACGAGGTTGCTCTCAGGTAAGAGTCTAACAACCCACGTGTACTGTTAGGTGAGCTCCAATCTAGTTGATCAATGGCAATGATAATTTGCATATTAACGATCAAGGAATTCACAGTCCGTTGTTCATTCAGTGGGCTGGTTTCAATCATTATGCAAATGTACTGTTACTAAGATTGGGGAAACCTGCAGTCGAAAGACGAAAGGATTTTCCCACTGAAAACGCTACGTCCAGATGAACAGAATCAACCTTTTGGGATCTACTTACCTGGATGATTGAGCATGCATCAAGACACTGTGAAGTCTGACTTATTGTAGGTCTTGCTTAGAAAGCAGTTCTTCCAGTTTGCAGAAGAGAAAGTTCCTTGGGAGGGCCACCCCAACACAAGCCTGGCTAGCTCAGTCGGTAGAGCATGAGACTCTTAATCTCAGGGTCGTGGGTTCGAGCCCCACGTTGGGCGATGCAGTTTTGGGTCAGAACTTAATATGACATTGCTCTCAGGTAAGAGTCCAACAGCCCCAGTGGGTTGAGAGGTCAGTTTCTATCTAGTTGATCAAATCTTACAATGCTGTGATTGCAGCCATTCCCCAACTCTCTGTGAATGGTACTCATGGCCATTGATCAGTGGGTTTTAGTCAGTGGTTGTTGATCAATGGTCATGAGAATTTGCATAATTATGATTAAGGAACTGACCTCCCAGCCCACTGTTCCTTCAGTGGGCTGGTTTCAGTCATTATGCAAATTTACTGTTTAGGGGAAACCTGCAGTCAGCTGAGACTGAAGAAGTCACTTGGATGAGTGACGAAACATTTCTCCCACTAAAAACGCTACGTCCAGATGAACAGAATCAATTTTTGGGATCTACTTACCTGGATGATTGAGCATGCATCAAGACACTATGAAGTCTTACTTATTGTAGAAGGTCTTACTCAGAAAGCAGTTCTTCCAGTTTGCAGAAGAGAAAGTTCCTTGGGAGGAATACTGATGAGAGGTGATTGTGGTTCAGGACTATCGACCTCCAGGAGCCTGAACTGTTAATACAAGGCAGCATAAATCCATATTTGCATGTTGTTTACACCAAATTCTGATCCTACCATCTGAATGTTGCAGCATAAAGCGAGACTCATCTAATTAGGAAAGGTTATTCCAATCTTCTGTCATGCAATTTTGATAAGCAAATGTGAAGTGTATCAGTTTCGTGCTTTTAGATGACAGGAGTGGCATCCAATGTGGTCTTCTGCTGCTGTAGCCCATCTGCTTCAAGGTTTGACAAGGTGTGCCTTCAGAGCTGGGTTCATTGTTCATGGTGTAGATTGAACTAGGTGCTGGAAACATCCCTCAGAGATTTGGGTCCATTTGGACATGACAGCATCTCACAGTTGCTGCAGATTTGTCAGCTCCACATCCATGAGGAGAATCTCCCGTTCCACCAGATCCCAAAGGTGCTGTGTTAGACTGAGATCTGGTGACTGTGGAGGCCACTTGAGTGCAGTGAACTCATTGTCATGGTCAAGAAACCAGTTTGAGATGATGTGAGCTTTGTGACATGGTGTGTTATCCTGCTGGAAGCAGCCATCAGAAGATGGTACACTGTGGTCATAAAGGGATGAACATGGTCAGCAACAATATCCAGGTAGGGGTTTAAACAATAGTTAACTTTAATTAAGTGGTACAGGGTGTGCGACGAAAATATCCCTCACACAGCCACTGCATGCAGAAGCCCGGCTAGCTCAGTCGGTAGAGCATGAGACTCTTAATCTCAGGGTCGTGGGTTCGAGCCCCACGTTGGGCGATATAGTTTTAGGTCAGAAATTACAAGGTTGCTCTCAGGTAAGAGTCTAACAACCCACGTGTACTGTTAGGTGAGCTCCAATCTAGTTGATCAATGGCAATGATAATTTGCATGTTAACGATCAAGGAACTCACAGTCCGTTGTTCATTCAGTGGGCTGGTTTCAATCATTATGCAAATGTACTGTTACTAAGATTGGGGAAACCTGCAGTCAGCTGAGACTGAAGAAGTTACTTGGATGAGTGATGAAAGGATTTTCCCACTGAAAACGCTACGTCCAGATGAACAGAATCAACCTTTTGGGATCTACTTACCTGGATGATTGAGGATGCATCAAGACACTATGAAGTCTGACTTATTGTAGAAGGTCTTACTCAGAAAGATTGAATGCCAATACAAGCCCGGCCAGCTCAGTCGGTAGAGCATGAGACTC
Source organism: Rhamphochromis longiceps (assembly GCF_057381845.1). Taxonomy (NCBI): domain Eukaryota; kingdom Metazoa; phylum Chordata; class Actinopteri; order Cichliformes; family Cichlidae; genus Rhamphochromis; species Rhamphochromis longiceps. Next base: position 36,781,766 of record NC_140559.1, on the reverse strand, counting down.
TTAATCTCAGGGTCGTGGGTTCGAGCCCCATGTTGGGCGATGAATTTATGAGGTTTCTCTCAGGTGAGATTATAACAACCCACATGGGCTGAGAGGTCAGTTGGCAATGCGGTCTTGGTTCAAGGATGACACATGATGTGCGTGAATTCCTGTCAGCTTGTTGCATTCTTTCAATTCTCCTCTGCATTCTCGCTTGAACAATAACTTTTAACCCACTGGATGTTTTCTCCTTTTCAGACTTTCAGACTCATGATGACTGTGTGAGAAATCCCAGCAGACTAGCAGTTTGTGAATTACTCAGACCGACAACCATCCCACACTCAAAGTCACTTAAATCACCTTTCCTCCTCACTCTGACGCTCAGTTTGACCTTGAGTAGGCTGTCCTGATCATATCTACATGCCTTAAAGCAGTGCCATGTGATACGGCTCATTATTCAAGTTACCAAACAGGCGAATGGGTGTAGCTAATGAAGTGACCAAAACCTTGAACCTTGAATTCAGGGTTTAAGCACAAGTGACAGAAATTTTACAAAACTATTGCTTATTCACATTTAAAACAGTAAAGAGACCCATTATGTATAAAATCCATAGAGAAAGATATGTTGATGAACAGATGAACAATTTGTAAAACATGCCTTGAGTTCTTCTTATGGAGTTTGACCAATCAGAAATCTGAAATATTCCTGGAGCCACACGAAAACATCATAAACAACTCATTTTTCATGACTAAGATCATTTAACGTCTTTTTTCTGGATGAAGAAACATGCAGCTCTTCAGAACCTTGTGGAGCCAAGAAGCAAACACTAATATCTGTGTAATGTTAACAGCTAGGCTTGTACAGCCAAGCCTGATTGACAGTCTGGGAGCGCACAGCTATGACAACAGCAAAGCGAGCCAACACAGTGAAACAGAGTTAATGTTTTATTCTGAGTCAGGATTACTCTGGTTTTTGCTCTGCAGGCCTGGGAAGCTCTCAGTTTGGTGGAACGCCAAATGTCAGCTAACAAAAGGCATCCGCGAGTACGAAGCAAAACAAAGCACTAAATAATAAAACATTTACAAAACTATGTACAAACAAAATGAGTGGGACGAGTGTTGTATGAAAATCACATGATAAAAGGCAGGCTCGATGCAAAGAAAAGAGCAGAAAAGTGTTTGTTTCTTATGTTGCATGAACCACACTGAATGTTAACAGCAGCGATGTCAGTTACAGCTTCATTTCTACCACCCCCAACCCCCAGCACGCTGACTCTTGCTTCCTTTCTCCTCCCCTCTTCCCTCATCCTTTAACTAACTGTATCCCTTACGCCCTCCCCCCCGCTCAGGCTCAGCTCTCTTTGATGTCTGCATTTGTTGATGCTCTTGGATGAGGAGCAATTCTGCAAAAACGATGTCAATTACAGCGGTAGCACACATGCACACCTTTTTTTTGCGCTAATCCTCACTAAAAACAAATAATGCAAAAGAGAGAAGAAGAGACGGGCGATTTAACGCTCTCTTTTTACTTCCTCTCCTTTTTTTTGCCCCCCTCCTTCTGTGAGAAGAACCAGCAGACTCTGTGGAGTTGTTGTCATGGTTTCTTGGGAAGCGTTTTCATTTTTTGGCGATCAGAGCAGGGCTGCGAGAGACAGAAGAGAGTTTACACCGAGGCGATCGAGTTTTGCGAGGGATCTCAGTCACTTCATTGTTTCCAGTGTCTGTGTGTGTGCCTACAGTACCTCTTAAGTGAGGCTGAATGCAGATGAGCTGTTATGAAACAGCTACTTTAAAGACAAAACATATCAGATAAACACCAAGTGCACACACTCCTGACTGTCCAGCAGCATTTGCAATAACATTCAGAATCAGGGTTCTGGCTCCGTTTCCTAAATTCATCATCCTTTTTTGCCACATGGATCATTTAAACAAAGAGACCATTTATGGTCAAATTGCTGGTCTGGATTTGAAAGATAAAGCTGAATCAATCCTAATATCCAGTCCTATTTATAACTGGTGAGCGGGCTGTGCACCCGGTTACTGCTCTCTCGCCCCTCTTCACAAACATGGCTGTGGAGGCCAACTGTGCAGTTTCTAAAGTGTGCAAATGCTCTGCCTTTTTACTCAGACTATAGATAAAAGATAAATGTATCCACTGTGATGAACATATTTTAAAGCCTTAATCTTTAAATTCTTCATGGACACATTTACATTTTATTTATTGTTTACTCTATTTAATTTGTAAAATATGTGTACACACACACACACACACACACACACACACACACACACACACACACACACGTAGAAAAATATTTAGTATACACATCCAGAAATGCATATACTATTATATATTGTACATATATTTATTAGTTTCAGATGTAGCCATTCTTGTATTTTGCTTGTTTACATTATTGTATTTTGCACAACTCTGTTGCTTGTGAAGCTCGCACACAAGAATTTCACTCACATGTGCTGTACCAATGTACCTGCACATGTGATGTGACAATAAAAGTGATTTGATTTGATTTGATTTGATTACATTCTTCAAGAGGGCGGAGTAGGCAGTTGTCAGCTAACACTAGCTAGCCTGGTAAGGCCTCAGGCACACAAGCCTAGGGACTGGAGGTTGGCAGGGAGAAAATGTGTGTTCCCTGAGCGGTTGGACAGTGGTTGCTGGCAGTTGCTAGGTTATTTAGATGCAACACCAAAAACCTCCCTGTGATTGCTTTGGTCACTGCCGCGGTTGTTTGCATGGAAGACGCCTCCTTGTCTGCGAGCACTCGCTAACTGCATGCCAAAATATGCAGACTGGGCAAGCTTTAGCTAATATTCACACACTGGTGTGTGCTCCTGTTGAGCAGTGTGTGAGTGTTACACAGAAAGCACTTAGGCAAGGAAAAAAGTGAATGGGAGAACGAGGCTTGTAGTACAAAGTGCTTTAAGTGCTCAAGCAGATGCAGTGCATTTACAGCCCTTTTCCCTACTGATTGGTGGTTACCACTAACAGGTCTCTAGGCGTGTGTGACTGCGTGACCGGGTCTTTAGTAATCAAATTCCATAGCGACCTCCAACCAATTGCCAACCAGTCTCTAGGCCTCAGTGACCTTGGGGAAAAGGGTAGTGCTTAACCGACACAACCCATACACCACAGCAGACACAGGTGTGGTGCATGAGGTAATGAACACTGCCTCAGTCTCTTGAGATTAGTGATCAGAAGAGGTTATAGAACCAAAAGCAAAACCAAAAACAAAAGCAAGCACCTATGCTAAGTAGATTACAGGCACAAAGCTTGTTAGATAACAAAAAAGCTACCGAGCAGCCTCGAGCTAAATCACACAGAAGTATGAAACAGAGAGAGGAGTGCTGCTTACACTACAGCTTTACTCATGCTCGCTGATCCCCAGCACAGCCGATCCCTGAAGTCCAGTTTGTATCTGGTGTGATTGCTGCACGTGGGTTGGGGTGTGGAGTCGGTAGCATTTGTACATGTTACAAATGTAGTGTGGTCACTAACCTTGCCCAAGCACGGACCTCAAAAACGTTCTTAACCGCACAATTTCTAAATAATTAACGTTTCTGTGCTCCGCCAGAGCGCTTCTTTAGAAACATGCGTGTGCATTAAAGACGAGGAGAGTGCGCGTGACAGGAAGGAGCTGAGATGCTGAAGCGAGATGGAGCGTGCTTGGGCCTGCATCGGAGACGGGGAGGAGGAGGGGCCAACTGTGCTCGGGCACGGTGCGAGGTAACCAGGCCTAGTATGAATTAACTATAAATCATTGAAGCTCTCACAGCAAATGATTGGTGTTGGAGCTGGATAGCAGAACTAGGACACCGCTGCAATCGGTGACAGCTGAAGGTGAGACAGAGGAGGAGAAGTGAGGATGGAATCAGCAACACATGAGGGGGAAGAGCGCAATGACCACAGCTGTAACAGCTTTCCTCACGGAGTCCTGCAGGGACTGCTTTAAAACTCCGTGGGGTGCATTAAGGAACTACCTGATTAACCCCTTAATAAATATAGAGAACAGTTATTCCAAAGATATGGCCACAGAATAGCAGATGCCAGTCGCTTCAGACACACAATCATTTTCCATGCCCTCTTTTATCCTCCACTAATGTGGTTAGTAAACAGGTCAGCCACAGAATGAATGCAGTGAGCGCAGTGTTTCTGAGCTGCATTCAGTCCACCACTCTGTGTGTGTGTGTTGTGAAAACTCCCCTCGCACCCCTCTGCGACCCTCACAATTAAATGTGCCGACCTCAGCGCAATTGCAACAAGTCATCCAGCAGAACCGTGTGACCTGACACTGTCACACTTACAGCACACAGGAAAACTGGGCCTCCTGGTGCAGGGTTGGTGGGCGGTGAGCCCCGGATACTGGGACGAAGGCGAGGGGAGACGGGTCACATTAAAGCTGTGGATGTGATGCCTCACAGTGTCCCAGTTTCACTGCTCCCAGTTCAAAAATTGGGGAGGTGGAACGCGGCGAGCTCAGGCGAGAAAATCTGCTGGTTCCAGCTCTCTGACTCCTAAAGCTGAGGAGCTACATGCTAACAGTAGAAACATCAGAAAATCAGAATCTCTGGTTTAATTTGTATCATTTTTGCTGCGCTGGACGTTTTTGTGCTTGATTATGTAATTTACTCAAGGAAAAATAAGGCCTGTGCAGACTTGCCTTTTTTTAGTTTTATCCATTTGTGTCACTTTAACTGTTGGATCTCATTTTGTGTTGTAAAAAAAAAAATGAAATTTTTGTCCTTAAAACGCACTTTTCAATTTTTCAATTCAATTCAGTTTTATTTATTTTTAAAGACAATAATACAATGCAAGTGAATAAGATATACTTACTTCCTGACAGTGTTTGACCTCAGCACTGCGTTCCATCCTACTCAGCACTCATCATTTTTGAAAGACTCCTCATTTAAATAACTTTCTCCACCACAGCTGAAGCATATTTTGTGCTCATGACATTTTGGTAAAACTATATTTTTCCCCATTTCTGTTACTCTTCGCTTCTAAAAAATGAAATTGCTTTACAGTTACTAGGCCTAGTCTAAAGATCATTAGAGACAGCATATCTCGCCTTTTAAAATACTAACAGAATATTTTTAAATTAGCAGAACTGAAAGAAATCCCCTTTGTTTTGATAAATTTCCAATTAACTACCCAACAGTTACAGTTATGTCATTACAAAGGCTCTTTAATTATCTGCACAATGGGTGGAGAGAAAAGAAAAAACCTTCAAACGTGGCTTTTATTCCTGTGTACACGCACTGCTATCAGCTGATTTAAGCTAGCTGTGCAGGAAGGGAGGAGGAAAAGGGTGAAGTGGTGGGGTGGGTGATTTTGTCATTTTTAATGCATGAAAGCACAAGAGCGTGACAGTAAACTGCGTCGTGGACATATTTATAGCACTTCCACAACAACTTTGGCTGTTTGCAGGCATCCGTGCATGCAGACAGCATGCTAAAGCAAAGCTAGCGAAGACCTTAGAGGTGAGTGACCCTGGCCCAGCAGCCTGTCAGCAGTGCTGAACGGTCAGGCTCAGGGCTTCTATTTCACCACGCCCCGTCGTTTTCTTCTACTGCAGAGCTGCAGTGTTACAGACGACGTGGAATTTGTTAAAAGCTGAAGGGTTCATCATTCTCATTATTGCACTGCACATGTAACAAGTACTTCCACTGACAAACTGCTCTTTCCTTAACGATGTGTGACACGCTCACAGCTGAATGTTCTGCTCTAATGTGGCGATGAAGGCGTTCATGCAAAAAAACCCGTCTAAGTTCAAAGTCAGAGCTGCAACACAGCAGACCATCCATCCCACACAGATTTGCTTTTTCTGGCCAAGTGAAACGCTGCTGCACAGCAGAGCACCGTCAGACTCACAGGAAGCGGGGAATTGAGTGCAATCCAAGCTGTCTGTCGAGCAGCAGTGTGCAAGCCTCAGCCCACAGAAAGCTTCACTTTACAACATTACATTTTCCACTTTTTGATTAACTCTGGCAGAAAACACCTCAGACACGCAGAGCTGCAGAACATTGGAGCATTCAGGTGTGCGTTACCACAATAAACAATCCTACCAGGAGCGCACGTCCCAGCACATTCACCCAAAATTCAGACTATGCAATATTCAGAGAAACTGCAAACAACCGAATTCAATTTTAGCTTTTATTTATATAGCATCAAAAGACAACAGTTAAAAGTAAAGACCCTATAACAGAGAGAAACCCTCAATAATCAAACAACCCAAGGGCAACATCTCACACTCTAAAACTGGGTCATGCAACAGGACAACGATCCCAGCAGATCTACAACAGAATGACTGAAAAAGAAAACATTTCAAGGTGTTGCAACGATCCAGACCACAACCTGTTTAAAACCTTCAGAGAGCCGTGCATAAATGAATGCAGTGGCTCTTCCCACTGAGAACAGAAGCACTCAGGTCCTGACGACCGGGTGAGAAAACAATATCACATTCTGCAGATTCTGAGGGAAAACACGGCCTGGAAACGCATCCAGCTGAGAGAGACAAAAAGTAAATATTTCCTGCCAACAATCTGAAATAATTTCCCTAAAGAACGGTGCACCAGAAGTAAGTTAATAATAAATGGACTTTGACAGTGCAGCCAGCAGGAGAAATCAAGGAAGAAACGGGGAATGTGAGGTTTGTACACACAGAAAACAGCAGAAAGATATAAAGAACAACATCTATAACATGCAAATCAACTAAAAAATTTACTTTCAACCACTTTAGGCTTGGTACATATTCGACATGCAGTCATTGATCCATCCATCTTCTTCTGCTTACTCAATTCCAGTTGGAGCCTATCCCGGCTATTATAGCGTGAGAGGTGGGGTGCACGAGGACAGGTCACACTCATATTCACCCTACTAGCGCCTACTTAACTAGACTCGACTCTGTTTTGATCATTTTCCATTACAACTGAGTACCACCTCAATGTGGGTAGGGTTGTTATAGCAACGCAGTCTAAAGGCCCTTTTCCATTAGTACCTACTCTTATTGGCTCGCCACTGATCGCCACGAATCGACTCGGATCAACTGGTTTTCCATTATAATCCAGTACTACCTAACGTGCGTGATCGCCATTGTAGCAATGCGTCCAAGCGTCCTGCGCCGTAATTAATATGCAACACTAACGCTACAAAAAGTGGACGTTGAGGCAAAAATATACCTGCTGCTCGGTCTGTGGCTTTTCATTAGACTCGGGGATCAGGGTGTTGGTTTTTGTAGCCATATTTCTCATTGCTGGGTTTCAACAATGGTGGTTTTAACTTTTATGAACGAGATGGTCTCATGACTCATCGAGTGACGCTACTTACCAGCTAATCAGTGGGATGCAGTCTGACGATGGCACATTTTAGTAGCTGCTCGGATCGCTTGGAAACCCGGGCAAGCAGGCACTAAAAAAGTACCTGGTACCAGGTACTACAACCTAATGGAAAACACTGCTTTCTTTTAAGTTGCCAAGTGAATATTTAAAAAACATATTTGAGCAGAGCTCTGTTTATGTTTTAAGACAAAAATAAGACACTCATGAGAAGTAAATGGGGCAGTGGCTCTAAGCGAATATGATACAACCACCTTTAAGTAAGAACAGAGCATGGAAAATTCACGACAGACAGATCCTATTCAGCATGTCAGATGGTTATTCAAACAACAAAAAAGCCCAAGAGTCCACCTCTAAGCGGCCACATCACTCAGCGTGAGTGCACCCTGAAGAGCCTGCTGTGTATCTTCAGAAGTAATTCAAACCATTAACCACAACTGAACACGTGTTGGAGGGAAAATCCGAGGAAGGCAGAGATCTGTTGCAATAATACAATAAAATCCCCACTTCCTGTCACCTGGAAATGTTTAAAGCTGACCAGCTCTGGTTCAGAGGCAGAGAAACAGGCTGGAGGTTCAATACCAGAATAGGCCCCTCAGGGAGGAAAGAACAGCAAATGCATGTCTGGAAAATGAATAATGTGCCTTCTACTGGAGAAAAAAAGAGGATCCCCTGAACGGCTGACTCCTGAAATACAGATTTTGGTGAAAACACGGCACTTCCTGATGGAATCCTAATCATCCTCTGAGGCAAACGTGGGAGACTGAGGGTTAAATCTCTCACAAAGTCAGAAAAAAAACACGCACAACTCATCTAAGATGGAAGGCTGTTTCCGGCTGGAAGCTACCCATTTATTTCTGCAGGGATGAAACTGAGAGTTCAAGCATCAACATCACTGAATCAGAGCTAATAAGCACTCATATGTGACTTTTAGACAACAACCTTCATTTGAATCTAGGGGGCCATGAGGTCTCTAAAAGACCAGAAACTCAGAGGAGTGAGGCACAAACAAAGGGCTGAAGCTATATTTGATCCTTGTTCTGAAAAGAACGCTCATAAACAGGCCTGGTGCTGAACATAAACACAGCCTTCATCGCAAAGCGTGGATAAAGGACGAGTCGAACTAACTTGTTTCTTTTATGAGATTAAAGGAAAGATGTGTTCCAGTAATTTTACTGTGTGTGTTATTCTGCTGGTCACATGCTGGAACACGGTCAGGAACAACACTCAGGAAGGCTGTGGTGTTTAAAGGATCCATGACACCACCATCATCCTGAACCATACAGGGCAGGATGGAGCCGTGCTTTCATGTTGTTTCATGCCAAATTCAGACTCTATCTTCCAAAAGCTGCAGTGGAAATCGAGACTCAGAGATTTTGGTAAATATTGACATGATTCAGGATTCATGACGAGAATCTCCTGTTCAGTCTCCCGCTTTATTGGATTGAGGTTTGGTGACCGTGGAGGCCATTTAAGTATAGTGAACCAGTCTGAGGTGATTTGAGCTCTGGGCCATGGTGTGTTATCCTGCTGGACAATATTCAAGTAGCCAGTGGTGTTTCGAAAACTCATCCAGCGGTGCAAGCCCGGCTAGCTCAGTCAGTAGAGCATGAGACTCTTAATCTCAGGGTCGTGGGTTCGAGCCCCACGTTGGGCGTTAGTGTTTTAGGACTTTACGGTCTAGTACAGATAATTGCTATAAAGTCTGCCTAATTGTGAAAGCTGTTAGTCAGAATGTATTAATCTGCACACTGTGTAATCCACAGTTCATCCAGTGTGCAGATTAATACATTAATACAAGCTGGTGGCTTAGTGGTAAATGACTGGTACTTGATAGGAGCTCTTGCAATGACTTCTTACCACTAGCCTCACTCACACACACAAGCTTTATTAACCAAAAGTTCACATTCAGAGGATTCATTGACTGTCAAGAATTTGTCAACATGCAGACTACAGAATCTGAGGATTCAACCAAAAACCTTCACAATTAGGAGACAACCTCCACACCAAGATTCAGTATGATGCCCAAAGCTTGTTTTTCAGCAGCTTACATGACAGTAAACTGATGTAAGTTCTGTCTTAAAAGAGAATCGCCCAACGTGGGGCTCGAACCCACGACCCTGAGATTAAGAGTCTCATGCTCTACCGTCTGAGCTAGCCGGGCTTACACAACCTAAACTACTTTCATTTCCAGGGGTACAACATACCATATAAGCAGGTCATCATCTTGACCACATCGACATGAATAGATGCATCAATTTACTGCCAGGAGGCTGATTAGATATTTGAATCACTGCAGGAATTTTAATTCATTACTCAAGAGAAGAAAATGCAAGTCTGGCTCAGTTCCCATGTAAAAAAAAGAAAGAAAACAAAGGTTCTAACACACCAAAGTTCTAAGAATGACAAAATAATTAGTGGATCTACAAACAAATAAATAGTACAAAACACTGTGTAAGGATGGGCGGATGGATTTTTGCTAGATAAGCTCAACAAGTCTTAATGGATGTTGCTAAGTAATAGGCTAATAAGTAATAGCACCATAATGCATTAAGTAAAAACACTTAGGAAATAACTTCCTCAAAACAGACCTTAGTTTAGTGCCTGTACACATTAATAATGTATTTTCACAAGTGTTGTCTAATTGGCTGTAGTCAGGGCATCAGTAACTGTAAGTGGACTAAAAATACCTTTGGGGGAAAGGGGGGATTATGCATGTAAAAAGCCCTTGAAAACCAGAAAACTAGCCTTTGTGGCCACAGCAGAGCGCATGCCTTTGTCACCCAGCACAGCATCGCCCCTCCTTTGTCTTTGCTTCAAGCCCTGAAGTAACTCTGTGTACGAGTGTACGAATGTGTTTATGTGTGTACAGTTAGGCATCTGTGTGTGTGTGTTGTGCTGTGTGTCCCCTGTTGGAGCGTTTATGCTTATTTAGTGCTCACCGCTCTTCGCCCTTATTCCTCGATGATTCGCTTATGTAAGAAATCAGCGCAAGCCTCTCTGAGCACCGTCTCCAATGAATACAGCAGCTACACAAACGCACATAAAAGAAGCCTATTATCTAATCACTGTTCACCCAGGCTGGAGTCTAGACTTGAAAGGATTCACAGAACTGGACTCAGTACATTAGTTCATAACAGAGCACTTATTTTCAGTGGCCAAATCTTGAAGTCATTCCACTTCCTGGATCGCTTACACTGGTAGAGGCCTCACTTTAAGATCCTATCCAATCCATGCAGATAAAGCTGTTATTCTGATTGGCTGCTTAATGTAAACAGAAGGTTTGTACTAGAGGTGGGTGGGGCTTCGGTGCTCTGCACTCACTGACATCATATAGAGTTATTGGTAAAAAAAGAAAAAAGAAAAAAAGAAATCTGAAACCAAGTGTTTAGAGAGGTCTAAAGCTACTGTCATCATCTGAGGATTGAACCACCAACCCTTGTCAAGGAGGAAACAACCTCCTCTATGCCCTGAACGATAAGACCTTCCACTTGATGCATCAGGACTCGGTGTTACGCCAAAGGAAGCTTCTCCTCTGCAAAGTGGTAGGAGTGTGGCCTATTCTACCTTCTGAGTAACAGATTGCACATAAGCCAGACTTTATAGTAATTACTTGTAGTTTGCTGAGCCCCTTTTCCATTAGTACTTACTCAGATCGCCACGATTTTAAGGGTTTTCCATTTGGTCATAGTACTTTGTACTAAATGGTGCCTGCTCGCCCGGGCTTCCAAGCAATCCGAGCAGGTCATGCAGGCCACCGATTGGCTGGTAAGTGGCGTCACTCAATGAGTGATTAGAGTGTCTCATTCACAAAAAATCAAAACATCCATTTCTGAAACCCGGCAATGAGGAAAATGGCTACAAAAACAAAAACACGATGTGGTAGATACATGAAAAGCCACAGACCGAGCAGCAGGTATATTGTTGCCTCGACGTCCACATTTGTTGAAGCGTTCATGACTCGTACCAATTATGTCACAGGATGCTGGGCTATGTTGCTTTGACAACAACCATTACTTGATTGTAATGGTAAACCAGTTGAGTAAATCCAAGGAGGTATAAATGGAAAAGGGGCATTAAACTGTAAACCATCCATAATAGGTTCTGTCTTAAAAGTGCAGCGCCCAACGTGGGGCTCGAACCCACGACCCTGAGATTAAGAGTCTCATGCTCTACCGACTGAGCTAGCCGGGCTTACAAAAGATTAACCACTTTTGCCTGTTTGGAACATATAGATACAAATAAACAACAGATTAAATTTTACTGAATAAATAATAAAGATTTGGATGACAACCAGACAAGTGTTTAATTCCTTTGCCCCACCCCATTTTTTGGACCATTATCCCCTGCCTCTTGCTTAAATAAAACATGGTAGAGAGCCAATAATGTGCACAAATCCCTCCAGGTGGCTGAGTTGGCTGGATTCACATTGCAGCAGGCCTCCATACTGGGAATATGAAATGAATTAATTAATTAAATTAAACACAGGAGCAACAGGAGCATCCTCGGGAGCAGAAGCAGCAAGAGAGGAGCCACAATAATAAAAACTTACTCATCTGGAATCTTTTTGATCTGACTGAAGCCTGTTTCACGGTTAAAGACATGAAAGCACAGCTTAATGGCCAATTTAAGTCAGTATGGACGTATTAAAATATCTGCAGGAATTCCAAAAATTCCAAAGTCAGGTACGCAGAGACAGAAAAACGGGGGGGACAGACACGTAGAGACAAAGTGGATCCTCTGCGCACGCTAATCCCCCCACACCCTGCACACCTCCTGCATAAGCCCCACTGCTCTTTTTTTCTAGCCGCCACAAGCTAGTTTGCAGCCAAATCCCACAACACATTCTCCCAACTGCTGACATTTTGTTGCAGCCAGTGAGAGAGAGAGAGGGGAGGAGAGGCACCTGACCAACCGCACTGGGAGAGATGGAGGGATTACAGGAGGGAGAAAATGGTGTGAAACCCGGCCGTCCTAAAGAAGCATGCAGCTCTTTCCTCTCGATTATCAAAGGGCTTCGTGTTTTCTGCGCGTGCAGCTCCGTGATGCAACAACAACAACAACAACAAATGCGCCCTCCCTTTCCCTTTCCCCCGTGTACCAGCTCCCAAGGGGAGCGGGCATGTGTCCACACCATCGCTGTCAAACGCAAAACCGATTTTTAGACGCCCCCTCTTACCTGGCTTCGGGCTCTCCCGTCACCTTCTCCTCTCCGCTTCTCCTCTCTCGGTTATTTAAACGCTTCTCACCGTTTCTCCTTCTCACCCTGCTCCGCATTTCATTTCGGAACGACCGTGTTGGAGGCTCGGGCCGGAGGGAGGATGGATGGTTGGATGGAGAAGAGGCGGAGCGGGCAGAGGAGCGGAAGCCTTTGAAGTGGAGAAATCTGGGTCCCTGCTCGCGTGGACCGGATTTATGTCGTTTCCAAGGCAGCGTCCGTCTAACCCGATGACCGCCAAGCTGCAATCTGGCGTACTGAGAAACCACTTCCGATTTGTCCTTCAAAATAAAAGTCTACTCTTTTTTTTAGGTTTCTTACACACAAGTAGGTAAAACGTATTCACACGGCGCGTTTCAAAGATACAAATCACAAAGTGCTTAACAATAATGTAAAGTAATAATTCTTCTGAAACTAAACTACATCTCATCATGTCCTTTAGTTTATCTGTTTTATTATTTACTCCCCACCTCCACCCCAGCCTCCTCTTCTGTGCGGACTATGATGCTCACAGAAGGATAGCAGCAAGAGTAAAACGTTTACAAGATGGTAGTGAGAGCAGCTAAACGCTGGTCTGCATAAATATATTTACCTACATTTTTTCAATCGTTTTAAGACCTTTATGCTGACAGCTGAGGCCCTTTAACAGCCGCCGTTTCTCGCTGCTACCTTCCGCTAGCTTGACGCAGCTGTCAAATCAGAGGGCTGCAGCAGATTGGCGAAAGAGCGCGTGCGCTGTCCGAAGCATTCCGACGATTGCCGGCGGCGGCCGAGGACCACCACCCACACTCCGCGTAGCAGAGCGGGGATGAGCAGGCATATATATATATATATATATATATATATATATATATATATATATATATATATTACACATTATTGTATTTACACAAAATGGAATCCCCAAACTGTTCCCGGTATACCTGACGTTTAGGACCTTTAAGCCTGTAGCTTGTAGCTATCTTCATTATCGGTTAGGGCCCCTCCTCATCCTTTTCTTCTTCTTTGGTGCAACCCTATAAATTTGGGGAACCTCTTCGGCCTCTCCCCTTTTCTACAGTTCCCCTGTGGGAGAGGTTGGTGTCATTTATTTTCCAACACTAACTATATCTTTATCCACCCTGATGTTACTGATTGTGTGTTCTTAGCTCATCATTTTCATAATTACACCTGTCTTTACTAGATGCTGTGAATATGTGTATAAGCACTGTCTCTATCTCTCCCCCTACATACTCACTCTCTCTCACACACACACACACACACACACACACACACACACACACACACACACACACATATATATATATATACACACACACACACACATATATATATATATATACACACACACACACACATATATATATATACACACACACACACACATATATATATACACACACACACACACATATATATATATACACACACACACACACACACACACACACACACATATATATATATTCACACAGATATATATATATATATACACACACACACACACACACACACACACACACACATATATATATATTCACACATATATATATATTCACAAATATATATATATATATATATATATATTCACACAGATATATATATATATATATATATATATACATACACACACAAACACACATATATATGTGTGTGCGTGTGTATGTATTAAGGTTAAGGTTGACTGTTGAAAGAGAAAAATGCTCTTCATATTTTTATCAATGAAATATTCTTTATCAATGACTAAAGACAGTATCTGCGTTGGTGGTTCTTTGTGTCCGGGGATGGGCGTCCAGGTACACACCGGCTCACTCCTTGGCGGCCGCTTATCGGGGCCTGGAGCCTGGGGCTCGCTCGGGCCACTTCGGAGGTGGGGTGCCCCCGGCCTCTCGGCCTGGGGCTCGGTCACTCAGGCGCAGCTGGCTGCCGGCGGAGCTCACGGGCGCGTCACTGCAACTCCCCCTGGCTTCTGCTCCGCGGCTGCTGAGTGAGCCCTCATCTGGGACTCTCCTCAGCTCTTTCCGGGACAGTGGCGCGGCTGCCCCTCTGTTGGTCTTCCTTGGTCTCTTGTGTTCTGGGGGCCTCTGGATGTCTGGAGTTTTGATCTCCTCCACACCTGCTTCACGCCCTGGAGGACGGGGCTGTGGCCCCCCCACACCCTCTAGCAGATTATTACATGAAGGAACCTTTTAAAAAACAAAAAACAAGCGCGTCCATGCTCACAGGTGTACACACGGGTGATCACACCCACAAACTACACCCTTTTTGGCTCCTACCTCAAAGCACACTGTGTTCTGTTGATCTTATGTGCTGCACAATAATGTTTTTTTTGAAAATATTTTTATTGAAAAAAGAAAACAGTACTTGCAGTTACCGAAATACAATCAACCTTTCTTAATTTTCCTAAGTAAATTAACATATATATATATATGAAAAAAACAACAAAAAAAAACAAAAAAACTAAACACAACGCCCCCCCCCCCCCCCCCCCCCCCCCAGTCCCACACAGATCAACACAACCATCAAACATATTAGAGGAATATAACAGTAACAAAAGTAGATTTAAACAGGCAATACCTCTAGACTAGCAAAATAAGAGATAAAGGGTTGCCACTTGTGAAAAAATTTGGCTGTGCAACCTCTCAACGTATATTTAATTTTTTCAAGTTTTAAAAAAAACATGACATCTTTAAGCCACCGGGAAATAGTAGGATACTTAGCAGACTTCCAATGCAACAATATTAGACGTCTCGCTAATAGGGATGTGAAGGGCTATAATATCCCTTTGTGTGGAATCAAGTGTAAGTGAGCGAGCAGGAATCCCAAACACAGCAATCAGAGGACAAGGATGAAGAGTTACCCCAAGAACAGTTGACATAATAGCAAAATACCTTGTCCAGAAACCTTGTAGCTCAGGGCACAGAAAAAACATGTGGCTAAGGTGACAAGGAGAACCATGGCATTTATCACATTTATTTTCCACTTCTGGATACAATTCAGAAAGTCTAGACTTAGAGAAATGCACCCTGTGTATGACCTTAAATTGAATAAGTCCAAGACGAGCACAGGAGGTGGAAGATCGTATCCTCGTTATAGCCCGTTCCCAAGACTCCTCATGTATTCGAAATCCCAGTTCTTCTTCCCATGTACGCTTAAGCTTAACATTAGAGTGGTTACTAAAAGACAGAATAGCATCATAGAGTTTCGAAATGGTTCCTCTGTGATGAGGAACAAATGATAACGTAGTTTCCCACTGCTGTTCTGGAGGTAAAGAGGGGAAATTTGGGAAACACTTAGCAACAAAATTTCGAATTTGAAAATAGCGAAACAAATGGGTAACAGGGAGATTGTAACGAGAAGACAAGTTGGGAAAACTATCGAAAACACCATCCACATATAAATGTTTGAACTGTTTTATACCCTTGTCACACCACACTGAAAATGTCGAGTCCAAAAGTGAAGGGGGAAACAAATGGTTTTCGCTTAGAGGACCCGAGGAAGACGGCATTACAAAATTAAAGTGACGTCTAAACTGAAACCAGATTTTGAGTGTGTTAAGAACCACCTGATTATCAGTGTACAGAGAGGGTCTCACGGGTAAAGAGGAATAGAGCAAAGCCGGTAAAGAAGAGCCCTTACATGATGATAGCTCCAATTTACACCACGAGGAACCAGAAGATTTTAGCCAGTAGCAAAGTTTATGGATGTGAGCGGCCCAGTAATAGACTAAAAAATTAGGTAATGCAAGTCCTCCACTAAATCTGCATCGCTGCAGCAAAGTTTTAGAGACCCTAGGTGGCTTCCCTCCCCAAATGAAAGAACCAATAATCTTGTCCAGTGAAACAAAAAAATGTTTCGGCAAAAATAAGGGAATTGACTGAAATAAAAATAAAAATTTTGGTAAGATGTTCATTTTAACAACGTTAATCTTACCGATTAAAGAAAGGGGGAGATTACCCCATCTTTGAATATCAGATGTGACCCTAGATATAAGAGGAGACAAATTTGCTGATTTAAGGCCAGCTAGAGAGCGAGTCACGTTAATCCCTAAGTACTTAAACCCAGACGGACTGAGACGAAAGGGTAGATCGGACTGTTGAAGTTGACGTGCTGCCGTATTAACAGGAAAACACTCACTTTTCCCCAAATTCAATTTATAACCTGAAAACGAACTGAAGTTCTCCAGAATACTTAAAACAGCAGGGATGGAGCATGCGGGGTCAGTCATATATAATAACAAGTCATCCGCATACAATGATACTTTATGTGTAATTCCATTACGGATGATTCCCCTGAATACAGAAGAAGATCGCAATGTAATAGACAGAGGCTCGATGGCAATGGCAAAGAGTAAGGGAGACAAAGGGCAACCTTGACGACAACCACGACCCAGCGCAAAATAATCAGAGTAAACATCATTAGTATGAACACTGGCTTTAGGGGACGAATAAAGAAGCCGAATCCAGGAAATAAATTTATCACCAAAACCAAATTTCTCTAAAACTGCAAACAAGTACTCCCACTCCACCCTATCGAAAGCCTTTTCAGCATCTAAAGAAATCACAAGTTCAGGAAGTTCAGATAGACGCTTTGAGTAAATAACATTAAAGAGTGTACGAGTATTAAAAAACAATTGCCGTCCCTTTATAAAGCCATTCTGCTCTTCAGATATAATTCGAGGAAGCACATCCTCAAGGCGAGATGAAATTACTTTAGCCAATACCTTTGCATCGGCATTAAGCAGAGATAATGGCCTGTAGGAACCACAGGAGGTTGGGTCCTTGTCATTTTTGAGAAGGAGCGCTATGGTTGCTTGTGTGAAAGTAGGTGGTAATGAACCGGTTTCCAAGGATTCGTTAAACACAGACAAAAGCAATGGTGCCAATTTACCAATAAATGTTTTATAGAATTCAATTGGAAACCCATCCGGGCCCGGGGCTTTATTAGACTGCATAGCTGTAATAGCTTTTAATACTTCTTCAACAGATAATGGGGAGTCCAATTGCCCCGCATCATTAGCACCAATAACAGTGTTTGAAAGATTATGAAGAAATGCATTCATTTTAGCTTTATCCGTGGGAAATTCGGACCTGTACAACAAAGAGTAAAATGTTTTAAAGGTAGAATTAATTTCCAAGGGATCTGTAGTAATATTGTCATCAGAGTGTTTAATAATGGGGATCACACGCGAGGAGGCCTGACGTCGTAACTGATGTGCCAACAAGCGACTAGCCTTGTCACCATATTCGTAATATGAGCCACGACTGCGTAGTAATAAGTGCTCAGCCTCTTTGGTTGACATAAGATCAAATTCTGCTTGCAAATCAAGGCGCTGCTTCAGTAATTCTGGAGAAGGGTTCAGTGTATAACTTTGATCAAGGTTACTAATTGCAGCTATAAGTTCTTTAAGCCTGGCATTAATCTTTTTATTAGCACGGACAGAGTAAGAAATAACTTGACCTCTCAGGTAGCATTTAAGAGTCTCCCATAGCAGAGAATATGAGACAGAATCATCCTGATTGAAGGACAAGAACTCCTCAATAGAGCCTGAAATAAATTCACAAAATTCTTTATCCGCCAGAAGGAGAGAGTTAAATCTCCAAAGTGGAGGGCTACGTTTATGGGTAGAAAGATGAACATCCAATAGCAGAGGAGAATGATCAGATATTACAATACCAGAATAGTCGGAAGAATTAACACATGAATTAAGAGTTCTGTCGATGTAAAAATAATCAATCCTGGAATAAGACTGGTGGACCTGAGAGAAGAATGAAAATTTTTTGATTGAAGGGTTGCGAAATCTCCATGGATCAACAAGATCATTCTGTTTCATAAAATCTGAGAATGTTTTAGACATAGATGATTGAGTCAAATTACGAGGACTAGATCGATCCAAAATTGGATCAAAAACACAATTCAGATCACCACCAAGGATAAGCAAATGTGTATTCAGAAAGGGGATGTTACTCAGCAATCTATTAGCAAATTCAGCATCATCAAAATTCGGGGCATATACATTTACCAACAAAACCTTTTTCTGCATTAGGGTACCAGCAACAATGATGTATCTACCGTTCCTATCAGCGACAACATTGGTCAAAGTGAATTGAACTTTCTTATTAATGAGAATGGCCACTCCTCTAGCCTTCGAATTAAAATTTGAGTGAAAGACCTGACCTACCCAAGGGCAATATAACCTATAATGATCCTTAATGCGAAGATGAGTCTCCTGTAAAAATGCTATGTCAGAATTTAGACGTTTCAAGTGAGTAAAAACCTTAGATCTCTTAACAGGGTTACCCATACCTCTGATATTCCAACTAATGAATCTAAGAGGCATACCTGACCCAGCAATGCTGGGGTCTATATTTCCATTAACCATTTACAAAAAGGAAGAGGAAAAAGACCAAACCAAAATGCCAGTGGCCATGAAGAGCCGAAATGGGACAGCCCCCCCCCAACCCAACCCTGAACACAAATACACCCCCAAGTCTCCACAGAACAGAACAAAGGAGACAGCAGTGTACCCCCAAAGTAGCAAAAATGATTCACCGAAGTGACTGGACTAATTGTTGTCTAAATAAAAATAAAAGCGAGAGAGGGAAAAATAACCTCTCACCAACTTCTCTACAGCATAACAGTGTGCGCGTAACAGTAAACATGTTTTTTTTAAAAAGGGAAAAAATAAAAAGGAAACCAACCAACCAAAAAAAGATCTCACAGTACAAAATATGACTTCCTCAGAAGGAGAACTTTCCAACAAATCACCGAAAGTGCATAAAATTTAAAAAAACAAAAAACAAAAACAACATACATAAATAGATAAACAATTAAAACAAAAACAACCAAACAAAAAAATAAATAAATAAAAATTTAACAGAAACGAAAAACAACTCAGTCCTATGCAAATCAATGCAGCAAGCTTGGAGAAGATTGTGCCGGACTGGTCCGAAGTTCAAGAGTATATTATATGATCCAGTTTCAATAAATAACAATGAAAATAAAAGGAACCAGCACACCAACAGTACAATAACCAGCACAATGGCCTAAGAAAACAATGCACAGGTGGCGTTAAACCTAAGGAGACCGTGAACCCTTAGCAGCATTACAGTATCAAACTGAGGAGCTAACGAGGCTCACCCAGAAATCAAAGTTTTGACATAATCACTGGCCTCCTCTGCCGAAACAAAGTCCTTCTCGACACCCTTATATGTGATGCGGAGTCGCGCTGGATGAAGCAGGCCATACCGAACACCGTCAATGCCACGGAGTTGCTGCCTGACCGTGTTGAATGCAGCACGAGCCCGTGCCACCCTGGCGGTGTAGTCGGGGAAGACTGAGATGGTCCGATCTCCAACTTTAATCTGTCGGCGTTCTCTAGCACGTCGTAAAATGTCGACACAGTCAGTGTGGTAATGAAACCTGCATACAATGGCTCGTGGACGGTCGCCAGGCTTAGGTGCGGGTTGGAGGGTCCTGTGCGAACGATCCAAAAGCGGCTCCTTCCCCAGATCAAATGCTTCTTTTAGCAAGGAAGCTACGGCGGCAGTGGTGCACGTGTCAGGGCCCTCCGGTACTCCCACTATCCTAACATTGTTGCGCCGCGATCTGGACTCCAAATCTTCACACTTACTTTCCAGCTTGGCTACATGAGCTGTGAGACCCTTGATAGTGTTTTTCATCTCAGCTATATCATCAGAGCAGACAGTAAGTGCGTGCTCCATCTCCTTCACCGTACCTTTTAGCTCAGACATGGTAGCGTCATTTGCAGCTTTATCGATCGCCAGCTGCGTCTTCACCGCCTGCAGGTTGAACTTAATGGTAGACAAAGCATCACCCAGAGTATCCTGAAGTTCCTTTTTAAAGATGTCGGCGATATCTTTCCTCAGCGAAGCCAGCAACTCGACCTTGAGAGCCTCAATATCAGGATTAGCTTGACATGTGGGGGGCTTTGCAGGAGACGACGGCTCACTCGAGGGTGTGGTCGCGGTTTGCAAACTAGGCCTCAGTTGTGTCTGAATAGTACTGCGGGTTTTAACATTTTTTGCTGCCATTTTACGCCGGCCCGAGTAAAACTTCTCAACAAGACAATCCACAAACCAAAACAGGACTGAAAATACGGCCAAAACGCGCGAATAAATAACAATTTAATCGAAATCGGCGGGAGCTCCCAGACTCGCGTCCTACTCCATCAAAGCTCAACCGGAAGTCCTGCACAATAATGTTTAACATTTAGTATTTACTGTCATATTCCCATATATCATTGTGATGTTGTTTATTCTATTACTCTTGTTCTCTTCTGCTTGCTTTCTTTTTTCTTTCTCAGCAGGTGATCCAGGTGATTGACATATGCATTTTTTTTCTCTGCCCGTTCTGTTGGTTTTTGTCTTTTGCCCTTCTCCCCCGTCCCTCTTCTCAGCTGTTTCTCTTTCCCTCTTTCTTTCTCCCCTTCTTTCCCCCAGTCAAGTCTGTCCCGTATTCAGTAAGTGAAAATAAAATAAACAATAAAAGGTGAATCAAATGGACCATTACGGCAAGGCTGGGATGGTCAGTTTGGTAAAGTAAATCCGTTGGGCATCTTTCTTTGCCTTTAGACAACAATTCTGATGGCAAAAGAGCCAAACGGGACAGGCCAAAAAAAAAAAAAAAAGTAATAATTCTTCTGAATCTGAAATACTAAAGAAACAAAAAAGCATTTACAGTGCAGGTGATCAGAGGCACTCGAGATACAGTAACTTACTCAAGGATACGTCAACATATAGAGTAGAGGATTTTGGAATGAACCACTGGCCTTCCGATGAAAAAAAACAGCCTTATTTATGGATCGGGATTAATTACACTCTGCAGACTGGAAGAACCAGAACTTGTTCCTGCTTCCACTATAAGCCAGACTTCACAGTAGATCATTGTAGCTTCGTAGCATCATACTTGTGAATGATTTAAGGTCATAGCACAAAACACTAACACCCAACGTGGGGCTCGAACCCAGACTCATGCCTTTCCGACTTAGCCGGGCGCGGACACTGGGGTGATAGTGGACATAGAACTGAAAGTAAGTACACTGGTTGTCTTGTGAGACAAAATACATCCTCTTTACTGCATGAGTCTGTAACCAGCTGTATCCTTTTACTGTCCATTACCAGCTTTTCCATACATCCACTCTCTTCTGCCTATCCCAGCTGTCATAGGGCGAGAGCTGGGGTACACCCTGGACAGGTCGCCAGTCTGTCGCAGGGCTAACACATACAGACAGACAACCATTCGCATTCACATTCACACCTATGGGCAATTTAGAATAACCAATTAACCTAACTCCACTAACTGCCACAAGATAAATAATATCAGCAGGGTGCCATTTCAAGGTAGTAACACTGTGAACAAACAAACAACAACAAAAAAAAAAAAAACAAGAAAAAGGGGAAAAAAAGGCAATTTTTCCATGATTTTATCATTTCATCTGTAACTATCAGAACAAGAGCACTCACACAGTATAACTCTCTCCACAGGGTAAGAGCTATAATAAAACTGGATTTATTACGTTTTTATTACAATATGACGACATCAGCCTGCTTTTATATTTCCACATAAATGTGGCCGTGACCTCTGATCTATGTTGGATTACATACTAAAATGGTGTATTTTTCTGTGTTTAACTATCAGATTGGAGAAGAGTTGGCTTTAAAACTTAACCAAAGTAATCCAAAGCTTAGTATGTCATTGTGACGTTTGAAGACAAAGAAAATTGTGGGTAATATAAAACTTTGAGTGGTTTTCACATTTGATGTGGCCCCGACTCAAGCTACTATTGGTTTCTACTATATCACAAAATTTGAACATGATAAACAAACTAACAGGTCATTACACATTCCTTCCTTTCTTAGGGAGAAATATCAGCACTGGGTCACAGCAACGATTCAGTGACATTTCATGGTAGTAACAACATTAAAAAGAAGTATGATTTTTCATGTTTTTATCATTTCAGCTATTAAAAAATAGACTGGTCAAGCACAGGATATTGTGCTATAACAATTTTGTCCAAATTTTCCACATATGCTACAGGCCAGGTAACTCTACATTCTGAATGTGCAGTCTCCTTCAGATTTACATTTTATACGAGCTAAAATGTCCATGACTTTTTGTATTTTTAAGAGGGTGTTAAAAAAAAAGCATTATAAAACAAATGACACGACTATTTCAAAGCATGAATTTCATTTCATGGATTTTAGATTAAAAAGGAATTTTAATGAAATTTGCTGTGAAATAATTAGTGAAATCTGGGAAAATTACAGGGGAGGAGGGACATGAAATGAAAGCCTATAAAAAAATCAACGGGAAGAGGCAAGTCTGATGGCTAGGGCCCAGTTATTTTAATATTGTATTTTCTATTTTGTTTAAGTTGTTTTATTAGTTTGGCTTTTTATGTTTATTTGAAGTTTTTATTTTGTTTTTTAAATTAAGTTTCGTTTCAGAGTGGATTGTCTTGTTACAGTTTTAGTTTCAGTTAACTATAATAATCCTGCCATTTTTTGCCAGCTGAGCTAGAAACATAAACTACATCTCATCATGTCCTTTAGTTTATCTGTTTTATTATTTACTCCCCACCTCCACCCCAGCCTCCTCTTCTGTGCGGACTATGATGCTCACAGAAGGATAGCAGCAAGAGTAAAACGTTTACAAGATGGTAGTGAGAGCAGCTAAACGCTGGTCTGCATAAATATATTTACCTACATTATTTCAATCGTTTTAAGACCTTTATGCTGACAGCTGAGGCCCTTTAACAGCCGCCGTTTCTCGCTGCTACCTTCCGCTAGCTTGACGCAGCTGTCAAATCAGAGGGCTGCAGCAGATTGGCGAAAGAGCGCGTGCGCTGTCCGAAGCATTCCGACGATTGCCGGCGGCGGCCGAGGACCACCACCCACACTCCGCGTAGCAGAGCGGGGATGAGCAGGCAGAGCCGCCGCAGGCCTCCGGGAATACGACACTTCCATTTAAATACACGTCGATCGGAGGCTCGTTTCTCTTTAATTAAGGAAGAACAACTAGAAAGTATAATCTCTCTCTCTCTCTCTCTCTCTCTCTCTCTCTCTCTCTCTCTCTCTCTATATATATATATATATATATATATATATATATATATATATATATATATATATATATATATATATATATTACACATTATTGTATTTACACAAAATGGAATCCCCAAACTGTTCCCGGTATACCTGACGTTTAGGACCTTTAAGCCTGTAGCTTGTAGCTATCTTCATTATCGGTTAGGGCCCCTCCTCATCCTTTTCTTCTTCTTTGGTGCAACCCTATAAATTTGGGGAACCTCTTCGGCCTCTCCCCTTTTCTACAGTTCCCCTGTGGGAGAGGTTGGTGTCATTTATTTTCCAACACTAACTATATCTTTATCCACCCTGATGTTACTGATTGTGTGTTCTTAGCTCATCATTTTCATAATTACACCTGTCTTTACTAGATACTGTGAATATGTGTATAAGCACTGTCTCTCTCTCTCCCCCTACATACTCACTCTCTCTCACACACACACACACACACACACACACACACACACACACACACACACACACACACACACACACACACACACACATATATATATATTCACACATATATATATATTCACACATATATATATTCACACATATATATATATTCACACAGATATATATATTTATATATATATATATATATATATATATATACATACACACACACACGCACACACATATATATGTGTGTTTGTGTGTGTATGTGTATATATATATATATATATACACATACACACACAAACACACATATATATGTGTGTGCGTGTGTATGTATTAAGGTTAAGGTTGACTGTTGAAAGAGAAAAATGCTCTTCATATTTTTATCAATGAAATATTCTTTATCAATGACTAAAGACAGTATCTGGAGTCTAGTTTATGTCCTAAATCAGCAAACTGTTCTGTGTTCTTGCTCCAGACTGCTGACCACAGGAGGAAAAAATGACTCACATGTGAACAGCATGTGGTGTGAAGGGACAGGCTTGAAACAGCAATTTAACTAACACCAACCATCCACCTACTGAAGTGAAAAGGAAACTGTATCACCCGTTGGCCCGGTCAGTACAACAATCTCTGTAAAAGGATGCCAATCATGGTATATGGCTTAGCAGTGCAGCTCACGGAGGTGTTGGAGATGCCTTTCATCGGGCCACCAGGTATGCTGTCTGAGCCAGCGTTGCTCCCGGAGCCACTTTACAGCTCCACCTGTCTGTCAACAAGCTGAAATATCACCCTGGATAAGAAGCAGCTTATCCAGTCCTCATAAATAACCTTACACACTGCTGCTGTGCCCCCTTTCGCCCACAAAGTGGCGCTGTTGCTTCATATGTCACCTCTGTCTCTGTCCTGGGTGCTGACTTCTGTGTCGCTGTCCGTGGTGCTGATTTGCCACCCAGAAAGGAGCTCAGTAAATAGCAAATAAATACATAAACAAACACGATTAATCCTGTAAACTTACCCACATGTAATTATGTGTTTATGTAGCTGTCCACTTTTATTCGCGGGTATTTGGCTCCGTTATGCTTCCCTGCAGTGCCATTATGCTTAATTGCCTATATTAGCATAACCAGGACTTCTGAGGGATGTGTAGGGGATGACTTATTGCATGCAGTATGCTTCACATGTTCTGGCCTGATATACAAGCAGGAAACCTGGATCTGGCAAAGTGAGACTTACTCAGAACAGGTGAAACAGAGGACAACGGGGGTGATGTCATGCGGTGGCTCGTTCTCATTACCTGTTGTACTTGTGGAGATTCATGACATTGTAGTTGTTCATTACCACTCTGATCACATTGTTTGGGTTGCTCTGCTGCCATCTTGTGACTGAGAATCAAATGATAAACCCTGTGAAGCTACAGACTGTGGGGAGGACGCCACTGGCTGGGAGCAGAACAACTGTAGGTGGGAGGGAGGTGAAGGGAAAAGATGAAGTGAAGATAAGGAGACTGCTGATTGATTATGATGATTGTAATGACGTGTATTAAGGTTGGATCCCTTCTTATTGTTACTGCTAATGAAAATTGTGGTATGAGATGCGTGACTTGTTTTCAGCCTCTGAAATGAAAAAGAGTGAAAGAAAAAGTTTCAGAAGGGACATACAGATCTACTTATTTTTTAAGCTTGTGTAGGCTTCTTTTCCAATAACCTGAGCACAAGCCAGTGAGAAGTGATGATGAAGATTGAGAGAGGAATGGGTTTCTTAGGAGGTTTGCTGGTGGGAAGAAATGTTTCCTATGCTACACTCACGGGAGGAAAAATAGAGAATAACCATTATTGTGAGTGTGTGCAATCAACTCGTTGCCATTGAAGTGGTTGCCTCAAAGATGAGGACCAGGTATGTGACCACTCATAGCTACCATCTTCAAAGCAAAAGTCAGTCTGCTCTCAACTTGCAGCTAAATGAGGTCAGGTTGACCCTTACATGCAATTTGTTTTTGATAATATGTTAAATAACTGGGAATAACTGCAAGCCCGTTGTGGTACACCTAAAGAGAAATTCATATTTACTACTCACATTCAGAGTCCAGCCAGATTCATCCATCAGAGGTGCGATGATTGATCCATGTATCGATGGTATCATTACCAAAGAGCGATCAAAGTATTGGATCAATAGGGTGAAAGGATCAATACTTTGTTTCTATCCTCTAAGTTCAGTGTGTCGCCCACTGAAATGAGCCCACATGATTAATATTTTGCTCGCTTCCACAGCATGTCTTTATCCTGTTTTCCTTCTCTCACCCCCAACTGGTCACAGCAGATGGCCCCGCCCCTCCCTGAGCCTGGCTCTGCCAGCGGTTTCTTCCTGTTGAAAGGGAGTTTTTCCTTCCCACTGTTGCTCATAGATTGTTGGTGTTTTCTCTGCTATCTTTGTATTATTGTACCGTCTTTACCTTACAATATAAATAATATAATATAAACCCCTTGAAGCAACTGTTGTTGTGATTACGTGCTATATAAATAAAACTGAATTGAAAATTGAACTGAATTGCTTTAAGTAGTGCTGTCAGTGTATCGCCCTGTGGTGGGGCCGGACGGTGCTAACACGTTAACGAGCTAACCACGCTAACGAGCTAACCACGACACCCTGCTCACCCCTATATAAGCTATTATGGGTTAAAAATATTGGTATTGGTTTTGCCAATACTTACTCTGTATTCATTTGGAACTGGATCGATATCAACATTTGCTGTATCAACACACCACTAACTCATAGATTAGAAACAGAAATTCAGAAATTACAACGTGAAGGCAATCTGTCTGCATTTAAAAATTACACAGCAGCTATTAGAAAACCTTTAACAAACTATCTGAGACTGATTGCAGTCAGGACTGCAATAGTTTGGAGACAGGTTGCATTCTATGCAGTTGCCTTAGTGGCCCGCTACAGTCAGACAAGACATAAAATAATGTATTTGGCCACAATGATAAGAGGGATGTGTGGAGGAGTAAAGGTGAGGCTCTCAAACCTGAGAACACTGTAACAAATGTCAAGCATGGTGATGGTAGCATCACAATCTGGGCTGTTTTGCTGCCAGTGATGCTGGTACATTGTGCAAAGTGGATGGAATAATGAAGAAGGACTCTGTCCAAATTGTTCAGTTTCACCTCCAATCAACAGCTGGATGATTGGAACTTGGACACAGTTAGGTGTTCCATGAGGGAAATCTTCCCAAACACACATCATAATTAGCTTTGGAATAGATAAAGCAGGCTAACATTAAGCTTCTGGAAAGGTCTTTCCAAAGCCCAATGAAAATTTATGAAAACTATAAAACTGCTCAGACCTAAATAAATAGGTCTATTTAAATGAACTCTACCAATTTTACCAAACAGAGTGGTCACATATCCAGTCAGAATTATTTTCCGAGACTTGTTGATGGATACCAAAAACAACCCAGTCAGGGTGCAACGTAAGGGACATTTAACCAAATATTAGTGAGGGTGTATGTATATATTTGAGCCTGTGTTGATTAGAGAAAACCCAAAATAAATTCAAACTTGTGCACCTAATTCTCATTAAAAAAAAATCATTAAAGATGCTGTACAGTCATCCCAACCGGAAAAAAGAACAGTTAACAGAACAGCTCAAAATTAGCATGATATTCATGAGTGTACTGTATGCTGGCGTGGTAACAGTGTGGACCCTTGTGTAAGTAACACTGGACCTTTATGCACCGACTATCAAAAGAATGGGAACCTTTTCAGTTGACTGCTGATTAATATGGTCATATTTTCACTATAGAGTCGAGCACGAGAGGCATGAAGTAGCGCTCACAGCACTGTCATCCATCATCAAACAGCTTTAAGCCTCTTTAAAATTGAATGAAGTGTGTTTTGTAAGAAATCTCAATTGAAGTTCAGGTAATTACTGAGTATTTGATTAGCAGTATTAATACCAACCCTGCACGGACCAGGAAACTTGCCCACAATCATATTTTACCGTAGATGCACAAGATCAAGCAGTAATGCTATACTCAGGCC
This sequence comes from Rhamphochromis longiceps, assembly GCF_057381845.1. NCBI lineage: Eukaryota > Metazoa > Chordata > Actinopteri > Cichliformes > Cichlidae > Rhamphochromis > Rhamphochromis longiceps. The sequence continues at coordinate 36,753,660 of NC_140559.1, read as the reverse complement.
AGCACGAGTATAATACTCATGTTGGGTTTTACTACATGGGTCGCTGCATGGAGCATGAAACTAAAACACAGCCAAGAGTTTAATTATCTCCAGGTTCAGCTCTGTTCATGAAGCACTTTGGATAAAAGCCTCCACTGATTGGCAGAGGTTTGCAGTAGAATGAGCATAATAGTAGAGCAGAGTGAGGTGTCAGAACAGGGGGTTGGGCCCTGTACTGTTATTATCAAATTCCCCACATTACACTGCTAGGTGTTAATCATTAGAGAGGAGGGATGATTGTGGTTTGATGACAGAAAAAGAAAGAAATCGAAATTCATCTCAGCCACCACTTTCAAAGTAGTGTTATTGTTTGTTTTTTAAGCTTTTCTTGTCACTATTGTTCCACAGTGTGTTTGTCTTGTCAATTCAGTTTTATTTAAATAGCACCAAGTCCCAAGAACAGCTGCCTTAAGGCGCTTTATATTGTTAGATAAAGAGCCTACAATAATAGAGAGAGAAACTCCAACAATCAAACAATCAGAAGTTCGAAAGAAAACTTTCAACTAGTTATAGCCCATCAGTAAAGCACCAAAAACAGGCTGCTTTCCATTAAGATGGATTCAAATGTGGCTAAATGTACAAATAACACAATTGTCCTCACATTGGAATAATATTTTAATAAATAAATAGCAGCATCACACAGAAAAAAAACATCATGTGGATGGTGACATAAATTGTAAAAACTCATAAAAATGTGTCATAGACAAACATTCACAATTAAAATGGTATAAAAAACAAAAAAATTAAATAAAACAAAAAAACAAACATCCACTACATAACACAAAAAAGTTCAACGCATAAAAAGTTCAAACCCACGAGCGCCGGATAATACAAGAACGAGACAAACCAGATTTCTGTGTCGATGCAAACCAGCATCAAAGAGGGTGTTTAAATTCGGGGCTCGAGAACGAATGTCGTCTGCAATGAAATTGGATTTAGAGTTGCTGGGTTTGTCAGACTCTTGAACATCTTGGCTACTTTCTGAGCCGTTTAGTGACAGAGTTGCATGTTTGGGAAGATCAACCAGAGTACCTTTCAAAAAGCTCTGCTGAAAAGTCTGATTAGCATTTTTGCAAATGCATTTTTATCTGAAAACTGTAACATGTTGCGAGCTCCTGGGGTTCTCTTACACCCTTTGACATCCTTCCAAATGATCCGGAAATGGCAGGAATTATTTTGTGTTTAATTGCAGCAATTTATTGCTATTTCCGTGAGATAGAAAAGTAAAGATTATGACATTCTGGGAAATATGTGCATTTGACTTTGTTGCTGTTTTTTATGATTTTATATACACAATAGGATGTGCTCATATGAGTTGGCATTTCAAAAGTCTTGTCCAGCGTTATGTTTGGACTGAAATATTGAGAACTGATGTAAAAGCGCAGAGGATATTTTTGCTACATGCTTACATCACACCAGAAAACTGTCAGGATGATATTTTCTGGGCCAAAGTGAGTCCGGACAGAATCAGGATCATATTAAATAATCAAGGCTTGCTAAGGTTGGCTTTAGTGCTTTTTCTTCTCCTTCATGATGAACAGGGTACATTGCCAAACAGAATAGATCTTCTGTTCTGTATAAGTTGCTGGAAAATAAAAAAAAAGGTTATTTTCTAACCTTTTAACAGGCACTAAATCTGGTGATGCTAGAGAGTAGGGTTAGGGATATGTTAAAGTCAAAGTTTTTCTATAGAATTTCTGCCTATTTGGAAGAAATGCAAACACTAATACCTGCAATGCCAAAATGAATTTATTAATTGTGTGTATATTGCAACCATAATCCCACCCTGGGGGGAGACCAGGAGGATGTTAAAAGGTTAAGCTCTTGAGTATACTCCACTGTGGACACCTGATGACTGAGTAGTCTTTCCTGATTGAAGTCTGCCACCTGAGGCGCTTACATAGTTGGCATGCAATTTCTCCTCGGATAACTTAGAGCTGTTACAAAAAGCATGCAAGCACAGGGACATCCACATGGACCCTTGCACTCACTGTTTGATGATGAAATTACTTGCAGACATACAAAGTATAATCCCGGCTTATGTGCCAGGTGTTATTCAAATATACTATTTAATCATAATGCGTTATAAAATATGCACTTACAGCAAAATGAAGCCTGGCATAGTGCATCATTTTATACCAAAAGGAGGAGATTCTGATGTAATCATCATAAAAAAATCATAAAAATTACGAAATGAACCCCCATTAGCACTAGCATGTCAGACCTGTCTTCAAGTGCTAGCATGGAGTAACTAATATTTGCTAGCTAGTTAGCTTAACCAAGGTGCTATTGAAATTCCAAAACTATAATTCACAATTTGTGGCCACAAAAGAAGTTCTTATAATACTTCTACTTGTTGGGTTTTTTAAATAAATAATAAATGACAGATTATGTATTATTCAGATGTGTTGCTAAGGCTAGCAGGTTCACTCTGCTCCCAGTGTTTATGCTAGCCTAGGCTAACAGTGTCCTGGCTTTGCTAATGATCATCTAATTAAAGCAAAAAAACACATTTCTCATAATGTCAGAACATTCCTTGAGTCTCTGTATAGACACATAATTCCTTGAAAATGTAAAATGATTCATACCAGGTAAGAAAATGTGTCAGCTAACACAAGATACAGCGCATTGTCATCCCTTTATGAGTTTCTATATACTGCTGTAGCATTTCTGGGATTTTTCCTTTAATCTTTAACATAAACCCAAAAAGCTCTCGGAGAGGGAAGAATCTTTCTCTCTTTCTTTGTACTGAAAAGAAAGTCTGTCAGAAAACGGCTCCAGCTATGTCTATACACACCAGGCCTGGATCGAATTTCACTGAAATCTTTTCAAAGTGATTGCTTTCAGCTGTCCGGACAGGACTGGCACCTGCAGGGACGTTCGCGGTTCAGTCCACTGTGCTGGACACAATCAATAAAACCCAGAAAAGCTTCTGAATCAATCTCAGACTGCAATTTGAGCCAAGCTCGGTACACACACAGGTACACGAGAAACATAGAGCTATTACATTGTGACATAGTGAGTTGGCTGGCCTGGCAGCGGCTCTTTCCATGCCGGAACACAATCCTTTCAATCACGTTCAGAGAGTCCTCTCTTCTCCTTTTATTTTTTTTCTTGTTTTTCCCCTTGTTTACATATTATTGTGATAATTGGGAAGTCAATGAGGATAAAATGCCCGAATGCTGTTTGGATGGTGCGTTTTGTTGATTGCCCTGTGTTTGTTCTTTATTTCTTTCCTGTACTTCACAAGAAAGCAAAAACCTAAGTGAGGCAGAGAGGACCTTTTGAACAACACTTTAAACATGCATGATATTCGTGGGTCAAACCTCATTGTTGGCTTGCCAACATTAGCTCATGTAGATCTCTCCTTGTGGAGACAAAAGTGGTGCCAATGCCCACTGGGTAAGTCTGTAGCATACAAATAGTGGATAAATTATACAGAGGCGCATAGAATTAGAACAAAGGGAACTATTATGGTTCATTCTAATTGCATGCAGAGGTGGCTGCAGACCTCAGGCTCTAGGTTCGATTGATCACATTGAAGGCTTTGACCTTTTACTCTTTGATTTTGAAGGGCATAGGGGAGATTATGGGTAATAAACATTCAAGTGTTTGTAAGTTCTTAGTGTTTTTATATGCTTGAGGCGATTATTAAGAACATCAAATATTGATTTCTAGAGAAACTGCCATCTACTATACAAAAGTAGTCATTAAGTGTGAGCCAGTCAGAGATATTATGTTTTAGAAAGTATTCGTTTAGAAAAACGAGGCAGATTGAACAAAGACTGGTCAATAAAGTGGAAACAGTGGATGGAAAGAGATTTTCCAATAATGCAAAGTATTCATCTTTCATTTTAAGGGTCTTTTTTCTACTAAATAGCCATCTTTCTAGTATTGTTTTCTTTTATGGAGAAGCGCTGTGATTTTGTTTTTCTTTGAAAAACTCCAGTAAATTTAGCCCAACTTTTAATTTAAGGTTAAATCTTCTTTATACATTCATATCTTATCTTCTAAGAGGCGAAGTTCTTGATGAAAAGCATGAACTTGACCTTCAAACTCCACACAGTATTATATCTTTTGTAAGGCGGAGTGTTGCAGATACTTAGTCTTTGCTGTTTTAAAACAAGTTTTCCATCCAGCATTTTGGGTATTTTACTTCCACAGGACACATTGGATCAATAAAAACAAGCAGGTTTGTAAAGCTAGCAGAGTGCTGTATTACCTATCTGCATCTTTGACTGCGTCTTTGACTTAAGATTATATAGTCTACATTAGGGGTGTTGTCCAGAATCGTCCCAGCAAATGGATCCCATCCTGGTTGGCTGAGTGTTTTTGAACAACGTTCAGGGTGCAGAGAAGGAATTTTTGTCTTTAACACAAAGTTTTACAAACTGCCATGAGAGCGACTGGACAAACTGCTGATTATTTCTTCCTGACAAAGATGTTATTAATGGTCTGTCACACCAAACCAAGTTTGTGTAAAACCAGTGAGCTGTGTCTTTTGTTTGATTTATGACCCTGGGATTTCTTTGCAGTGACGGTCGACCAGAACTAAGACATATTTTTGAAGATCTAGTTCCTTTTTCAGGCCATCTCAGGCTGTTCTTCATCGATTTTGTAAATGGATCGTTCGTTAAATGTGAATGCCTTGACAGTAAAAACTAAAAGCTGAGGTATTTCTAGCAGGAATTAGAATCGGGCCGATTAGAACTACCTCATGATGTCCTCTGTTATCTCGGATAAATTTGTGAATTTGTTCATGAGAAAATCAAACTGCAGGTATTTCATCCAGAGTGGATGAAGCATGCCGTCTTGTCAGATGTCAATAAAAATGTGGGAGGAGGGAAAGTGGGAGTGAGAGAGGTGGAGTCAGAGTGACAGGGCTCTGAGTGTTGGGGACTTTGTCTCTTAGGGTATCGACTTTCTGTCCGTCTCACGGATGAAATCTAAAGCTACTTGGTCTTAACTGTGAGTTACTGTGAAGCTGTAGAAGATCAGAGAGTCTGACTCAGTGCAGGGTTGAAACGCTGCCAAGCAAACCATCATTGGAGCTTTAGTTTCAGTGTAATTCTTCGATTATTACTAAAATTTGTTGATTTATATGCAAACAAAGCCACTAGTGTTCTTTAATTTCTTCCTTTTTTTGGCTTTCACTCTACCCTTCAAGCAGGTTTTAGCCTGCAGAATGACTGAAACGGGACTAAATTAATAACTGTCCTTGAATACAAATCCCTCATTCTTTTCTTTTTTAAAGTAGATGACACAGAGGTTCTTTTCAATTCAAGGATGTGTCCTTCACAGATGCCCAGAATATCAAATTGCGAAGATTTGTGCTTGTAGATGATATGAAAATCCTGATGCGTAACCTGATAATATGATATGCATGCTCATTGGTTTGGGATATAGTCAAGATTAAAGTCACATATAAGTTGTGGCAAATCAATCAAAAATCAAACCTGCTTTGACTCAAACTTTTCATTTATTTGCATGAGGCTACGTTACACTGTAGTCTTGTTTTAATGGGTGAATGCAAAAGATATACATTTCCCCGTTTGGCTTGTATAAAGAAAAGAGTGGGAATGAGTAATGAGTGTAAACATGAAAAGAGTTCAACTTAACATAAAAAAATTACATATAATGCATTCCTTTTAGACTGTTTTACTTTTATTTAAGATTTCATTGGTTGCTTTGAGTTAAAAACCTGTGGAAGTAGTGAATTTAGCATTTTGCAAAGTGTTTCTGTTGGTCAACAGAAGCCAGAGCCTGTCAGCTGTGTTAAGCCAAAGGCCTGCACCTTGTTTCTTAGCTCTTGTATCCCCCTTGTTCAGTCCAATAAAGGAGAAAGGGGGAGGGTAAGAGGCGACCTCTCTGAGTCATGTGACCACTAGATGGCACTGTGAGTCCACCAGAGACCAGCGGTAGTACATTCCTTTATGTTGGTCCCCTCAGACACGCTTCAACTGCAGTTTCCTTCAGAGAAACATCCCCCTCCTGTCGGCTGAATAGTTTCATTAAACATGCTGGAGAGGTTCATTCAGATGGCTCTCAGGACTGCTGTTGTTGTCAAGCTCGACCGGCACAAAAATATATTTGGTTTAGTTTGCTTGGTGTGGAGGGAATCCACGTGGACCCGAGCTCGGACTGCATTTTGACTCTGTGTGAAGGCTTGAAGGCGTAGTTTGACCCCAGTGGCCTCCCGGTTGGTGCTTGACTCTGTAACCTGCGTCTGTGGGACTCCGTGAAGGGCCACTTGACTTAATGCTAGGTTGACGAGAGCTGGCTCTCCACCGACCTCTTCACTTCATCCCTTTCAGTGGATCTCAGCTGGTATTGTCAATGCCATGAGGAGCCCCCACATCTTGCCACTGATGAGTGCTTAGATGTATAGGTAAAGGCCTGGTGGATGCCTTTGTTTTCTATTAATGTTATGAAAGCCAACATTTACAAAACGAGCACACTGGAAATATTGGTTTTCATTCTACCTTTCCAACCCGAAATATTAACTCTTCCGGTTTCTTTCCACATTGATGAACATAGTACGGAGAAAAAGGCTTGTCAGCAGAGACTAGTCCTTTTCCCAGTAAGAGTCCTCACTACAGTTGAAACCAGTAGAAAAGCTGTCGTGTCCAAGCACCAGCCCTGCTTGGAACAGCATCTGCAGGTTGCAGAAGACTAAAACTGACCGGATGCACACAGTCACACGCTGCTTGTGTGTTCTCTCGGGGCAGGGCTGTAGCTGATGAGTGACAGCTCCGGCTCCAGCTCCGTTTCCGGCTCTGTTTCTGAAAGCATGCAAATGTTCTGGCACTCCGAAATGCTCTGCGAGGTTATTCCGAATTGCGTCCCATCGTCCGTCGTGTCCTCCGGGTCCACTGCGAGCCTCCCGTTATCCCCCCTACCGCCATTGCGACAGTTACTGTTGCGGTCCACACCTGCCTTCCCGTGATCGCCCATAAGAAGAGGAGTCACGGCGTGTGAAGGGCATGGCGGCGGGACGAGGAGGGTTTTGCAACCCTGGCTGGCTGCGTTGGCCCCGACTTTGTACTGGCACCTGATGTAGCTGGAGAACGCTCTCCTGTAGGTCTTATTGAAGAGGGTGTAGACCAGAGGGTTGACTCCAGAGGAGATGTAACCCACCCAGACGAAGACGTTGAGGAGGTCGTGGAGCAGTGACTCGTTGCAGGAGTTGCTGCACAAGACGAAGGTGACGTTGGTGATAAAGAAGGGACACCACATGATGAGGAAGAGGAAAAAGACGATTCCTAGAACCTAGAAGAAGAGAGAGGGGGAAAAGGAAGAGGAGGAAAGAAAGAATAAGAAGAAGATAGTGAATAGAAAGTTTGCCAGTTTGAATACCTTCCAACCGAAACGTTCTTTTTCTTTCAATATCCCAGCGATTGCACCACTTCTAGTAGGATTTAAACTTATTTTACAGATATAAGAGGGCTTTGGTTTTCATCCAGAGTTAACCTGAATTTTCAGAGGACAATGCCAAGCCCGAGTCACACATTCAGCGACTCCAAGTCTTTTTACTCAAAGTGTCTGGCACAGAAACACGCCATTCAGAAGAGAAGTGATGATGATGCATTAAACGAGACATTAAATAGTTTTCAGACTTTGTAACCTTGTAACCGGAAGGTCGCCGGTTCGATCCCCGGGCTCTCTGTCCTGGTCGTTGTGTCCTTGGGCAAGACACTTTACCCTACCGCCTACTGGTGTTGGCCAGAGGGGCCGATGGCGCGATATGGCAGCCTGGCTTCTGTCAGTCTGCCCCAGGGCAGCTGTGGCTACAACCGTAGCTGCCTCCACCAGTGTGTGAATGTGAGAGTGAATGAATAGTGGCATTGTAAAGCGCTTTGGGTGCCTTGAAAAGCGCTATATAAACCCAATCCATTATTATTATTATTATTCAGAAAAGGCTACAGTATGCTATAACAACTGTATAAGGCAACCTTTTGGCAAACACATACAATTTGCTGTGTACACTGACCCCTAGTGGTCAAACAGTGGCGCACTTTTAAGTATTTACTTCTAGTCTAAGTAGTACTGAGCACTATTTGAACGTTTTTGACTACACCGCTGATGGTGTATGCCTGAGGATTATTACTTAGGAATCACCTTTTTAACTTAATGGTAAGTTTATTTTATTTTAACACAGCACAACCAAAGTAAGACCAAGTTAAAAAGCCTTTTGTTTGAAAGCTTTAGAGGTTTTTCCACCAAAGCATTCCGAAATTGAAATTGTTGGGGTGTGGATTTTGCTATTCTTGGGGTCATTGTCCTGTTGCATGACACAAAACATCTGCTTTTGTAGAGGTTGATCTCAGACTCGCAGACTTCAGTTGTTGTTCATCTCAGGTTGTGTTTAAGACCAAATATATACTTTTTAATGTCCTGATTTGTAAACCATTAAAACTTTAAGAGGGTGTACTTATTGCACATTTATCATTTACCCCCTGATTACTCCTTTTTATTCTCACCTTCGAGGCCCGTCTCTCATTTTTTATGGCCTGCATCATCCCCCGGCGACCGTGACTTGACGCATCACTCCGGCCCGGTCCAGCTGCCGGCGAGCTGAGCTGGGACGCCACCTCAGAGCTGGGAATGATGCTGATGCTATCTGAGGTGGAGGCGCTGAGCAGAATGCTGGGCTCTGTGCCCTTCAGGCAGCTCAAGGTGTTTCGTCTGCTTTGAGGAGGCGGGACCTTCAACTCTGAGCAAGGGGCAAAAAAACAACCATTTAAATTTCAAACTTTTGCCTTTAAAATGTTTTAGTGGAAAGCTGAATGGCTGGACTTGCACATGTTATCATTATGTGTCAACCAGAAAACTGCTGCCTGTACAGCCAGCCAATGAAAGAATGTCAAGTTTTCTATTAACACTGCAGCTGATATTTTGTAGGGTAGAGGCGAGATGAAAAGTTAAGGCACGAGCTGAATGTTTCATTTTCAATTTTCTGTGTCTGGGATTGGAGAGAGGATAAGATGGAAAATGGGCAGAGACTGCAGTATCATGCAATTTTATCTGAACTGGAGAAGCCAAGGCTTGGCCTGGAATGGGAAACGTCCGAGTGGCGCCCAAACTGATCAGATCAGATAGATGCTGTTTTCGCAGCAGCACAACAACATCTCAGGAAACAGCTGACGAAGTGTGCTTTCTGTTTCGCCTTACCCACTGTAAGTGCTCGGAGCTGGAGAAACTTTTTTGCAAAGCTTTGTCCTTCTGTTATTCCCGCTGAGCAACGTGGCCTACACGTGATTTACGATGACAATACAAACTCTTAGGTATCGAGAAATCCCTCTGGGAATCCTGTAATTATGCACTTCAAGAACATACAGTAATTATAGAAGCACTTGCCTTGTAGAGAGGTGTAGACCAAGCTCATTATTTCTAGTATCATAAACCTGAAAAACATCTGTTATGGGTTTTCTCATGCATAACTAAACTTAGAGAGCAGATGCATTTAATAAGGGAATACCTGATATCAAATGTTGAAAGATAAGCAGACTTGTTACATCAGGTACACCCTGTAGGTTTAGGTCTACCCTTCCTTCGGGATAGGTTGATCTTTTGCCTTCAGCCTGGATGGCCTGCAGGCTTCTAGAGACGTGAAATGGATTGAAGATGCCAGAATTGTGATCTAAAGCTATTTCCAAGAGCTGCTTCATCACATAAGAGAGAAGGGGCTCTTTGTATCCACTCTTGTGACCAGACCAAAGTCGTTCAACCTGTTTGAGTGCTTAGCTCACATATTTGTGTGAAAACAGCCGACGTTCACATAACTGATAAACAAGGATACAGCTGCACAGTTAACTGAATATCAATCATGTTTTGGACTTTCCATAATTAAATGAGCAACAATGAAATTGCTTAAAACCGAAAGCAAATTGAAAGCAAAACTCCCTAAACATTCATGGGCAAATCATTGCCGTTCCCTACACTGTGCAATGTGAGGCATCCAGAGTGGAGTCAGCTGATGCCGCCACACTACGTCTGTCCATCTCCCGCTCCCCGTCACTCGTGAACAAGCCCACGGCAAAACGCGTCAGCAGCAACTCATCCTTGACCCAGAGTGTACCCTCCTCACTATTCTCATTCCTGCCGCTTCACACTCGGCTAAAAAACGCTCCAGCGTGACCTGGAGGCCACCGCCTGACGAAGCCAACAGAACCACATCATCCATAAAAAGCAGAGACGAGATCCTGAGGTCACTGAAGTGGGACCCTTCTGCTACTTCTGTTCATAATAAATGTAAACAGACTCAATTAGGGGATCAATCAATACAATCAGAAGTAACAGGCAGATCTATAGATTTTTGTAAAGTAGGGTGATAGACCCATTGCCTTTACTGTACACCGATGAGTCATGCTCACCCACCTGAGCCAGAAAATGTCCTGACAACTCTCTGATAGAGCGACGTCCAGGACAGAGTACCACAAAATAGGGAAACAATGGCCAACCTAATTTTGAAAAAATAAAAATATCCCAAACACGATTCTAGTTTCTAGGCCATGATTTGACAAACAGGGTAAGAACTTGGTGTACAGTCAGAAGAGACGATTCTTTTAGCTGCTGCTTTACTTGTGATGGATCCACATGCTTGAGTCTCAGAGGCTGGGTTTCAAACTTTCCCATATCAAAAATGGAGCTACTCAAAGTGAAGAGCTTTCTTATGTGTCTTAACACAGGGATATGTTGAAAGAGCACAGACACACATCACTTACAGAGGAACCTCCAGTATCATAATTTTACCTTATGCTAATTAGAAATTGATTATCTGCATTTGTACAGTCTTGTCATACCAATAATGAAAGTGTTGAAGGCCCTGAAGCTAAAGACCAAGTCGAATAAGAAACCTAGGGTGTGTGTGCAATGAAGCATGCTGTTGGTGCTGAGCTGCTGTGGAGGCCTTCTTCATTATTAAAACACAAATTGAAATATGCCATGCTTAGGCGGTATGACTCAAACATCTCAAGAGTGGCAAAATAAAAATCCATCAATTTGTTTTGTGCTTCTTCTTGGTTTAATTGCTGGAGGGTTTAATACTTAGAGTGATTCAAATCCTTCAGAAAGTAAAACATGCTGGGATACCAGCATAAAATACATGAAAACAAAATCACTAACAATAATTATGTGTCTGTGGTTGTGTGTTATTTGCTAATACTTTCAAGAATAAATTCATGTATTTACCATAAATTCATTGGTTAAGTTAGTGGGAGATTTTCCTGCTGACATACAGGTGCAGTAAAGTCCTGGTAGGTGTTTACCTTGTGAGTCTGGAGGAGCAAGTGTATTGATCTGAGGAAGGTGGAAGGTGCTGGGTGGAGGCTGCAATGTATTTCCCATTGCTGGTGTGTGCAAAGGCTGCTGGGAAGAAGTCTTTGCCTCATACAGGAAGACTGTGGCCTGCCTCTGAAGCACCTGAAGGGGAGGGGACATAGATGAAGGCAGTAAAGTAAAGACATTACAACAGATGCATGTTGCAAAGAAGAGCAATCGCACAAACACGAAAAAAAAGCCCTACCTGTATGGTGAGGCAGTATGTCACCACCATGATTACGAGCGGGATGAAAAAGGCCACAAAGGAGCCAATCAGCACGAAGCGCTCCTCGTTGAGGACACAGCTGCCGTTGACGAAGACCTTGTCCTTGTTGTGCAGGCCAATCACTGGAATGGGCATTGACACGCCTACAGAAAGAAAGAACGAGGGTAGCAGGAGAAAAGTCTGAACATCTTTCATTTGTAATATTTTGTGGGAACATTTTGGTGCATGCCCCTCCCTCATTTCCTAGGTTATTAAAAGGAAAGGCTGCATGGCATATATTTTTTTTCCATGTGAACTGTAGCCTCTGTTCTTAGCTGACAGAAGTGGCATCCTGTGTGGTCTTCTGTAGCTGTAGCTCATCTGCTTCAAAGCTCAAGACGCTCTTCTGCAGACCTTGGTTGTGACAAATTGTTATTAAACTTGCAGTTGCCTTTCTTGCCAGTCTTGCCATTCTCCTTTGGCATCAACAATGCATCTTCACTCCTGCTGCTGATTGGATGTTTTCTCCACAAACCCTAAAGATGATTGTGGTTCTGCCTTGGGTTCAGATAGTTTTCCTTCTCTACTCTAGGTTCTGTGTGGTCTTCTCAGGTCTTCTTTGAGCACAGAAGCACCACCTATTTCGCCAAATATTTTGACTGTGAGGCACTGCCCATCAGAACAAAGACGGCTTGAAGGAAGAGGAGCTAAAACAACTTGTTTTGGACATCCTCTGTCCAAAACAAGCTACTGTGCTGCAGTCCAGTAATATAAATGTGGAGCTGGATGACCATTAAAATGTTTTTAAGAGTGTTAGAAGAGTGAATGGGAACAAAATATGAACAATAAGGGCAATTTTTAGGATTTGTCTTTGTAGTGTTGTTATATTACACAGGCATAGCACAAGCAAAAGATGAATACCAATGAGTTAGAATGTAAATTGAAACAGTGGTATGCTGGGGAACTGCTGGACCTGACATTCAAGCAAATGTTAGGTTGACATGAACCTAATATACACTCCAAAAGCACCAGGCAGGAATGGCATCGCCCAGCAGGATAATATACAGGGTGACGTTGGAAAAAACTGCAGAGGAAGAGCTCAAGCAAGATAACAAAGAGCCACATTTTTTCACTCCAAACTCCCCAGATGCCAATCTGACCAAACATACTTGGAATGCAATGAAATGAGCCCGGTTAGCAGAAGCTCCGCCCTGCAACAAAACCCAGAGTATTCACTGCAAACCCCATGATGCCAGCCACCACAGAAAATCCCCAGAGGTCCCACATCCACACCCCAGCAGGTGTCAGAGACATTTGGAGGCACAAAGCTGAATGTACTGATTGGAATCTCATGCAGGTTGTATTAATGTTCTGGTTCTGTATACACCATTTTTCACTCCATGCATCGAGTAACTAAAGCTGTATCTAATGATTCCTATTGCAAATTCCCATTGCAGTTTTTAAGGTAATGATTAATTACACCTGAAACAACACCACTTTCCACTCAGTTTTAGCATTAGGTTACTTTAAATGCTCAGAGCCGGAGTCATTACCTGGAAACACAGAGGGTCATTTTCAGAGTAATAATCATAAATCATGGCTAGAAAATGCAACATTATCTCTGAAAACACATTTGGTGGTTTGTACCCCCGGTCCGTGAACACGCTCCTTTTATGATAATGAAAGTAAATAACTATAAGGTGCTGTAGAATAACACATTAAATATATTAAATGAGAGCTGGATCTGTAGAAATCTATCAGTGTGTAATGGATGTTTATAGCGGTGCTTTGGTGCTGTTAGAGGATACTGCTGATAAAAGCCTGAGGTGAGAGGCATCCTTTGAGACAGAGCTGATTTTCTGACCTATGATAATAACACTGACTAATGTGCCGTTTCTGATTTCAAAGAGCGCTTGTGTTAAAAGTGTCTGCTGCCCTGGGCTCTGTTTCAGAACGGAGATACCGAGGGGAGAAGCAGCGACGTGTTTTAAAGCTCTACAGGCAACAGCACTGTTTTACAGACTGGTCGCACATCTCGATCCCCTTTTAGCTGTTTAATGCCAGAAGTGTGGGCAGGCGTAAGTGCAAGATCTATCGTTTTCTCTCGGACTGCTGGCGACCGGGCCAACATCAAAATGCAATTTGGAGTTGTAGCGGCTCCCCTAATGCAATCGTTGCAATCGACTGCACACACACGCTGCCCAGAAGGATGAATTTGTCCGCATTAAAAGTACATTTTACTTTTGTGAATGTCCAAATAACTTATGAATGTAAATAGAGTTGAGTAAAGAGGCTGTCCAGCGGTCTTGGTCGCACACAGTGTGTAGACCAACGGCTCCCAGCTTTTTGCTTATAATGTCCTTCAGGTTGACTCAATGATGAACTTTATTAACACCACCTCTCACAATCAAATATCTTTATTTCAACTTCTTTTAAACTCGATCTGCACTACTTTCAGTTATGGTTAGAAAAATGTTTCCAGTATTTCCACCTAACTATGGGCTTACTATTTTAGAAATCTATCCACAAATTGATTCTACGACTCTGTTTAATAGCTGTTGGTTATGTTTAGCTGTCCCAGTTTGTCGTTACGATTAGCTAACAACTCTATATGTTATTCATGCTGTTAGATAATGATTTAAATTGATTATCTTACCTTTTAATTATTTCAACTTTAAACCAACACATCCCACTGCAAGCTGTAGTGTTAGCTAGCTACTAATATTTGACATTTTTTTCCATAATTTCAGCTAGCGTTACCAATGTTTGATCCAGTATGGTTAGCTAGTCTACAATCAGAGATTGAAACCCCTGGGTGCTGGTTTAGGTCAGTTGGACGAGCAGGTGACCATACGCTGCATGGCTGCGAGCGGCTGGCCCGGGTTTGAGTCCGACCCATTGCTCCATGTCTCCCCCTCTGCTTTCTTGTTAGCCTTCACTGTATCTGTGTAATAAAGCCAGTAAAAGGCTGAAAAATATATATATAAAAATTGCAGGCCCTCTCTGTAACACACCCAAAGAAAGATTCTAGGTCTGACCAACCGTCTCAGTCGTGGGCAAAAAGATGAGAGTCAATAAAATTCTAAAAGATAATTTATTGACAAAAATATCAAGAGATAAAAGATAAAACAGTCCAGTGTCCCATTTATGAATCATATAAAAAACACACAGTCCCAAGGCCAGAGCCAGCTATGCCACACTGCCAGGTGCACTCCACGTGTTGCCTTTAACAGGGTTAGAAGTTGTCCTTGGAGACCCACCACCCTGCAAGCATATAGCCAGTGGTCACTCCAGCCTCTGCAACTCTGCTGCCTTTAGGCTGTGGCATATAATAGGCCCTGGCCTGCACAGAGAGACAAAATGACACTTTCACTATAGAATTCATAGCACAAAACCCATCCATACATCCCAAACATATTTGATTTCATCACATTACATACCTGCACAGAGAGACAAAATGACACAGCAGTGTTTGTAGTGTGGGCTATAAGTAGACCAGTGTATCAGTGCAATCAAGTACACCTGCCTCTAATTAGTCCAACCCCATTCCAGCCATTGGCTCACCAAAAATGTGACACACACACACACACACACACACACACACACACACACACACACACACACACACACACACACACACACACACAAAACCACTCCCAACCCTGTGCAACTTCACACAATAATATGGAGCTGAATTAACACAGGCACATTAGTCTACCATGTTACACTCTCTCCTTCATATCTCCATACCTATGGCATTTAAACAACTGTTCTTGCACTTTTCATTCTTTTCCTGATTCACTCATCACTTCATTCATGAGCTTCTCAAATTACTCCTTCCACTTTTTAGATAGACTCTCTTTACTTATTAGTCCAGTTTCACCTCGGGCCTTAGGCACCCCTAATCTGCAGTACATATTTTCAAGCTTGATCCCTCTGCCAGGCCAGTTCTTCCACAAAGTTCAGTTTCACATAGATCTCAGTAAAAAAGGACAATTCCCATACCGGGAGTTGAACACAGGCCACCTGGGTAAAATGGGACATGACAAAGGAAAACAAAATTTCTAAACAAATGGGAGAAAATGAACAGCTGGCTACATCTGCAGAGCCCTGTTCTTTTGGAGATTTCCTTGAGATCAAAGGAACAACTTCACTAAGAGTTTATTAAAGGTGACACTGAGTTGTTATAGATGCTAAAACCATCCACAAGGTTCTCTACAAGAGACGAGCCTGGAACTCTGGGATTAGACTTTTTGCACCAAGTTCAAGTTCAAATTTTATTCACCACATGCAGTGGCAGGTTGCCCTGCAGTGGAATGAACCTGCCTCCCGACCTTACACATACAACAGAGACATCACATGGGGATACAAGTCAGAGAACGGTTGCATTACAGAAAAACCACTGAAATGTACACTACAATGCGAAAGTATAAGAGGAAAAAAAGAGACCTCTACTCATGCTGGGCTGGAGGACAGCATGAGAACAGGAAACAAAAAAACCTCCTCTGCACAGAAAGCACATAAATGTCCACAGTACAACATTATAGAGCACGTGACAGCAACAGGGTTGTGTAGGGGATGAGGAGTAATCCCAGGCAACACAGCAGCCATCCTGCCACTGCGCCGACTCTCCAGCGTGGGCCCAGACCCGCCCGTGTTCCCCAGGAGGATACAAGCATCGAAGGCGTTGGAAGGGGAGGGGGATGAGTGAGTGCTTGTCAGTGTAAATGTATGTGTGTGCGTGTCCATAGTTCAGTGTCCTTCGCCCTACCAGGCTAAGTAAACAGTCTACAAGCCAACCCAGGTGGCCTTGCATGCAGTGGGAAGAACAGTCTAAACACAGTCGTTTAGAGTTTTGTTCAGCTCCAGCCTTGAGCCCACAGCTAGCGCCGAAGGGATAGCCGCATTATGATGGTGATTTTTCGTTTGTGCGAATAACTCATGAGAATTTCAAAGCTGTTCTTTAACACTCCGACACCGACACTGGTCTCTCAATCTCCCGTTGGAGAGCCGTGAGCTTCTCCATGATGTTATCAAACTTGCACTCCGTGGTCTTGTCATTCTTGTGCTCAAAGAGCCGATTCTGAGACCTCACGACCGCAGTGAGCTGCTCCACGATGTGATCCAACTTTAGCTCAGAGGTCTTATTCTGAGTATTCACGGCAGCCGTAAGCTTCTCCAAGATCTTAACCACGCTGCACTCAGTGAGCCCTTTCTAAGAAGTCGCGCCCCGTCCCATCGTTTCAATCCCAGCGGGCAGCCGTGGGTGGGTTTGAACAGCTGGTTCCGCTTTCTTAATTCTCCGATAAGCCAGGGCCAAACCAGCTCCGATCAGCAAGAACCCTGTTATCATGGTTCTGAATAGGTAGATATCTTCAGCGTCCTCGATCGACAGTCCCACCAGGCACACGATCCTCCACTTCTGCCACCCATCCACTGCGTATCTGGCAGGGAAAGTCCCTCCAGGGCACTCGGGCTCTCCTGAGCCCAGACTTCTCGTTAAGAAAAGGGTGTCAATAGCATTCAGAGACCAGTTGATCAAATCCATAATTCTCTTTTAGGTTTAGAGAACAGATTGTGAGAGGGTGTTCCAGGGAAAAGTAATACAAAAATACACGAGACTAGACAAGGACATACAGTAAGAGGCTAAGCAGGGAAGATAAGGGGAAGGAGGAGAGGAGAAAAAGTGCGAGTGCCTTCGCCGAGAGCCAAACGACCCAGCAGTGATTGTTTTAAACTAACAATCATAAATAAAATACTCACTACGTTGGACAGCTGAAATATAACCTTTAGTATTTTGTTTTCAGTTTGCTAACAGATGCTCTTAGTCTTATAGAGATGTCTGCAGAGCATGGCGATAAACTTCAGACCAAGAGAGTAAATGTAAGTTTTAAAATGCATCACGCAAGGAGAATAAACAATTGCCTCCATCTGGTGTTTTTCTCATTTAGAGCAAGCAATCAGGTGAATCTAAATAAAAGCTGTGATTCACCTCATTAATTCATTTCACCTTAAAACCATGTGGATCCCGAGGTAGAGCTATATAAAAACGTATGTGGTTTTTTTTCTTATTATCCTTCATTAAACTTGCTTTTATTTCAACCTTTCTCTGTGCTTGCTCTGCCAGCTCAAGTTCATTTTTGTCATGTCAATCATGACAGCAAGAGCCAACCTCAGTCTGCGAAATCTGACTTTGCCCAGATTTTACTTCATAAAGCACTGACTTGAGACTTGACCAAAAACCTTCTGAAGAATCATATTAGCAAAAATGTCCACGTGAGGACAGATCGGCACCAGAAGGTCATAAAGACATGATTTGCATTTGCACCAATATTTATTTTCCATCGAGGAAAGAGCATCTGACTCAGTTACAGATGAAAAAGAAAGCTTTCACAGGACTCTGTGCAGTCCTATAGAAAATCAAGCACACCTTTACACCTTCCAGATGATGATCTGCGTCTAACTGTAAGCATGTGTGAGAACCTCTATGAAGCAGAAGTTTTGGCAGTTCACATGTCTGGAATAACAAGGTCATAACAAAATCAGCTGAATCCAGGACTTCAGAGAGTTTCTTGATAACTTCTGTCTTAAAATATCTCCGCCCAACGTGGGGCTCGAACCCACGACCCTGAGATTAAGAGTCTCATGCTCTGCCGACTGAGCTAGCCGGGCTTGCACACCTAGTGAAACCGCACTGGTAATGTTTCCTCTAATTTTTCATGTGTCTGCGCGAACACACAAACTCCATGAGCGGTCCCTTGGACCACTGTGAGCAACAGCAGACGTGTGCACTGTGGTCACGCCAGCATCGAATCCATCCAAGTTTCATGGTTTATTAAAATAATCAAATTACAGCATTTACATTTATGTTAGACTACTTTTAATTAACTGCTTTAGCCCACTTACAATGAAAATTCAAAAAAATCTTCATGACCTGTGTAGTATGTTAACACTATTGGAAGTAAAAATAACTTGAACTCCAACTTTGAAAACACAACTTTCTTTTTCTTCCTCTTTTTTTTTTTATAAAGTTCTGATTTGTATTATGAGTATGAGTCTGTGGTCTGGGAGAGAGTCCTGTAACTCTGTCTGCAAAATACAGTAAATAATGGCCGATGTTGGGCAATTAATTATATAGTTACTTCTTCAAAAAAGTAACTGAGTTTTGCAAACAACAAAGTTTCTTGCAGCTGTTTAACTGAATTTACAGAACAATCAGCTGTTCTGCATCAAATTTGATACCAAACAAATTATTTGTGCCACTCCACAAAACAATTTCTGTCCACTATGAGATAAAGGAGAACAACAGCCTGATACCTGCAGGCCTGACAGCAGGAGACGTATCACTCCTGTAACACCTGTAACATTCAGCAGTCGCCTCATTGTTCTGACTCACACAACAAAACTATTGACAACACTAAACACTAACTACACAAGATTTGCGCTAAATGTCGCAAATCTCTCACATCTCAAAACACCGCCGTCACTCCTAACCCCCCCGCCGTCCCCACCCTTCCTAAACAACTAAATGCCAGAAAGATGAACAAATCTCACAAAACTCACTGAATTCAGTCTGATGATCTCTGGGGTCAGTGTTTCAATGTAGCCATCAAATATTTGGGCCAAGACTCAGAGTCCCATTTAGTGGTCACTAAGCCGTCACCAGAATATGACTGCATTTCAGTAAATGTATTCCATCTTTTGGTCATCACTCAGACTGCAACTAGCTGCTTTAACATGATGGGTCAGCACATTTTAGACTACAAAAAGAGAACATAGAGCTCCCAGTACCCAAAACGTTGTCCTTATGCTCCAGATGACATCAGTTTATAGAAATTAGCCTCAAACCTTTGAGCAGTACAAGTGCATCTAAATATGTAACAGCTGTCAGTTCGGACCAAAACAGACTGAGGTCATTCATGCAAACCTCCTGCTCTGCATTTTTAATTTGTCACCAATGAGAAAACGGTTGTGTTCACACAGACACTTGAGAGGACACACATTAGCTCTAATGGACAGCGGGAAAAAAGCCGGAAGATACACGAATGCTAGAAAGTAAAAAGTCAACAAGAAGCAGAAAACATCTTCTGTTTGGGTGTTTCTTTGTTAATCCTTTAGCATTGATCTCTCTAAGCCCTCTCAGACCTCAATCACAGCTGAACATTGTGGTGCAGAACCTCTTGAGGGGTCAAGGAAATGCCAGCAGGAAAAGAGCAATTTCTTCTGATTTAAAGCCGGATGCGAATGAGTGCAGAGCAAGAAAGGACAGAAAAGTAAAAACCTACCTGCTATCTGGAGGCATCAATCAACTCAGTCTGTCAATGTAGCTCACAGGAAGTAATCCCTGTCAGCAAAACAACTTTTTATCTGATGGAAGAATGTATTATGTAGGAAACTATTAAAAGACTCATAAATACTATTTTCCCTTTTAAGATGGATCACTCAATCATCTTTGGTTAGGAGTAGATTGTTTTCCACATAAAAGGGCATAAAAGAATAAAGAAAGTGAAAAGAAGCACTATATAAAACTTTAATGATGTTTGATCTCTTTTCTTCAACTCGGGCAAAGAAATACATGTTTTTTTTGTATCAGTGTGTGATAAGATGAAAAAACTGCAGATAACTAAGTTGAGTCCTGGAATCGATACAGCTTGTGTTTTACCTTTTGGGACTTTTTGACCGAGCCACTGTGAGCACATAGCTTGGCACCCTTTTTGGCCTTAAGCACTCACAAACCAACTTATTTGTCAACACGAGGCTAGCTGTTGATAGTCTCAACAGCTTTAACCTTTAATAAAATGTTTCATCATTAGGACACGACCGAACATTTAATTGCATCCAACCAAAAGATAACAAACCTTTGCCCTTCATTAGACGCTTTTTGATTCACTTGTTTCTTAGTGAAACACGTATTAAATCCCCACACGGGAAACCTGATAGCCTGTGGATTTTGTTCTGTGACACCGTGACTTTAAATGCAGCAACAATCGATGCCCAGGTGGAGTTTATGCACGCATGCAGTGACTTTGCATAGCTGCTTTGGGGGTCGAGGACATACAGTAGCAGTACGCACTTTCACCCTTGTATGTGTGTGTCAAGACTTGAAGCCCTCGCGGGTGTTAAAGGGCTCAGAACAACATCAACAGGAGCCGGAGGTCAGACAGAGTGAGGGAGGGTTGAGGGAAAAGTTTTAAAAGTCATTTGATCCCTCATCACTTTCCTCACAGGGAGGTCATACTTTCCTCTGTGCAACACACGCCCCCTGTGGCTCAGGGGGTTTGGAAAGCGTATCTAAAACCGGAAGGTCGCTGTTTTGATCCCTGATCTGTCCTAATCTGCCACACTGGTTGCTTTGCATGTAAGACGGTGACATCCCGACAGCTCTGTGCCATTTATACCACTGCTGAGAGCGCAGGTACCAGAGACTAGTCTGCAACCTCCTGGCAAAGAACGATCTCTAAAGAAAAGTGAGACTGATAGTGAGCGGTTCCTGTTGGAAAGCAGTTGCTAAAGTTTCAGTCACGGAAGACTGGAAAGTAACCCTCCTTTCCCCCCACCCTAAGCTGCTTTTGCAAGCAGCTCTTCTTTACTTTGAAGGCAAACAATTTCCATTTATATCCAAACCACGGGCAACCGCAGCAAGCTGACAGTAACCAAAGCAATCTAGCTTGAGACATATTTTCCTTGCTGATAGGGGACTCACTGACTGGTTTCTACACCTGTGCGACTGACGCCATATGCCTGAATTATGCTTCAGCTGCGAATCTACTCCTTAACCTACAATGTAACTGCAGAATCTCAATCAGGCCTTAGCCAGTGCGTTTAAAATTGAGAGTTGGGAGCGAGGCATGTCTTTTATATTGCCTAAACCTGTTTCGTCATGACGCAGATGGCAAAGGATGTTTTGTGCATCATTTCGAGATGCCAGTGATTTTTACAAAATGTCAGTATTTGACTCCCAGTAGGGAGACAGTGGGTTGAGAAGTATGTGTGGTGGGAAGCTCTTGCTTGCGACAGCATGAGAAGATTTAAACACCCTTGGCTGAGCTGTAATGTTACCCAGCTGCAGGTGCAGTTCAGCAGAGAGGAAGCAGCTTTTAAATGAAACCGGGTTGTGATTTCTTAAAGAGAAATTGTTGCTGAGATGAATTTTTCCTGATTCAAAATTTGGCAAGAGAATCATATCTACACCTATTTATGAACATTATAAAAGCAAGAGGAAAAAATATGTCGAATTGTTTTTTGGGGGTGTACTGTCCCTTTAAAATAACAACGAAAAATAAAAAAAAAAAATCATAAGACTATATGAGATGACTGCTTTTACTCCAGCAAAGCCACAATTCCCTCTAAAATCCTTGTGGTAAAACATTTAAAGTCATCTTTTAGGAATCCACATATGAATGTTGACTTGCAGTGTGTATATATATATATGAAGTGTCAATAACTCTACGGCATATCTTCTGGCTACCTTTAACAATTACATTTCAAGATGACAAAATTAATTTATTCGCATATTTTCGTCCTAGCTTCTAACAAAATCAAATAAGAAAAGTGCTGCGATCACCTTTGGGGAGTAAAAAGTCTGTGATGCAAATCACTTCCAACTGTAACAACACACAGCCAGACGCTTTGAGCGTCAACAAACTGAGAGGGTTCCCACTGCTTCATAAAGTCAGGAGGGGCACTGATAGGACCTTTGGAGACACTGCGAGGGGGATTCTGAAAAGTCATTAAATTTAACAACAGTCATCAGTCTCGAAACTCTCCATGTGTACCTGTAGGGGTCGGCTAAATTAACAGTGGTGCAATATAAAAATCCAGTCTTGCAGTTGACCACAAAACGACACAAAGGTAGAATGTATTTTCTTCATTGTGCTCATTTATAGATGTGTGAAGATGAAAGGCCAGTTCACTGAATTAAAGAAAAAAAGAGAAACAACCCCAGCGCAAAAGCAGAACGTGTTCAGAGACTAATTAACTCACAGATAATATCCAGAAAGGTTTAGATCAGGGGTCCCCAATCCCAGTCCACGAGGGCCGGTGTCCCTGCAGGTTTTAGATCTCACCCTGGGTCAACACACCTGAATCACGTGATTAGTTCATTACCAGGCCTCTGGAGAACTTCAAGACATGTTGAGGAGGCAATTTCTCCATTTAAATCAGCTGTGATGGATCAAGGACACATCTAAAACCTGCAGGGACACCGGCCCTCGTGGACTGGGATTGGGGACCCCTGGTTTAGATCATGGAATCTAAACCAGGAGCTCTAACTGATGACTTGTCTGTGTTCTTAGTGCGTCAACAAAGATTTTTAGACTTTTCAACCATTATCACTGTGCACACTTACAGATTTCTTAACACATTTACAAATCTGATTGCACATGCTCACACAGACAAATTGTTTTGCTACAGTAACAGCCTCATATACTTCATGTTTTTCTTGATTAACAACACCAATCAACATGGTGGGATGAGTCAAAGATGTTGGTCTGTAAGCGCTTTGTCACGAGTTGTTAACAAAGTCGTAAAGTCATAAAACTCTGGCCGTCCCTTATGGCGGCACATTTACATAACAGTTCATTCAAATAAAAGATTTGCTCTGTCCTGTTTATATAGTTTAGCCTGAAAAAAAGGCTGTATGGTGGAAGACTTGGTACATAGATGTCCAGTCCTTCACAAGTCTTTGGCAAAACCACTTGCTGTCCTAGCCTCTGTAAACAGTTTGCTGCTGAGTTTATGTGCTGAGCCACAAATCTTTGGTCATAGGAAGTAAAAAATATAAGTGTATTTTGTTAATCTGAGTTGGAGACTATGTTTCAAAAAGGAAGTGGTGCGCTCACTAAACAATGACTTGTGGTTTACATGACATTAACCAGTGAGCAAGCCGTTTCACTCTTGTCCTCATCACTTCCATTTTTTTTTAAACCAAGATGGTGACGGTGAAAACAACCGTGTCGAGGCTTCAAAACATGGCTTCACAAACTGTACGGTTACATTGTAACCTTGGTTCTCTGAGTGAGAGACTATCTCTCCACTCTGTACATATGGAGTATGTAGCGGAGTGGAGAGATAGTCTCGATATGATAGAGAATAATGGATGATGTCATGGTAGTTACGTGTATCTTTTACACTAATTTGCTAAACCAGTATCTGTCTGCTAACCAGCTGTCTGTTAGCCAGCTACTCATTAAACCTGACCACTTCTGTGATGTTGGTGCCTTTTGGAGCAGTCTTAATGTGATAATTTGGCAAATAATATGGTTTTCTGCACGGGTAATTTAACTAACAGTCCATCCTAAAGCCTGTGCAGCAGTTTTGTTGGCTGAAATTGGAGTATTTGTGATATTCATGTTGTCAAGTGGCCTCCACCTCTTGACACCATGAATATAAACAGCACAATTATGTATAATTACGCCATCACTTACACTTCTAACTAACTGAAATATTTTTAATTAGGAATCTAACAGAGCCTGTGGAAAAGGAGCCAAATCTACATTTATGTATTAACATGCAAATGCTGACCTATAGATATGGTCCACACTGCAGCGATCTTCATCATGGCTTTGGTTCTAGAGTTGAAGCGGCTATGCTCTATAGGGTTGCGGATGGCGACGTATCGGTCGAGGGAGATGGCGCAGAGGTGCATGATGGAGGCAGTGGAGAACAGCACGTCCAGGTAGATCCAGATCGGACACAGAGCGCTGGGGAGGGGCCAGGCGTAGTCTGGAAGAATTGAGAGAGAACATGAAAGATTACCGTGATGTAAATAATAATAAGCTGCCTGTTGTTTTTTCATGGGCAGCGGTTGCTGCTCTTGACTTTAAAAGCAGTAATTCATTTTTTTCAATCGATTCTAGGAGTCTGGCTGAGTGAATGGCATCAGGGTTAGCAGACTTTGAGGGCTTAAGATGCAGCATGGAGAGGCTGACTAAATGTTAATTAATTAGAGTACATCAAAGGGAGAATGAAAATTACATGCAGCTCCAAGTTTCTGTGAAAAATCAGATAAATGTGATAGTTTGATTACAGCATTTCTCTGGTTTATTGTAAAAATTATGATTAGGCTTAGGCGGAGTTATTTAGATGTCTAATTTAATGGCTGGGAATTAGATTTTAAGAGTAGATTATCAGTTTGCATATCAATGAACCCACTATGAATATAAGGTTTAATTTAGATTGTGTTTTATGTCCCATAGCTATCATCTGTACAGGGCGATTACACCAAAATTATGTGTGAAAATCAGTATTTGTATAAGTATGTGCTTTTGTGATGCAGGTGTAGTTGTTGTTGTAGCCTGAGGTTTATTGCTTCTTGCATCCTTAAAAAATGAATCTAACAAAGAGGAATAAGGGATTAGCCCCGATTCTAAAGAGATAACTGATTCAATAAAAAGTTGAACTTGTCAATAACAAATTACAATGACAATATTTCAAACAAACAAGGATGAAAAAAAGATTAAAAAAAGACAATACTGGAGAGAACATGTGATTATGTAAATAGCAATGAGATTCAATCATTTTAGCTTTAAATAGTTGATGAACCACCTTAAAATCTGATGCGAGGGTGCCCAAAGACTTAATCCTAAACTGACCAAATTCTTACAAATTTCAAAATGCCCCAGTTACACTTTGGGTTGTGCATGTTTGAAAAAATTCACTACAGTCTTGTAAATCATGCCCACTGACCTTAACCTAAGTGCTGATTGGCTCACAGAGCTGCTAGCATGACTGCTACTAAATTGTTTTTCTTAATGGCTCCTTGTATCATTATACTTGCATTTTGCCACTACTTAGCAAAATGTATTGCCGCAGACTGAAAACAACAAGGCTTTGCAGAAGCCAAGAACTAGCTGCAGTCTTTGAGTTTTGTATTCCCACTCTAAGCATTCGTTTTAAAGACCACTCTGAATACAAATGCATTTTTTACAAACCATTATGATGAGGCACCTCAAAACATTTGAATGGAAGACTTTGCTAAAAACATTCAGGACACAAAAGCCGCAAATTATTCAGATACATGAAAGATTTATTTCATGTATTTATTAACAGGAAAAATGAAAGTTGTTAAATAAATTCTCAGACTATCAAGAATGTTCAATTTTTCCTCATAGTCAAGGTTAGCTACAGGGATTTGAAAGACAGCAGGCTCGTACTTACTGGGTTAGTATGAATCAGGGCTGCTAACAAGATGCAGTCAACTGATCATTAGCAACTGTGAACTCTCTCAAGCAGTTTTTTCCAGCATATTTGTTAGATGTATGTAGTAGGCCAATCTTAATAGAACTTACCACAAAGTCAGAAGAAACAGCTACACCTGACGTGGGGCTTGAACCCACAACCCTGAGATTAAGAGTCTAATGCTCTACCACCTGAGCTAGCCATGCCTACATCTGAAAGTCTACCAGTGTCATTCGGGATGCTAAATGTTAAAGTTCATGACCCATTAGAAAAAGACTTAACAACCTGGGTTATACAACTGTACAAAAAACTATTCTAGAGTCAAATGGTAGGTCATCTGTGTGACAGCTAAAGCTTGGCTGAAGCTGGGCCATGCAACAAAACAATGGTCCAAAGCAAAGCAGCAAAAAGAAAAGAATCAAGATGTTGCAATGGTCTAGTCCAGATATCATCCTGATTGAAATGCTGTGGCAGGACCTTAAGAGAGCTGTGCACAAATGAATGCCCACAAACCTCAATGAACTCAAGCAAAGCTGTAAAGAAGAGCAGGCAAGAATTCCTGACTGATAATAAAGTCACCTCACAAAGAAACAAATTCAGTTTATTGCTTCTAAAAGTGGCTCTACTGAATTATGGGGTGCACTTCATTTTTCATGAGCACATAGAGAACCGTATAAGAACAAACGACATTGATTTGCTTGTCTCTCACCAACCTAACTGGAGTGTCGACCAATAGCCCAGAGTGACTGTGCTGGGCGTGAAACAAGACATTAAAAGTCAAACAAAGATAAAAGAAAAGCATTCCTGACCACAGTGGGCTCAATTTACCTCCCAGCAGGAAACAGAAGCTAGCATCCGATGCACAGTTTGTGAAACTAAAATCAGATCAGCTTTCTTTTTTTTCTTTTTTCTTTTTCAGTGATGCTGTACGATCCCAGAGGGTGAATTCCTCTTTTATCTCTCCCTGCGCTTGGAGATCAAAGGTCAAATCTAGTACCAGTGTGATACCCTGTAGAGCTACTAGCTAGTCAGTCTCCCCTCGCTGATTTGTTGGGTGAGCAGTTTGGGGTCGTTGGGAATAAAATCGCTCTCTGCCATCTCAGCGTTGGGCCCATGTACACCCCCTGGGATAACAATACAGCAGCTACAAACACACGTGAGGGAGTCAGCAGAGTCCAGCGGATGCGTAATTACAATCAGCAGGTCACACACTGCTTAAACTGGGCTTAAATAATTAGCTTGATTGGCAGGCTGGCTGCTGAGTGGGTTAAAATTATATTCTGGCACTTGCAAGAAAGATACTATTTATTTAAAGAAATGAAACGAGTAAAACCAAACATCAACTACAATTATGCTAACTGCTCGAGGCACGAATGCTCCATTACCGTACTCAGTGTCACAGCTTGCATCCTTCTTGTCTCCTCCGTCTTTTTCAATTGCTTTGGCTCATATCTATTTTCCGTCACTTTCATTTCAAATATCTTTCTAACTGAAATCCGTGCCATTGCTTCCACATTTCAAGGGACTATAGTGCATCACAAATCATCCAGTAAAGGCAATCTTTGATTCTGAGTGATATGTTTCACTTGAATAGCTGTTCTGTTAAGGATAAATAAAAGTGAGCAACACTGATGCTGTGTCATCCTCCTAAAGAGGGCATATACCGCAAAAACTGTCTCTCTGTGCCCGCGGCTATTTATATGAACCGAGGACATGACCTGGGGCCAAACCCGCGAGCGTGTAATCTGGCTGCTTAATTTCATCTCTGATTTGTAGGACGAGCAGCACGTATGTGATGCATGTGGAATGAATCACATGCTTGTTTGTGTGCATGCTGAGTGGGAGGCAGCTTGCATAATGTTTCAGAGGTCAAACGCTTTTTGGGGGGCAGTGCATGACACACACAAACACACAAGGTGTTACTCAGCTGGCTACCGGGTGAGTTAGACTTTCTTCTAAATAGACCGAGTGAAAATAACTGAGTGTTGCAGTCAACTGTACAAAATAGCTGATAATTAAACAGCACTTTTGAATCATCGCACATTTTGTCAGGCTTTGCATAATACGGAAAGGTTATGACGTATGAACAGGTCAGATGGTAGTCAAGAAGGGCGCTTGTGGTGGGAATTTGTGTTGTATTTCTGCTCACTTTAGTTTGATGTAACACTGATTTCCAAAAATTAAAAAAAAGCATCAGCTAGTTTGATCATGGGACGTGTGATGTCCATGAACACGTTCGACCAAATGCTGAACTCCAGAACTGAAAAAAAAGAAGTCAATAACTGCAGTCCCTCCAGTGGCCACTTGAGGCTGACTGAACAAGCAAATTTCTACAGACTACTATTTTAAAATGTCCATTTTTTCACCAGGAAAAAAAAAGAGGCATGTTTACAGTTTGTTACATGAATTAATTTGTTTTTCTAAAAGAAAATCTCCTGGTTTTCAAACTCATGGCCTTCAGCTAACATTTTATAACCTTCTGAGACACTTGTACCTGCAGACAGGGGGAGCTAAGGATTGCTCTGTCTCAGCAACAGCTTCAGATTTTACAGCAATTACATGCTTTTTTAGCATCTTAACTAAATTCTCCATGTTTACCTGACTATATCCCTTGATAAGCATGGAGCTTTGCAAATTTGATTTGGCAGATTTTAATGCCAGATGTCTTTCCTGGCGTTAGACACAAACCCAAGGGGAATTTGTGTCTCTGGCTGGAACTAAATCAGCAAACTATCACTTCCCAAACAAATGTGTTAACCACTATATGTCTGAATTTGTTCTAAAGCCAATGAGCACTGAGCACAGGGCTAGAAGACTAGCACAGAGGATGTCAGGCCCTCAGGTTACCCTCATGATTCTGATTGCTTGGTCACACCAACCATCCTGTTCGCCCTTGCGCGAAGCAGCAGATACTGTTCTACCTGTCCAACCTCTGTAGGGTCCAGGTATCATGTCGCTACCTGAGCCAAATGCAAAACTATTGAAAAAAATAAGAAAAGATGTGGATGGAAGGATTTCAGTGGCCTCCACCTGTAAAACCATTCCTGTTTTGGGGGTTGTCTCATTGTCGTCCCTCTAGTTAATATCATTAATACAACAGCAGCTGAAACTCATTAACAACTTCCTATGTTACTTAACTGACCAGATCAATATCTCAGAAGTTTAACTTACTTGGTGGTATACTTGGAATAACAATGCTCTCTATATTTTTTTGCGCAGTGCACATTCATACAGTATGACACACATCTTTATAAAAACATAAGGCTCCTGGTCCCTTGCTCAAGACTTTATTCCAGCATATTGTGATTTAAAACAGCTATGCCAAACATGTGGCTCTAACCCACAACCCTGAGATTAAGAGTCTCATGCTCTGCCGACTGAACTAGCTGGGCATGCGCCTTGAAAGCTTTTTGTGACATCACCTGAACCACTTTATCAGATTTCATGCACTAGAACTCTTGGAAACTCACTGACATTTACCTTTCACTTCACACGTGTGCACACAGTCTATGCACTCAGCTGACCTCAGTATGTGCTTCACATAACATTTACACACCATGTTGGAAAAATGGGCTTGCCGCCATCAGCTTGAGGCTGGCTCAAAAACCAGAAAAAAAACCATGTTAACAGTTGGGTACAATGGACAGTTTTGGTCTCTATAGCTACTTTTTTTCTTCAAGGCAAATTTAAGAGTTTATCGAACCCATTAATTTGTATTGTGTTATGGCTTAAGGTTGTGGGTTATAAAGTGGATATCCACTTAATAACCTTTGTCTGGGAGTGTTGTCTACTGATGGTAACTGAATCCTTGCTCCATCCAAACATCCTCGATCCCAAGTGGAATTACTGGGCCGGACATTACATCGCCAGCACCACAACAAAGACTCCGGTAGGGGAAGTGGTGGTGGGCTCTGTGCTTATGTGCTTCAGGATCGGTTCCAGATCAGTAGAATAATAGACAGTCACTACTCACTAGACTTAGAGGCCATGTCCACTTAGTGCAGGCCCACTTTATCTACTTCATGTGCTAACGGTAGCCAACGTTACCATTGGTTACATCCTCCTCGATGCTAACGTTAGCTCAGTACTCAACCACTTCCAACTTATCGTCAGGAGGCTCTCAACAGCAGAGAGAGCACCCTGAAGGCACCCATATTGTTGTTGGGGACTTTAATAGGCAAGGCAAGGCAAGGCAAGGCAAATTTATTTGTATAGCACAATTCAACAACAAGGTGATTCAAAGTGCTTTACAGAGACATTAGAAACAAAAACAAATAAAAAGCATGATTTAAAATTAATTAAAACAAGCAAACAAACAAACTAACTAAACACACACATTTCACACCTGTTCGCGCGATCTGAACCCTTATCGTAAGGGGAGCTACCAGTCCTTCTGTGGACGAGCTACTTTCTATTTTAAATTCCCTGAATTTAAAATACTCTCTAGACCCAGTCTAGACCCAGTTGGGGAGCTACCCAGAGCTCTAATCCCACACCTGTTCGCGCGATCTGAACCCTTATCGTAAGGGGAGCTACCAGTCCTTCTGTGGACGAGCTACTTTCTATTTTAAATTCCCTGAATTTAAAATACTCTCTAGACCCAGTCTAGACCCAGCTGGGGAGCTACCCAGAGCTCTAAACCCACTTAACAAACAAACAAACAAACAAACAAACAAACAAACAAAACAGTATATAAAATCAAAACAGATAAAATCAGAACAGTAGATAAAATCAGTAGTTAATGTAAGTTTTGAAATTTAAGCTTAACAAACAAACAAAACAGTATATAAAACCAAAACAGATAAAATTAGAAATAGATAAGATCAGTAGTTAGTGTAAGTTTTGAAATTTAAGCTTAAAAGTGTGGATTTGGTGCTTTATTCAAATGCAGCTGAGAATAGGTGAGTCTTCAACCTGGATTTAAATAAACTGAGTGTTTCAGCTGATCTGAGGCTTTCTGGGAGTTTGTTCCAGATATAAGGAGCATAAAAGCTGAATGCAGCTTCTCCGTGTCTGGTTCTGACTCTGGGAACTGATAAAAGACCGGATCCAGATGACCTGAGGGATCTGGAAGGTTCATACTGGGTCAGCAGGTCACTGATGTATTTTGGTCCTAAACCATTCAGAGCTTTATAGGCCAGCATCAGAACTTTAAAGTCTATCCTCTGACGGACAGGTAGCCAGTGTAAAGACCTCAGAGCTGGACTGATGTGGTCCACTTTTTTGGTCTTAGTGAGGACTCGAGCAGCAGAGTTCTGAATGAGCTGTAGTTGTCTGACTGATTTTTTAGGTAGACCTGTAAAGATGCTGTTACAGTAATCAAGCCTACTAAAAATGAATGCATGGACTAGTTTTTCCAGGTCCTGTTGAGACATCAGATCTTTTATCCTTGAAATATTCTTGAGGTGATAGTAAGCTGACTTTGTTATTGTCTTAATGTGTTTTTCTAAGTTTAGGTCTGCATCCATCACTACACCCAAATTTCTCGCCTGGTTTGTGGTTTTTAGATGTATAGATTGAAGTTCTCTGGTGACCTGTAATCGTTTTTCTTTGGCGCCAAAGACTATTACTTCAGTTTTGTTTTTGTTTAGTTGGAGAAAATTGTGGCACAACCAGTCATTGATTTCCTCAATGCATTTACCAAGAGCCTGTACAGGGCCTCGGTCTCCTGGTGACATTGTGATATATATTTGTGTGTCATCTGCATAGCTGTGGTAGTTTATTTTGTTGTTCTTTATAATCTGTGCCAGTGGGAGCATGTAAATGTTAAACAGAGGGGGTCCCAAGATGGAACCTTGGGGAACTCCACATAATAAGGCATGTTTGAAATTTGTACTCCCCAAATTCCACCACCATGTTATTCCTACCAGGGCAGATGGGACACTGGACCATGTGGACAGTAACATCACTCAACATCATTGCCTACATCCCCCTCCAAGCACCCGGGTCATTAAAACATGGCCAAATGATGCTCTCCTCCAGCTACAGGACTGTTTTGATCTGACAGACTGGTCCATCTTTGAACAGCAGGACTTGGAGACCTTCACTCAGTCTATGTAGTGCTGTGTAAAGAATGTGACTGTGATCAAAACCATCTGGATTTTTCCTAACTGAAAACCTTGTATGATGAGTGAAGTACAGACTTTGATCAGAACTCGTAACTCAGCCTTCAGGTTGAGGGACAGTTCCCTGTACAGCACTGCCAGAGCCAACCTGAGGAGGGGCATCAAACAGGCCAAGGAGGCCTACAGGAGGAGGATAGAGGGCTTCCTCAAGGACAACAACCGTCGCCAGGTGTGGAGAGGCATCCAAGCCCTCACTGACTAAAAAAGGCCCGAGCCTGTATGTCTGTATATGACATATGATAGATGATAATAGGCCTTCTCTGGCTGTGTACATTGGCCTTCTTTCCAGTTTCTTAAAGCACAGACTTTGATGTGTTGAGTTAATTCACTGTTGGGGAAAAATCAGTTTTTTTAAACATGTCTTCTTCAGGAATCTATGTTTCCAGTTTGTGAGCAGAGAAATAGCCTTCAATGAACACTTTGATTGAGTTGACCTTGCATGTCATGCACTTTTTTGGCTGTGTTTTCCTGTCTGTGTAATCTCCTCCTGCCTTAATTTAGTCCATGAGATATCATTTCCTTTCTCTTGCCTTTGTTCCATCTCATTTTCATCCTTACCTAACCATTCTGCCCTCCCCCACATCAATAATTCATAGTTTTGGGTATTTGTTTTATATTTGGCCATAAGACTTGAAGTGAGATACCTTCAAAAATGAGCAGTTTCCTCGCTTCATGTATTATCAGTGTTTTATTATCACGTCTACTGTATGTTTTATCACTGAGCAAACAGAGACCTGAGGAAGGGAAGAAGCCAAATGAATCTGAATTACATTCAGTTGAGATGGCACCATATCTCCCTCCCGTCATAAGGTCTCAATGTGGAGGAAGGGAAAACATGGACAAATTGCTGAAAAGCAGAATGGAAATTAGATCGCGTCTGCAAAACAGAACAAATTATCCTGAAAAACAGAACCATAAGTCTTACCCAGAAGAAGACCTCCGTGTTCTTGCTGTTGCTTTTTTAAACTGTCCTACCAAGAGGAAAAGCATCAGATATTTCTGATAAGTTAAAAGATTTTCACGTTCCTCCCCTCTACTCAATCAATTACTGGTGCAGCTGAAAAAGTTAACTACACAGCAACAAAGTTTGCATACAGGAGAGACTTCAGCTGTGTATGAAAGATGGATGCCCCCACCATGATGAGCAAAGTCCTGTTGTGAAGTGTTGAGCTGTTCTTCTTTGTTGCCGCTGCCTTTGTGTTTTGACAGAAACAGAAGGTAACGAGACAGGTTTGGAACTGGCGTGCAGTATCTCTCAGTGTCTCACACTGAAACTAGCAACTGACACCAAAAGAATCACCAAGAAAGCATTTATTAAAGGAAACCAAGCAAGCTGAAGGGCTGGGACTGTGTTTGGGTTTCGAGGAATGAATATTCGCAATAACAGCTTCCACATCAAATCAGACAGAGCTTTTCTTGCAAGTAAATGCACAACAAAAACACAATGCAGGCCCGGCTAGCTCAGTCGGTAGAGCATGAGACTCTTAATCTCAGGGTCGTGGGTTCAACCCCCGCGTTAGAATTTTAGGACTTTACAGTCTAGTATAAATAATTAACATAAAGTCTGTCTAATTGTGGAAGCTGTTACTGAGAAGGTATAATAATCCACAGTTCCTCCAGTGTGCGGATTACAAGCTGGTGGCTTAGTGGTAAATGACTGGTACTTGATAGGAGCTCTTGCAATGACTTCTTACCACTAGCCTCACTCACACACAGAAGCTTTATTAACCAAAAGTTCACATTCAGAGGATTCATTGACTCCCAAGAATTTATCAACATGCAGACTACAGAATGTGAGGATTCAACCAAAAACCTTCACAATTAGGAGACAACCTCCACTCCTGAATCCACACTAAGATTCAGTATGATGCCCAAAGAATCTTGTTTGTCAGCACCTTACATGAGAGTAAACTCACATAAGTTCTGTCTTGATAGAGAAAAGAGAAACGCCCCACGTGAGGCTTGAACCCACTAACCTGAGCTTAAGCATCTCATGCTCTACTGACTGAACTAGCTGGTATTTTTGCTTGGAGTGTGCAAATTGTTTATCTTGTGTGGAATAAGTGAGCTACCATGGCTCCAGATCTTTAAGAATCTGTGGGCAAGGTACTCATTTGCTACAGTATTATTATTGATAATTTGCTATTATTAATCTCTGGTTGTCTTCCTCAGTGTGTCTTTGTCCTGCCTTCCTCCTGTCAACCCAGCCGGTCATGGTAGATGTCCCTGCCTCCCTCACCCTGGTTTTTCTGGAGGCTTCTTCCTGTTAAAAGGGAGTTTTTCCTTCCCACTGTCGCCAAAGTGCTTGCTCACAGGGAGTCATATGATTGTTGAGGTTTTCTCTGTTTTCTCTGTATTATTGTAGGGTCTTTAACTTACAACACTGATACTGATATTGAACACTGTGTTCTCCCCCCCGATGCACCTGTGTATGAATATTAGCTTGTGTAAGTGCTTAGGCACAGAAAAGAGGCAATGTGTGAACCGGTAGTTGAGGCTTGTAGTAAGAAAGCAGTGTAGAGTGTGGAGTAGAAAAGATCTATGTAAGTTCTAGTACACTCTGTAACGGCAATACATGATTCATGAAGACCTTTATCCATGGATAAATGGTGCACCATTTACACCCAACAGAAGACACAACAAGTTTATGTCTTTGTCTAACTGGAGCCCAGATGCCAACAGTTGGTGTTAGCTGGGTTTCTAGAGATTTATCAGAGATGCACGATTTGATTATGATAATTAAACTCATAATTCCTGTCCAAGAACATTTATCTAATCATTTTATATTACATGACAAATTGCCTGCCGGTATTTGTGTGCGTGTATCCTTGTTATTTTAAAAAGCCTATGCTCCATCAATTTAATTTAATCATCTGGCAATTCCAATTAAAGAAATGCAAACACATATTCTCTAAAAGCTGTGTGTGTGTGTGTGTGTGTGTGTGTGTGTGTGTGTGTGTGTGTGTGTGTGTGTGTGTGTGTGTGTGTGTGTGTGTGTGTGTAAATGTCATGTAGGCCTATGCATTAGAAAGAGAGAGGGTAAAAAACCATTGTTAAATTACCATTCCCTTCATCTTTTATCATGATTGTCATCATCATCATGGAATAATTTATTGTCAGTCGAAATGGTGTGAGAACATTCAGTGACGTGCGAGTGTGTGTGTGTGTGTGTCTGGTCGATCACTCAGTCAGCCGTGAGGATCAATGCAGTCAAGTACCAGTCTGATGGATAACACTGCACGTAAAGATCCAGACTCCACTCAAGTGTGTGTGCGAGCACTGGGTGTGTTTGCAGGGACTCGTGTTCTTCTGTGTAATATAAATGACAGAGAGACAAACAGCCAATCTGTCTCAGTGTGTTTGTGCATCTGAAAGAGCGAAAGGAAAGGACAGACTTGTCAGTGTTTTGTTTCAGTGTGTGTCTGTGTGAAAAATTGATTACCACAGTGAGCAATCAGCGGTGGCTTGAACTAACAGACAGGCACAGAGCGGGCCAGCGAGTGTGTCCGTTGGCCACGCGTGGCCCATTAAGCAGCAATCAACCTTCCCCGTCCTGCTTAGCATTCCAGCAGGATGCCTGCCTGCCACAAAGCCAACACATGACTGTAGTGAATGTGGTCAGGTTTGGCAGGGGAAACAAAAGGCCTGCAGGGCAAAATAAAAGAGTTAGACCGAAGCATGAATATCCACACAGTATGTGCAGAATCACATCTGCATTTTATAAGCTGGGAAGCAAGAATTGATACATTTAAGGTGAATTGAAGTTGGCCTGCAGCATTATTAGTATTTTATTGAACTGCCGTAAAAGTAGCGGACATAAAAGAAAGATTTAGAAACAGGTGGGTTAGAGGCTGATATATCTTTATCTCCAGTGTGAGCATGACTTCAGAAACAAAGAACCAGGAAAGCTTAAAACCACTTCATCTGTTCTGCTGATATCTGTCCACTTATACCAGCTCTTTTGCCGGTATAACCCTTCTTCTACTTACATTATGGGTCAACAGAGTGGATTATATGCCTTCATCTCACAGTATCCCTAGCATCCTCCTCTGTCACACCGACAATCTTCATGTCTTCACTGCATCCATGAATCTTCCCTGAGCTATTCCTCTTTTCCTTCCTCTTCCTCTTTGAGTGTCTCTACATACAACCGGATAAGTTTGTAATACTTCTTATGTCTTCCTGGAGAAAACTCGTTTCGCCTTCTTCTTCTAAAGCTGCGCTGATGTAGAGATTTTGTTGTTTAGGAGAACACTGAATTGAGTATGGCGCATAAACGACGGGGGTATAAATGATTTTGACGCCAGGATATAACCAGGGTGGTGATCGTAAAGAAGGAAAAAAACTTTTGGACAGTCCTACTGCGTTATTAGTTAACGCAAGATACATGGAGGGGTTAATGTATAAAAGCCTTTATTGTATTTGTTTATATATGGGGGATGGAAGAAATATGGCAAAACGTTCTTCTCTAAATAATGTTTAGACGATAGATTGATTAATTTTGGTTTATATTTGAGATAAAGAATACATCTTTCTCATTCTCCTATATGCCTCTTGCCTTATTATAACTCATACAGATGAATCCCACCTCATGAAGATGACCTCAATAAACTGTCTTTCACTGATCTCCTGTTTTCTCCTTTGCCTTCTTTTTCCTCGTGTTTGTGCTTTTTCTGCCCTGTCTGCTGGTATCTCTGCCTCCAGAGCTGCATGTTTCTAATCTGAAGCCACCGGCCTCACTGACCTGCTGAGTGTCTATCGCTGTATTGTTTGTTGCCTCTCTTCCTCACTCTTCTTTTCTGTCTCCAATCTCACCCTTACCACAACCGTTTGAGACAGATGGCCATCATCCTTGAGCCTGATTCTGTTGAAGTTTTCTCTTTGTTAAAGGAGAAGAGGTTCCACACATCCTCACTAACCCACACACCTACACAGCCCCTTCTATTCTTTTATTTTTCCCCCCACCTTTTATTCTTTAAAACAGGTCTTAAAGTCTTTCACGACTCCTGTCAAAACTCCTGGTTCATGTTCAGGGTCCTTGATTCACAATTGATTAAAGCCGTGCATCTGCAGCTGTGGGATGTGAGAATGCAACAAAAGCTGAGATTGTGACATTGTGTCGAGGTATGATTAACTTTCCAAGAAAAATAAAGAAAGCTATTCATCATCATGTTTTCTGAGGTAATTTGATTATTAAATCAGCTGAACTAAGGCGTCTAAAATTCTTAAACTTAAAATGTGATCAAACTCAATTACAATGGTGTAATTAAATTCATGTGACTTATCCTTTGGCTTTTGACTTGTTAGTTCTACTGCTTGAAGCACTGCTCACGCAAGATGATGAAACTGATGATGACTGCTTAAGTTTACTTTTCCTTTTATCCAATTAGTTTGCATACTTTGTTTGCATGCTTCATCAAATTTCACAGTGAAAACCTCAAGTTCTGACCTGTTACAAGTCCTAATGATTAATTTCATGGTAAGCTTTTGCAGAAAGGGCTGCGCTGCTGTCATCACTGTTAAAAACATTGTATATTCTTCTATTCTACTAAGCTCTTAAAGCCCGAGTTACACATGCCTGGAGAATGGTTGTATTTCCTCCTAGCACTAACCAACTACTGGTGGCGAAACTTGTGTGACACAAACCAGAAATGAAGAGCATTTGCCTTCAAGGCAAGTTGTGCCTTACTGCTGCAACCAACACGTTTCAAAAAGTGCAACGTTTACTTTGAACGTAAAAGTTCTTCATTTACATTTAGCCTCAAATCTTCACAAATCCACTTTGACTTAGCAACCAGTTTGCAAGTATTTGCAAACTGGTTGGCATCTTCCATGCAAACTACTGGAGACCAGAGCATTCTGCTATTGACCGACGCAGTTTCCAATGCAGCACTGCATACCTCTTTGACACCAATTTAGTATTAGCCAGCAAACTCCAGCAACCACTTGCCAATTTGTTGTGGAATACAAATCTTTCCATAGCGACTGGATGGCTGCAACCCCTTGCAACCAGTCTGGGAATATTAATTTTTCCATGAGTTTGCAGACCAGTCTCTAGGCTTCTGTGACTGAGGACTAACATCCACCAGAATCCCCACTGAATGAGGGTTAGGATTAGTTTGCGTTTTGCTAAGGAAGCCTAGTTTTGGAAACTAGAAGATCTGATCAAATTTCTATAATTCCACACAAAGGGCAAATCCTGCCTTAATCGTTGCCAGCAACATGGTAGCTGTAAAGAGGTCAAAGTAGCCACACTATGGGTTTCATTAATTTCTGTCATATATTTTGTCACAGTGGCATTTTCAAAACATGGCCACAGTTTCAAATAATGAGGTCAGAGTATATATTCAAGCAATCTCCGTGAACCAAAAGCTCAAGTCCTCTATGCACTTGGTTTCACTACAACTATTGTCTCTACTTAACTGTGGGCATGTAGCACAGAAGCCCCACCCACATGCTATTCAAATTGTGAGGGGCAGCCAATCAGAACAAAGTTGTCTTAAAAGGAGATGGAAGGGAGCTCAAACACACTGCTTTAGAGTGAATGAACTGCAGAAAAGCTAAATGATAAAAAAAGATTATTTTAAAACGTAAATCACGCAAAGACACTCCAGTGCAGTCGAATAATAAAAACATGGGTCTAGAAACAATGAGCATTATAGCTACCCTTTAAAAAGGTATATCGTGCACAGCATCCCTGAAAATATACCTTCATAAATGTCCTCACGTTTCTCAGATTACTGAACAGATTAATCAAAAATCTTTAAAATATGGCTTCATACGATTGGAAGTATGATATTAGCCAAAAAACATAGACACATTTATTATAAGGCGCTAAGAGTTCTTGGAAGCCGGTGATGTGAGCACTGAGAAAGAATGCTGTCACTGAAACCTGTAAAGGTCACCATCTGTTTATCTACATCTCTGAAACAGATTTTCTCACTGACTATCAGCTCTGTGATCGTCTCTGTGATGGTGACATTTACAGGTATGAAGTAGGAAATGTACCTCCCTCCTGAGGCGTTCACGTCGAGAGCTAGCTGAAACATTAGAAGAAGACAGTCTATCTTTAATCGAATGTTTTCACACGTGCTTGGGGAATGCACATATCCTATTATGCTAATGTGGGCGTTCATGCAGAATCCTGGCATGGACACTGGAAGCAAGAACAGCAGTAAAAAGCTGGTATGAAATTGCAATTATTAAGCTGGCATCCTCCGGCTTTTGATTCACTTGCAAAATAACAGTGTGCGCCGTCTCAGAGAAGTAATAATCATTTCAATAACTGCACGGAAAAATGTTTTTTAATGATGGCAGGCGCATGTCAGTGTGCTGACAACAGCTGGCAAGTGGGGGGATATTTGAGATCAGGTGCAGATTGTCTAAAGATTGAGATTTATAGGGATGAATCTGGCTTTTTATTATTAAAGGAGGGGCTGTAAAGAAGTGAATACATAATTACAAACACTTAAGGAAAGTGGATCATCTGTTTTGCTATTCTTTCAAAGTCGGTACGAGTAATTTACAAGTTCCTTTTGACTGTACTGAGCTTACTGAGAATGTAGGAGTAATGTAGTTTCTCAGTTTGCAGCAATTTTTCCACCTTCTCTTTGATTTTTCAGCCTGAAGCTACAAAACTAGAAAAGCGTCATTTAAATGTTTAAGTGGTCAGTTTATCTTCACTGCAAACACTAATTTACTAAGTTATCCTAAATGATATCAGCTGGTCTGATCACAGGTTGCACTATGTCCGTGAACACATCCGATCAAGTGCTGAGATCACGGCACACAAAGATGATGATTGACTCTTGAATCATTCTTAAATGGCTAAAACAGAAAAAGAAAAGAAAAATGGAAAAAAAAAAAAATCAAAGATACAGAAAGTAAAATGAACGACTTTTTTTGGGTGCTGTCAGCATTAATCTCGTTAAAATGACGTTAACGCCATAACCGCATTTACGTGGCAAATCTCCATTAACTCGCTAACGGAGATTTGACGCCTTAAATGCGGTTATTGCATTAACGGCATTTTAACGAGATTAACGCTGACAGCAATAACATATATACTTACATATAAACCAAACCAACTCATCCAATTGTTCACTGATGTTTTAAAGTTGCGTAAGACTATAAATATGCTACTGTCAGCAGAGATGAGTTGTGAATTTTATTTGTATATAAGTGTTTCATGCTGATGTCATTTATGGGTACCATAAACTTACCATAGAGGATGTTGATAAGAGAGATTGGCATAACCAGGATCCCTACGAGCATGTCCGCTACAGCCAGTGACCTCAGAAAGAAGTTGGTGGCATTCTGGAGCTTCTTTTCCAGCGACACCGCGAGGATGACCAGAATGTTTCCGCCGATCGTCAGCGCAATGATGACGAGTATGAGCAGTGCTGGCCAGTTCTTCTCTTTGATAACCGCCCTGCTCACAGACTCCTGGGTTGTTAAATTATCCAGACCTAAACTCATGCCGGAAGCACCACCACCTCCGCTGCTGCTTCCAAGTCCTATCCCCCATGGGAGGGTTTGATTGAGATCTAAGGGGTTGTTGCTCGGCCAAGCCATTCGACTCCCGACCTCCAAGGAGGATGTGGTTGTCCCGAACCCGCCAAGAAGAGCCCTTGCTGGGCCACCCATTTCAAAGAGAGATTACTGGAGATTGGACAATCTGCTTCAGAAGCATACAGAAGAAGAAGCTGCACTCAAAATTAAGGGACACTTCTCTGAAGGATATCACCTAAGAGTTGATCAGATGGGATGGGAAGAAAGCAGGATAGGGAGAAATCTGGGGGATTGTGAATGACAGGGAAGCTGGGGCAGGGGGATAGGGAAGAAGCAGCTACAAGGGCTCTTGGTTTTATTATTGTGTTTTAATAAATCTTGCTAGTTCCAAACAGCCTCAAATTGTTCTGTTAGGCTTGTATCTCCCATTACTGGCCAACAAATCATTGCCAGGGAGTTCTCAAGGTATATGCTGAGCAAAACTGTCCCGAGTTGCTTTTTGGTGTTCAGCCACATCTACATCCAAGTGGAAGTGAGACTTTAAGAGTTTTTAATTTAGAGCTGGAAATTGGATGACTCATATCCATGGCTCCGGGCCACCATCGTCCTCTGTCCACCCAATCGCTGTAGTCCGTTTGCCACAGGGTGTCAGTCGGTTTCAGTATCTGCATTCAGCTTTGAACCTTGCTGTTGTGAACGGACATATCTGAGGTGTTTATCCGAGATGATGGTGAGGGCGAACTGCGGAAAGAAGCAATGGAAGAAAAAAAAAAGAATCAGATCATCTAATTTGAACTTCCTGCATGCACAAGTTGTTTTCACCCAGTCATTCATGATTTGAGAATAAATCAAACCTCTCTCTCTTACATTCCTTCTGGTCTGTCTTGATATATTCTTGATATATCCCCCCTTTTCGATTACTTTCCTTCCATCCATCTACTCCATTCACCCACTCCTCTCCCTCAGTCTTACTCAATAAATTTCCATGCTTTCCTTCTCTAAATCTTTTGAGCTTTCATCCATTTCTTCTTCCCTCTTCAGCCATCCATCAGCGCGCCCACTCAAATCTTCTTCTGTCCTGCATTTTCTCCGCTTCCTTTGCCCTCCAAGTGATTCTCCACCAGACTAATTTAGACTTTGTCCACACTCCTCAAAAAAAGGTCTGAAAAGAACGTTAAACATTGTACTCATTCAAAAATATACTAAAGATAAAAATCCAACAGATGCTTTGATGTTTACTCCTTCACATCACAGCATGTGTGTGTGTGTGTATGTATGGCTCTCCTCTCTATTTACCCTTACCAGTCAGGCAGCTTAGTGATTTAGCACCTCATAAATGTCTTCAAGGAGAGTTTATGTGTGTGTGATAGTCAGCACGCGCATACAGTGAGTCTTTGCCTGTGAAGAGCACAAACGACCAAAAACCATTGAGACGTGTTCCCGTTTGCGTGGGATGTTTAAGAATGAAATGCGAATAAGTGTGTGTGTGTTTATTTTTGTGCTTTTTTCTTTCTACGTTCCCATGTGTCCACTTGTGAGTGTGTATTTTGAGATGATAAGCGAGCACATCTCCAGACGCAACCAAGCCTCCAGCTGAGATATTTTAGTGGGCGGCGAGTCTATGATAATATCAGGAAGGATAGAGTATGTCTGTCCATATTTTACTGAATGCTACATACACAATAATAAAAACTGTGCTTCTTTGTGGGTGTGGGTCTGTTAACATTTGTATTGTTTAATGTGTGTAAGTGTATTCATTTGTCTCTGCTTTGCACTTATTTGTGTAAATTGCTCTGAATGCAAATGAACTGTCTAGGTGCGATTGAGTGCAAACACAATAATTCATTCAGATTACTGTTGTGTGTGTGTCTGGGTGTGTGTGTTCCAACTTGTGTTGTTTATAAAAACAACCCATCCTCGTACTTAAATGACAATTAGGCTGATAGTAACCAGCACCTGTTTTCACACCTTGGCTCATGTGATTAGGCAGATGATCAATAGAGGGTCAGCAACCCTCTTATGGACACTCCCAATAGGGCTTAAATAGGGCTCTCCACCTCTTAGAACTCAAGAAGCTTCTTGGGCGAGAGGTGAAACGTCTTCAAGAAACTTAAAGATGATGATGACCTGGATGACTGAGAACCTTCAAAAACCCCTGAACTGAGTCTAAAGTAGATGCCTACCAGTTTACCTTGAACCACACCCTCCCCAACTGGTCTTTTATCATATTGAATGCAGTAATTGGACCTTAATGTTTTTTTTTTGTTTGTTTTGCTTTCACTTATTATACATAAACACTTCTTTTCTCATTTTCCACTCAACTGACAGGATGGCACATTTTTATTCCCAGGGTGGCTGGAAATAGGAATGTGACCCATTTGGGGTCATCCTATAACAACCTGTCTAACCTGACCAGTTGGTATCATTTTTCAGCTTGTTGGGTTAGTGTTGGGCCGATGGGCTGATTAGTGGGCAAGTAATGTACTAACCAAAATAAGGCTTTGTGAGGGATGCACTGTTGTCTGAAAAAAGCATGTATTTACTACCAGGCCACATGCCAATCAGTAGTATCCTGTGCTCACTTAGTCGCTACAGTTGCCCGCCTAAAAGTTGAGAAATGGTTATCTCAGGTCCCGCCCATTTTACATTTTACATTGTCAGGGGTTATTTGCAAGTAGTGCAGTCGCTTGAAGTTGATTTTCTGTGGTGTGTGGTTGCCAGGTCGCAGCCAATTGATTCCACTGTGGACGCAGCTTTAGGCATTAAAATCTGCTGGGTTAGGTTTAAAAAATAAACGCAACAGTTGCCATGGCTTATAAAACACTTCTTTCTGGTTGCCATGGTGACACTTGCTTTTTCTACAGAACATACGTGCTTTTGGGACAAAACATATTTCCCACTGAATTGCATGACTTACAAATTTGTGCTCACTGACAAAAGTGTAGTTCTTTCATTTTTTTGGGTGACTATTTCACAAACTCCTGAGACTGAGCTGGGATGAAGTCACCTCTTTGAAAGTGACACAAATAATTTCTTGTAATTTCGTATATCTCTATGGGAAACATGCACTTGCTATTTCACAGGTGTTTGGATGCTGCAAAGAACTAAAACAGGAGCCCGCATGTCTCACTCTTTTTAGGTGTGGTTGCCTTTCATCATACCAGAGCATGACTGCCTGTGAGGTTCAGTTAGGTTTTGCTGTGCTTCATCCAAATACCAGTATTACTGAGGACCCTCTAAACATTTGGAGTGAGCTATAGAGCCTAAAGCGTTGGCACAGTGCCCACTACAGTCCAGCTGCACCAGTTCGTGCTCTTTTTGTTTAAATACATTCCTTTTTGTTTAAATACATTCCTCCCTCAAGTTTGTGCTCTATATTAGACACTTCTTCTTCAGCTCTCAGCGAAGGCGGTCACACTTTTCTCCTCTCCTCCTCACCCTTATCTTCCCTGCTTAGCCTCTATGTCATTGTCTTGTCTTGTGTGCATTACTTTCCAGAGGTGTGGACTCGAGTCACATGACTTGGACTCGATTTTATGACTTTAGACTTGACTTGGAAAAAATGTTCTAAGACTTGTGACTTGACTTGGACTTTTACACCAATGACTTGGGACTTGAATTGGACTTGAACCGGTTTACTTGAAAAGACTTGATATTTTACCCCAAATATAAAATTTAACATGCATATTATATAGAGATTGAAAATGTGACGTCATTCACGGGTAGAACCGCAAAGGATTCTGGGAACTCGTGGCAAGCGGTACTAGCGCACGCAGGCTTTCAATTAAAATCAGTTATACAGCGATAAAAAGAAACACAAAAATGTCAAGAAGCCGTTGTATTATTAACTGCAATAGCCGGTCACATGACAGCCACGGGAAGCCGACGGGTAAAGAGATCGGTTGTTATCGGATTACGTCGTTGAAGAGAAATTGTTCGAGCCATGTTTCCGAAGTAACAAAGACGCGACGAATGGCCTGGATCGCAGCCATTCAAAGACCAAATATAACGTCCCAGAAACCTCCAGCTCACAGGTTAGTCTGCTCCAAGCATTTCCACAAAGGTCAGTCTGCTGTTGTAGTTAATGCGTCATTTTCATAACATAATTGGTGATATAGGTTACAAGCAAGTCTGGCGCTGAGCAGAAATTGTCGCGCTATGCTCCTTTGTTTATTGTGCATAAATAGTGAATTGTCCTGA
The DNA here is from genome assembly GCF_057381845.1 of Rhamphochromis longiceps. Lineage (NCBI taxonomy): Eukaryota > Metazoa > Chordata > Actinopteri > Cichliformes > Cichlidae > Rhamphochromis > Rhamphochromis longiceps. The sequence continues at coordinate 36,709,083 of NC_140559.1, read as the reverse complement.
CACAATATTGTGTTTCGCTTCTGTTATTATGGTACATTGACAAAAACATATACTTTTATTCACAGGATAAAACAGTTGTTTTGTATCACTAATTGTCCAGTACGATTACAACATACAATATTATTGTCACTGCTACATTTCTGTGATGCTACCAGAAATTATTTCCACTGCTAATTAATTACCATTGAGCTCAAAGGTCCTATTAATAAACGGTTAACGAATGTGTATTTATGACGACAATTTGTGAGACTGGTAAACTTATGATACGTACGATGGTCTTTACTTTCTACACGGTGCATTTCAAGGTCCTGCACCCATCCGTCGGTAAACGGTACCTGGGCTTGTTGCAGTGACCTGAAGTTACTAAACTTCATGAGTGTATGCACTCACTCCAAGAACCGTATGATTATAAATATGCATATAAATATGCTAAGATGAGATAGCTGACTTCATCTAACTAGCAAATGTTGTCCAGGCTACGTTGGTGATGCAGTTTTTTTTAATGTGTATGATATTTTTGTCATGCGATTTTAAAGCCAGTCCTGCAGCTTATCTCAGAACTGTCGGTGAAAATTATTCTTGGAGCTAGGTTTAATTGAGCTGCATTTTAAAGAGGTGCAATTTCACAATTTGTGTATATTTTCTAAGTTCACTATTTTGTCATGTGTTGAGAAAAACACAGATTTTAAAATTACATGGTCTAATATTTACATTTAGCATAACTGCAACATGCTTTTTTTTCGTTTTTTTTTTTAAAGACTCGAAAGGACTTGAAATTCAAAATTTCAGACTTGTGACTTTACTTGGACTTTTACACCAGTGACTTGAGACTTGACTCTGACTTGCCTGACATTACTTGAGACTTGAGGATAAAGACTTGAGTCTTACTTGAGACTTGCAAAACAATGACTTGGTCCCACCTCTGTTACTTTCCCTGGAATAGCCTCCCACTGTCGTCCTCTAAAACCTAAAAGAGAATTATGGATTTGATCAACTGGTCTCTGAATGCTATTGGCAACCTTTTCTCAACGAGAAATCTGGGCTCGGGAGAGCCTGAGTGCCCTGGAGGGACTTTCCCTGCCGGATACACGATGGACGGGTGGCAGAACTGGAGGATCATGTGCCTGGCGGGACTGTCGATCGAGGACGCTGAAGATATCTATCTATTCGGAACCGTGATAACAGGGTTCATGCTGATCGGAGTTGGCTTAGCCCTGGTTTATCGGAGAAATAAGAGAGCGGAACCGGCTGTTCAAACCCCCCCAAGGCTGCCCGCTGGAATCGAAATGGAACGAGGCGCAATCTCTCACAACGAACGTAATATGGTCAACACCTTGGAGACGCTTGCAGCTGCTGTGAAGGCTCAAAACAACACCATTGAGCGTATGGGGGGATACATCAGAGAGAGGCCTGCTCAAAATGAGACCCTTGAGCGACAGTTGGAAGACATCGCGGAACGGATCACTGCAGCGGTGAGGTCTCAGAATCAAAAGAATGATAACACTATAGGCATAGGCACTCACTCATCCCCCCTCCCTTTCCAACGCCTTCGATGCTTGTTTCCTGCGAGGGAACACGGCGGGTCTGTGTGCCGCGCTGGAATGGTAGCGCTGTGCAGGGCGGCTGCTGTGTTCGCTTCGGATTACTCCTCACCAACCACCCACCCCTGTGGCTTGTCATGTCTTCACAATGTTGTGCTGTGGACATTTATGTGCTTTTTTGTGCAGAGGAGTTTTTTTGTTTCCTGTTCTCATGCTGTCCTACCATGGAAGCACAGCATGAGTAGGGGTCTCTTTTTTTCCTCTTGTACTTTCCCCATTGTAGTGTACATTTGAATGTTTTTTCTCTGATTCTACCAATCTCCGACCTGTATCCCCAAGTAATGTTTGTGCTATATGTGTAAGGTCGGGGGGGGGGGGGGGGTCCCATTTCACTGCAGGGCAACCTGCATGTGACGGATAAAGCTTTGATTGATTGATATAAGGAAACTTTCTGCATGCAAGTGCAATAAGGACAGCTGCAAAGATCTCCATATCTTTAAGTCTCTAAAAGCGTTGCTGACTGGTCTCTAGGTCTATGTGACTAAAGTCTGAGAAAACCTGCCCCAAAGCGTTGGGTTTGTTGCGTTTCCAAAGAGAAACTTTATCACAAATTTTAATACTGGTGGGACAGTGTGGCATCAATGCCCAAGAACACCTTGTAACACTCATAATGGCAGTATTTGATATCCTGGGGTTATAACACATTAGAAAGGAGCACTCTTTCCTCTCTCTCTTACACACACACTTTTTTATAATGGGACTGAAAAAAGAAGAAAAAAGAAAGAAAAGCACACAGTTCGTGAGTCCATTTTCTTTGTGGTGTATTTGGGGTCATTTTGGAACATACTCTACTTTCACATGCCTTTGAGCAATTTAAATTATTTAACACAGATATTTTCAGAGCTTGGGCACAGGTAGCTTTCACACCAGATACCATATCCACTCTTCCAACATGGCTAGGGCTCAGTATGCTGACATGCGGTAACCACACAGCTCAGGCAATCTAGACTTTTGAGGGTCAAACATGCTCTACCACAGTGCACATCATCTGTCATTTATTCCTGTCATGTAACTGAGTTTATCTCATTTATTCATTTTTGGCAAACTGAATGAGTTTCCAGTGTAACAAAACTCTGACACATAATGTCTCACAAAACCACAAAGTGGAATCATTGCATTTTTGCTACATCAGATGTTTGTGTTGGCTCTCAGTCATCCGGGTCACGGTCGACTGGACCTCTTAGAACTGAAGAAGCCTCTTGGATGGGAAGTGAAACATCTTCAAGAAATTGAAAGAATTTAGAAAAAAGAAAAAAAAAAAAAAAAAAAAAAAAAAAGGAACTGTAAAAAACAAGATTGATTAAGATGAAGATTGAAGTTTTGATTTAAAGTCATGTCTGTGAAGGTTCTCAGTCATCCAGGTCATCGTAGTCAGGGGAGCTTGCAAGGAAAAGCGTCTGGACTTCTTTGGGTTGCTTGAGGACGTTTCGCCTCTCATCCGAGGGGCTTCTTCGGTTCTGGGGTCGGGTGGTGGGGAGTCCCAGATGTGGACCTGGTGGGGGTGGCCCCCCGCAGAGGGACAGGGGGACCCCCTGGTGGTCCTCTGGTCGCCTGGGCCGGGGTGTGGGGCTGGGTGTGGGTCCCAATCGGCCAGAGTTTCGGGTGTGTTCATTGTGAAACCTGGCCCCACCTTATCATGCGAATTCCTGAGATCAGATGGCCCAGGATGTGAGTGGGCGTTAAGGCGTCTGGGAAGGGATCTTAAAACTGGATTATAGATGGCAGAGAGTTGGTGTCGTAAACCCCCGCCTCTGTTCAAAGATGGTCGCTCACAGTGGACATAGATGGCTTCTTTCACTCCTCTTTCAAACCATCTGTCCTCTCTGTCCAAAATGTGAACATTGGCATCCTCGAAAGAGTGACCTTTATCCTTAAGATGCAGATGGACTGCTGAGTCTTGTCCTGTGGAGGTGGCTCTTCTGTGTTGTGCCATGCGCTTGTGAAGTGGCTGTTTGGTCTCTCCAATGTAGAGGTCTGGGCAGTCCTCGCTGCACTGTACAGCATACACCACATTGTTAAGTTTGTGTTTTGGCGTTTTGTCTTTCGGGTGAACCAGTTTTTGTCTGAGCGTGTTGCTGGGTCTGAAATACACTGGGATGTCATGCTTGGAGAAAACTCTCCTGAGTTTCTCTGATACACCGGCTACATAGGGGATGACAATGTTGTTGCGTCTGTCCTTCTTATCCTCCCTCGCTGGTGTCTGGTCTTCTTTTCTGTGCCTCTTTGCTGACTTTAAGAACGCCCATTTAGGATAGCCGCACGTTTTGAGTGCTTCCTTTACATGTGTGTGTTCCTTCTTTTTTCCTTCAGGCTTAGAGGGAACATGTTCTGCCCGGTGGTGTAATAATAATAATAATGGATTGGATTTATATAGCGCTTTTCAAGGCACCCAAAGCGCTTTACAATGCCACTATTCATTCACTCTCGCATTCACACACACTGGTGGAGGTAGCTACGTAGCCACAGCTTCCCTGGGGCAGACTGACAGAAGCGAGGCTGCCATATCGTGCCATCGGCCCCTCTGGCCAACACCAGTAGGCGGTAGGTGAAGTGTCTTGCCCAAGGACACAACGATCAGGACAGAGAGCCCGGGGATCGAACCGGCGACCTTCCGGTTACAGATACGCTTCCCAACCCCCTGAGCCACGGTCGCCCCAGTAATTAGGGTCCTAATTACTCCAAGTTTGTGTTCTAAAGGGTGATGGGAGTGCCATGGGCTCCCCCGTGTCACCTATTGTAGCCAACCTTTACATGGAGGAAGTGGAAAGGAAGGCTCTTGGCTCTTTCAAAGGAAGAGTACCCAGCCACTGGTACAGATATGTTGGACGACACCTGGGTCAAAATCAAGACACAAGAAGTGGAATACTTCACTGCGCACATTAACGCTGTGGATAAAAACATCAAGTTCACCAGGGAAGACACAAAGGATAACTGTTTGCCGTTCCTGGACTGCGCTGTGCACATTGAAGAGAACGGCAAACTCAACATCGAAGTTTACCGGAAGCCCACACACACGGACCAGTACCTCCTCTTTGACTCCCATCCCAGGTTTCACAGTGAACACACCCGAGGCTCTGGCTGATTGGGACCCACGCCCGGTTTCGCACCTTGGCTCGGGCGATTGGAGGATCATCGGGGGGTCCTTTTGTCCCTCTGTGGGGGGTTGCTCCCACTGGGTTTGTGTCTGGGACTCTCCACCATTTGACCTTGGAGCTGGAGGGGCTTCTCGGATGGGGGGTGGAGCGTCTTCGGGCGGCTTGAAGAGGTCCAGACGCTTTTCTTTGCAAGCTCCTTTGACGATTTAAAGTCATATTTGCTTTAACTAGTAAATTTTAAACACACTATTTTAACTTTAAGATGACTTTGCCTTCTCAGCCTACTGCCAGTAGACTGTTTATACTTTATAGAGCAATCAAGACATTGGCCAAGTCATGTGTGGAAGACCCTAAATCTGAGACATAATGAATAAGTCAATCAATTCTTTTCTTCCTGACGAACATTTGAACAGATGCATTGTACATTTCATCTTTTAATCACATTGAATGCAAAAGGCATACATATTTTTATTGTTTTTATCATAAAAATGCAAACAATAAATGTCCTGTTGATCTAAATTTGAATTATAACTTAAAGTCTGTTTAAATAATTAATTAATCATTTAATTTAAGTTGTATTTCACATATTCTTGTGCAGGAAATAGATGTATAAAGGCCAGCATTTAAGAAAACTTTGATAACCACTATTGTTAAGTGACATCCTTGGACTACTCTGAATAAAAAGCTTATATTTAAAAAAAAAAAAAAAAAAAAAAAAAAAGAAATTGAAAGAAGTCCAGTCGCTTTCTTGGAGATGCTCCAAACTGTTACTTCAGTATTTTGTTTTGTTTAGAGATGTACTACATGCTACACTTATGTAGCTAACATATTAACTAAATATGTCGAAATGCTAGCTATCAAATGGCAAGGTGTAATTAAGTGTATAAACATTGCATTTCGTTTTTCTGGGGGTTGCTGAAATGTAACAACATCATAATATGACATAATTAAGCTTTTGTGGATATGAATTAAAGGTTGTTGTGTGCTGTTGTGATATTAAAACAATGCAAAGCTTTTATACGGAGCATAAATTAGGTGCCATTTAGCCCATTGGTAGGTGGGTGCTAGGCAACATAATGACTTTGCTCAACTCCTGAATAACTTCCATGGTTTTGTGATCACAGCTAAGCTAATGAAACAACCAAAGTTAGGTTTAGTATTTTGAGTTTAGAAAATGAAAAACGGTTGTTTGAAGCATAACAATGAAGGATGTTATCTGTTTTCTGGGGAGGATAGATTTTATATATGATACCAATATTAATGACTGCCTCTCCCATCAGACCAAATCATCATGTAATCTCACCACCATTCAGCTCCTGGTAGGGCTTTAGCCTGGACTATGGGGCCATATTTTATAGATTTGAAGAGCAAGACAGGGAAGACCACATTATAGAGGAGGCTACTACAATTTATTGATTATTTCTCAGGACAACATAAATCCAATGAAACTGCTGAGCTTGTCTTTTCTTGACTAAACCAAATAAACAAAAAAAGGTAAACAGCATCGTAATAACGTGCGCTTTAAAATTCTACCCTTGGAAAATGAAAAAGGCAACACAGAAAAACCAACGCAACTTTAAATCGAGTCGAGGGAAGAACTATACGTGTGATTACGGATTGTGTGTGAGTGCGTTTGTCACCAGCGCGCTGCTTTGTGTGTAACGGACAAGCTGCTTCCTATCGCCTCCTCTATCAGCATAGTTCACAGGAAACTAAACAGCACTGCAGGCAAGCCATTTAACTGGCCTGACAAAGCAGCAATATGTCACAGAGAGAGGGAGAAGACGACGAAGAGAGGGGAGGAGGAAGAGGAGAGGAGGAGGGAAGTTGGACAAAGCAGTGATTGGGGAGATAAAGGAAAAGTGATTGAAAGGAGAGGAAAGAGATAAAAGAGATGAGAAAGCGAGGGAGGAGAGACGCGCACGAAACCATGAGTCACGCCGAATGAAGCCAATTTCTCGACTCCACACGACAGTAACTTGTTATTCTACCAGTGATTATCTTTTTATCTGGAAACTCGAGTGAAAGCACACAGTTCATTAGTTTCAAACCAAAGATGAGATGCGGGCCTCAGCTAACCAATCACATCACATGTAGATTAGGCTTATATTTAGTGTTGTGACTGCAGAACGCATTCCGGCCCTCATCCTGGAGAGAGTTACACAGACACGGCTGGGGACTCGCAGAGTCGTGGCACAGACGCCGCCGCGGTCGCTGGCGCTTTCCACCGTGGGGAAAATAAAACTGCCGCTGCACTTCTGTTTGTTTAAGCCATTTCTGCTCTGCGAGATAAAACAGCAGAGGGGGGAAAGCAAAATGGGATGGGGGGATTTTCTTCTTATTAATGTGCCCTACAAAGCAAACACTAACTGCCTTTTTTGTTTGGTTTAAGGCTTAACATTTAAGCGTTTATGTTTCCCTAACAATAGACAGTGTCAGCTATGTATTTACCAGCTATATGCTGGTGAATGCCAACTTCTGTGGCAACATTTTGTACTGAGGCAGCAGCAGGTGGTTCGTCTTCCCTCTTTTCTCCGCTCACAGGTCTACTTTTATTTGCTTTGCAGGATAAAAATAAGAGTAGAGAATAGTTCCTGCTGCCTTTAAAGTACATCGGATTATTTTGGTGCTGTTGTGAAGTAATTGTAACCAAAGCTATTGTTCCTCCTACTTCCTGGCTACCTTAATCCTTGGAGGGTTAAGTTGCCAGAAATGAGAAGTACCCTGACCTTCTTTTTAATAACTGGAAGACTCAAAATGGTCTCAAAATATGCTGACACACACAACCTTCCCATATGGAAAAGAAATATAAGAAAAACTTATAAAAGACTTGCATCAAATCTTATATCTGTTTTCACTCTTGTATGCTTTACATACAAGTTTCACACAAGACAGATACAAACTTTATAAGATTTATATATATATCTTTTACTGTAACGGATGCTATCTTGTGTTTTGAATGTGGGAAGAAAACCTCAGGAACAAGCCTCATTTCTCCAGACTAATAAATGTAATAAATGAGAGACAGCACTGAAATAAAATAACTTTTTGCAGAGTTTTTATGGAAAAACTCCAGGATAAACCTGTGTCAATTTTAAAAAATGATCTCAGTTTAGCGTTGTGTGAGCTGTAGCCTTGGCAGCATAAAACTGTAATCCAGAAAAATGGAGTCTAGGATTGGAGGGATGTTTGAATGCACTTTGCAGAAGATTTTAATTAGATTTTTTTAAATGTTCTTTTTCTTTTTAAATTACAGATTTACTTTGCTAAAATTAGAAGTTCAAAAATAGATAAAAAATACCAGATGGCAGATTAAGTGAACCCCCCCAACATCTGCTGTCTGGATGTTTGTGAGTAACCTTGGAGTCATTTTTAAGCAGAGCTTTTCCATTAACCTGCACGTTATACATTTAACTGAGCCTGCCTGTTTTAATAAGCACAGAAATTATTATAACTTGTAAGTACTTATTACTGTTTTAAAAATTTCCTGAAAAGCTTTTGGATTTTCCAAAACGTGACAGGAAGAACACTGAAAACTGCCACCTTGTTAAATCCAGAACTGAAGTGAAAAATCGTATTCCTCACGTTCAATGTCCTGCACGATCAGGCCCCATCATAACTTCAAAATGTCACATAACCCCAACAAAACACTCAGCCTTGTGTGTTCTGTTGGGGTTTGCTTGAGTTTGCTTTAGTTTCTAAAAACTGAATGGGAGGCAAAGCCTTCAGCGTTTTGGACTAGCTGCAGTTGGCCAATTAATGTAGCGGTAATGCCAGAATAGAGGCTATTATAGAAGTCGAGACGAGATGAGATGAAGGCATGGATCGCTTTCTCAAAATCTCTGAAGCCACTACTGTATGACTTGATGCGTCAAGCTAAAGCAGAGATGAGTCACCTCAGTTCTTCAGACTGAAGAATTCGCTTGGGTAAGTGACGAAACATTTCTCCCACTAAAACATTACATCCAGATTAACAGCATCAACTTTTTGGGACTGCTGTAGAGCATTCGATTTTATCCTTACTGTCCCAGCTTGGGTTTCACCCTTAGTCTATGTAGTGGAATTACGTTGTTGCCCCTCCCTGAGCCTTCCTATCAATAAAAGGGAGTTCTTCCTTCCCACCATTGCCAAGTGTGACTCATAGGAAGCTGATTGTTGATTGTTGTGGTTCAATGTGTCGTGATCTGCAGGGAATGCAGATCATGTGTTGGAAACTGGAGCCAAAAGCAAAAGGTTGATGATAAAGTACAAAATAAAGACGAGGGAAAGGTGACTGAGACACAAGTGGAGACGCAGCAGAACTGCATTAAACCAAGGAAGCAAAACAAACCACAATGCACACGAGGTGAGAGATCACCAAAATAAAACAGGAAGCATGACCGCTGAGACTGAGCTAAACAAACACGAATGCACGATGGACCACATACAGGGGACGCTAGGAAGAACACACAGAGACAAGACTAAGATGAACACGGGAGGGGACTAACTAAGAGCTAGAAACATGAATAACTAAACAATTAAACACTGAAAATACTAAACTACAGGAGATGTAACAGGAGTTCTCGAATAATACATGAAAAGGAAACTTAACAACCTAAAGATACTTAAACAGAACCTGAAAAATCAAACACCAAAAAACTTTATTTGAAGTTGTAGAGTCCTGACACTGCATATATAAAAGTGAATGAACAGTTAAAGAATTGCTTTTGCACGAGTGTCCCAGGACAACAGGAAGCAGCACTCATCTGCCATGTTGTTTTTAGAATCAGAGGAAACCTGTGAATGGGTTCACAGCTTTCCACAGGTGGTTCTGTGAATGCAGACTCTACACAGGGATTTACTGAAGCTTGAACCCAGGAACATCTTGCTTTAAACGGTACTAATCACTGAGCCACCGTGCGTGAAATTACAGTGCAAACAACTATGCCTTAGTTGCTACTGAGAAAACCTCCCAATGCTTTAGCACAGTTGAGCTTTATCTGGCAGACGTTACTGTTCTTAGAGTGGATCATAAACCATCACAGTTTGAGACCTGCACAACCATTAGATCAGATTCTGTGGTTTTTAATGGCTTTTTGTATTTTGCCTACATTCCTGCTCAAAACAAATTGCCGTTCATTAAACATTTTATGTGCACTTCAAGGGCAGACGTTTTTTTTTTGCTTCCCGGAACGAGCACGAACATAGTGAGAATTTAAAACAGAGGAAGTTAAATGAGTTGACTGTGTGTTAGGTCACTGTTGTGCTGTAGGAACACATCTTCTTCATCCACAAATTTAAAGCCAAATCAACAAAACTGGGAGAGTTTTTGCCACAAAAGCACAGAAGCGCTGCATCGCAACTACAACTTTGAAGCGGGTTTATTGAGAAATATTGAGCAGTCTGAGCTGTGCAGGTGGAGGTGTGTTTTTTCAGTGTGGTAAGGGCACAGAGGAAGAAAAAAGAAGAAAGAAATGAAGCTGCAGAAACAATGTGGAGAAAAGAGAGAATGTAAAGACAGAGAGCAAGAGCAGCATCGGTAAATCCGGTCACTTACTTCTACCTCACCTCCCAATCGATGTGCTTGACCTTTTCTGTTCTCTCGGTTATCAGCAGTGGCGAGTCTCTCCGTCGTCGCCTCTCTCTTTGGCTCTCCCTCCTGCTGTACCAAAACCTCTGTCATCTGTCACTCCACGCCTCCGGAGCGAGGGATCAGCAGCATCATCCATCTGCCTGCAGTGAAAGAGGGAGGAAAAGGGCAGAAAAAGGAAGAGAAAAATGAGCTATTGACTTTTTGATGCTCATTTGTAAAACATTTCAGTTCAAAACAGAGGTAAAAGTGAGTGAAAACACAAAACCACACTAACTCCTACACACACCCACACTCCAGCAGCAACACCACAACTGAATGTACCATTAATCGTCGGTTCTTTCATCCAGCAGAAGCACAGTGGCACTGAATAAAGACTTATATTATTTTTAGGAGCTAGAAACATTAGAAAAGCAGGAAAAGGCACTTAGTTAAATATCTGTTGTGTAGTATGTTATGTGGAATAAATTGCAAACATGGTACAGAGCATCAATTTTAACTGTGTGAAATAAGATAAATCCTATTTAGGGCTCTCTGTTTGCCTGTGTTACTAATGTTGCTGTTCAGTACGTGAGGATATTAAACAAACTCATCTTATGTCGTTAGCCTTATACGACTCACATTGATCAATGACTGGTGGGCCGGACCAGGGGAACTCCCCTTTCTGTCAGTAAAAGAAGTTTGTCTACACATTTAATCCCTGAGATATCTTAGTATAAGAAAAATAAGCGCAGGTTCAATAGTACATTTTAGTTTTTCTACATATTAAAGAAATACTGCTGTAGTAAATGAAGAAACTGCTGATTGCTCATTTGCCAAATGGTCCTGTAATTATAAAACTGAAAATCTCTGTTCTGTTATTTGTTTTTTGTTGACCCACTGTAAAAAAAAACAAAAAAAAACAAAACAGAAATTTTGATAATCAGAGGTAAAACTAAACCTTCTGCTATCTGAAAATCTTCTTAAAACATATTTAAAAGTTTGGAGTCTTTGCCAGGACAGTTATGGCCCTCAGGCCTTATGTTTGACACCAAAAATGCAATCAACACAATTCAGTTTTATTTACATGGTGCCAAAGCAAAACAGTGTTTATAGGACATTATATTCCTTATACATGTTCAGTGGTATTTTCTGATTCATGTCATTCATCAGCAGGGATGATGAGACGGAGTACCGGGCTGTGGTCGACTCCTTTGTCACGTGGTGTGAGCAGAATCATCTGCAGCTCAACGTGGCAAAGACCAAGGAACTGATCGTGGACTTCAGGAAGACCAGGAAACACTTGACCCCTGTTTCAATCCAGGGGGTCAGTGTTGACATTGTGGAGGACTATAAATACCTTGGAGTACACATTGACAATAAACTGGACTGGGCTAAAAACACCACAGCACTTTACAGGAAGGGCCAGAGTCGTCTCTATTTTTTGAGGCGACTGAGGTCCTTCAACATCTGCCAGAAAATGCTGAGGATTTTCTATGAGTCTGTTGTGGCCAGTGCGATCCTCTATGCTGTTGCATGCTGGGGGAGCAGGCTGAGGGTCGCAGATGCCAACAGACTTAATAAACTAATCCGTAAGGCCAGCAATGTTGTGGGGATGGAGCTGGACTCCCTCAAGGTGGTGTCGGAGAGGCGGATGCTGTCCAAGATAAAGACAATGTTGGATAACACCTCCCACCCACTCCATGACATGCTGGTCAGCCACAGGAGCTCGTTCAGTGAGAGACTGAGATTACCGAAAAGCACCACTGAACGACACAGGAAATCATTCCTGCCTGTGGCCATCTCCCTGTACAACGCATCCACTTAACACACTGTTTGCTGCTACAGCTACACATGTTTCTTTTCCAACTATTTATTTATAAGTGACTTATGTATGTATGTATATATTGTACTATTCTTAGTTAGCGTATTGTCTGTCTTGTCTTAATGTTGGTTTAAAATGGAGCACTGTAACAAAAAATAATTTCCCCCAGGGATCAATAAAGTATTCTGATTCTGATTCGTCACGTATCTTTAAAAAATATGTTTGTTGTTATGAATATTTTCAGGAAAAAATTGTTTAATGTGAAACACACAGGGCCCACAAGTTGAAGTTGAAAAAGTATGTGTTCAAGAACTTTTTATCATAGATTTCTTTTATTTCATTGATTTCTTTTCTTACTACCTTTTCTAGATGGCAAAAAAATAATATTTATGAGTTTTTAGAGTTGGAAGAAGTTTTCTTCTTAGGGTTTCTGAGCTCAGCCAGATAAGTCGAGGCTCTCAGTCAGTCAGGAGGGGTCCTCTGCACAATCAGGCACGACTGGGACACCAAGTGGGTGCCTCCTAGGTTAGGTGTTTCCAGCATTTTGTACTGGGAGGAGGCCCCAAGGTAGACCCAGGGCGCACTGGAGAGGTTTGATGTCTCGACAGGCTCGGGAATGCCCTGGTTCTCCCCCCGGAAGAGATGGACGAGGTGGGTGGTAGGTCCGGATGTCTCTGCTTAAACTGCTGCCCCCATGATCCGAACCCAGATAAGTAACGCAAATTAAATGGATGGATAAAGCTGCAATTTTTAACCAACCACCCACAATATAAAGCACATTGAGGAGACTGTGGTTGTGATTCGGCGCCATATAGATAAACTGAATTAAACTGAACACATTAAGAAGACAATAACTGGTTGATTCTGTGTATCATGCTTCTCTGAGGTTCATCACTAACCGTAAATTTCAGACTCACCACTGTGAGTTATACTCTCAGGTAGGATGGTCTGCTTTGGTAAGTCGGAGGAACTGTCATTTATACAGTTTTATATATAAGGCGATACTTGGGTTGCTGCCTTCTTATCTATGTTCCCTGCTTGTAATGAAACATGCTGGGCGGTATTCTCTTCGTCCGCATCGTTACTTGTTGCTTTCTGTTCCATTTGCCCAAACTGAACTTGGTAAAAGAGCTTTTGTCCATTTAGCACCCTTGGCCTGGAACAAACTGCAGAAGGAATGGAAAATGACTGAACTCATTTCATTAAGTGATTTTAAATCTAAACTACGAATCCTTGAGGCCAAGTCCATAACATGCAACTGTTTCAATTAGATTGATTGTCATTTTAACTGACTTTTTTATTTTATTTGAATTTTATTGAATTTTATTTTTTATTTTATTTGTATTCTTTCACTTATTGTTGCATGTGTGTTGTTGCTGCCTGTGTTTGAGTAATTTCTGTAACTGTGAGACATCTGCTGCTGCCTATCTTGGCCAGGTCTTCCTTGAAAAAGAGGTTTTTAATCTCAATGGGATCTTCCTGGTTAAATAAAGGTTAATAAATAAATAAATAATAACTCACACTTAGTAGAGTTTTTTCAAAGCTGGATGGGAAAAAGTGACAAAAATCCAACAATTTCTCAAACTAAGTTCAGATATGGTACTTTGTTCTTTCTTGATGAAATTTTGGTTGATCATTTGGTTAAAACTGCCACCTAAGCTTCACTGAAACACACTGAAATAAGTGATGACTGCAAGGTGTTCAAATCACATTACTACCAATCAGCACCCAGGCCTGTGTACAGGCAGGTCCCACATGTGTAACAGTGACGCTATTTGATGCAGCTCTGACACAAAAATCAAATGTCGTGCTCCATGTGGCATGCGTTGGATGGATATGGATTGTGTTTAAATGTCACACGGGTCATTTCCATCAGCGTGGTCACTAAGCCATGAGGCCACATAATGGACTGGACAGATGGAGCAAAGTTACAACAATAAGACAGCCTGGCTGGAGTCAGTCTGCCAGGTGGGTTAAATAACAGAAAGAGATGCTGAAAGAGTTAGAAGCCAAAGAAACCCACTGTTAAAAGCTAACATTGAAAAGCTACCCTGAAAGGAGATGACTGTGCGTGGTGTTGCAGTTTAAGGAATATAAAGCCAAAACATTATCTTGAAACTGGGGGTTCTGCATTGCTCGATTTCTCTTGACGAAGCACCTGGATTAGTGTGTTTTCTGTCAGTAAAGAAGAGTGGAGAGGATAAGCTAAATATCGTACTTGGCAGACAAATTAATGGCACATTCAACACTCCAAACAGAAATCCTGACACTCTGCAATAATTAAACATTTAAAGAGGATCCAAAAGGCAGTTATCTCACAGCGAGCCAAGCTTATATAAAAGCCTATCCTTCACAGCTCAAAGTGTTACAGAAGGGAGGGACAAGAATGGGGAAAAAAAAGTCATAATTAAGTCTGTAATATAATCCTGAAACACCTAAATCCCACAGAAAATTATTTTTCTTACAGGTCTATTTCCTTTGACTCCATTATACCATATGTACATGTGCTTATAGCCTTGGGAGTCTTATTCTAAAGCAAATACATTCAAATATATGCGGGAACAGGAAACCAACACGCTCGAGGCATAAGACCCGAAGTGGCACGAGTGACATTTGGGATGAATTCACAGAGCGCCTACTAACCACAGCAACAGCTGGTAAAAGTGACACACAGACATCAACAGATGCCATTTTGGCAGAGCTGAACAAAACAGACTGGAAACGTGAAGGATCCAAAGCCAGCTTCATCATGGAGCTCCTCTGATGTTTGGGAAAAGGGAAGCATAGTGACCTCTAAGCAAGAAAAGTACTGACAAAACTGCTCATCCTCTCTATAATGCCTGATTTATGCTTCTATGCCGTAACCTTCATCGCCTTTCAGTCGTTGACTTGAAACATAGCTCTGCTTCTCGGGAGGTGCACCTCAGGTTACTTGGAAGGTTATGGCATAGAGTTAAAAGGGGATTCCAGTTACATCGTAAGTCATGACGTAGATTTCCTGCTGAAGCGTAATTTACCCATAAGGCTGCTTCACCACAGCAGACCAATACAGCTTGCATGGAGAAGCTAATTTTCCACTCTGAGAAAAACCTGTTGGTTCAGTTCACGTCTCATAGAGAGAATGCACAAGTGAGTGGAAGGACGGCGCACTTAGGAGACTCTCCTATAGACGTCTATTTGACTTTAATGCCTTGCTTTCATTCAGTAATTACTATGTACAACATAGTAAAAGTGCAGGATTGTATCTTCACCACTCGTCTTGAGCTGCTCGTAGATTTACCTGGCAGAAATTCAAAGAAGCTTGTGTAACAGTGTTAGGGTAATACCGAGGGTAGTTCGAGAGATAGATCGATAAAACTCAGAAACGACATGAAATTCTCAGGTGGAGGTAGCAACGAAGTGCAATGATGTTGTGAAACCTGGCATGCCCTACTGAATGTATTCACATTATGGTGGTGAAAGTGCAATGATTCATATTTCATGTAGCTGTAATTTCAGATGTTCCCACAGTAAGTTGTGCAGCAGCTGAGTTTAATGAAAAAATCTGGAGAGAGGTCAGAAGAGCGCAGCAGAAGGGAACGAGCAGTAAAGGGAAAGTGCTGAACCCTCTTCAAATCAGATCCTCTCATTGATGGGACTTTGTAGGTGGTAATCACTCCCATTGAGATCACCAGCGGGAGACCTGCTGTACCTACTAGCAGGCGATTAATTGCCCAATTCTAATCAGTGATAAACAGACTATAACCCAGATTACATGGAAGGCCTCCAACATTTGTGTGCATGCAAAACCTCTGAATGACTTTTGGCATAGTTAGGTGCAGTTCAGACAGTTTAACGGTGTTTTCAGTGCATACCTTTTTAGAAGATAATGGTCGAGTTGCTATGTTCTTTGTGCTGATTTTTGCTGCTTTTTCAACATGAAGCAACTAGAGATGGCACGATACCACTTTTTTATGTCCGATACCGATACCGATATCATAAATTTGGATATCTGCCGATACCGATATGAATCCGATATAGTGTTTTTTAATCAACAAAACTGTTTTTTAAAATATCTTGCTGCATTTTGCAAGTCTGCAAGTTCATACTCAAGTTTAAAACAACAACTACACTAAAGCTATTCTGTTATACCTGTATGCAAAAAAAAAAAAAAAATTCATAGTTCAGCAATACTGATCAATCTAATAAACTTAAACCTACACCATCCTCCCTATTCTGGTATTTTAAAGAGTACTTAGCGTAAATATTAAGCAACCTAACTAATAGGGTTCCAACTCCCAGCAACAACATAAGTAAATAAAAAATAGGGAACCACCCCTCACGCTCCACCTCATGATGCTTAATCGACGTAATCAACCTTAATTTGATGCAGTGTGAAAAAAAATGCACAGAAATCAATTATTTTTCAAGAAATATTAAATAGATTCAACATCTTTCTTCAACAAAATTGCAGACTGCACAGATGGTACCTTCCCAAAGGAAAAAGTACTATAGCTTACTAGGGTATATATATTAGACTTAATAGTCACCATATACAGTAATTGACTTCTATTCATTTTACATCAAATTAAAACTTTGGGTGTCAGATAATTATTTATTAAAAGCTAGACATTTTAAATGAGAATAAGAAAGAAAAGTGTGTCTTTGTGCCCCCTTTTCCCAGTTAATGCCCTATCGGCCCCCCTGGCTAAACTTTGCTAGATCCGCCCCTGCACAGTTACCAGCGTCAGCTACGTAGAAAAAGATCCTCGAGTAGAAAGTAATATTAAATAAATCCTAACAACAGCTTATCAAGCTTAAACGTGCTGCTGTTGTTCAGCCGCTGGTTTCCTCTTTCTGGCGCAAAGTGGACCAAAAACAAAGAAGAGAGACGGACTCGCGACAGAAAAGCCGATCAGCTGATCAGTTTCACGATTGAAGTAGCAGCAGGAGAGCGAGAGGCAGTCGCTCGTTAAGCTTAACGCAGGAATGCTTTACAAACATTCAGAGATGGACTTACACACTTGCTTTACTTCTCTCGGGGATAACTTTGTCGGAGATGAAATGCTGGGTTGCTAGCGAAGCTCCACATGCTATCCAGACCACCAACAGGTCCCCAGCTGCTCTATCACGTGATGCATACTGCTCCGACGTGCTAACGTTCTGAGGTGAGTTACGGCGTGTTGCAAGTTTTGTGAGGTGCTTTCGTGATATTTAATGGATCGGATTACATTTTTTATTTTTCTCCGATATCCGATCCAGTAATTTAGGTCAGTATCGGACCGATACCGATACGTAATATCGGATCGGTCCATCTCTAGAAGCAACAGGCAGTGTTATTTATATAGTGCTAAATCCCAACAGGAAATGCCTCAAGGTGTTTTATATTATTAAGTAAAGACCCTACAATAACATTCATAATATAATCTGCTCTGGAGTAACCAATCTCTTACTTTCAGCTTTTCAGAAATTATTTTTTGATCTAACCTTCATCCCCTGTCATGGATCGCTGTGTGGCAAGCAGGAGGAGGACCCAAATGCAAAACTCACAGACACGGGGATGAACTCGAGAAACACAGCTTTAATGCTGGCACGGTAGAACACAGGAAATACAAAACTAAACTGGGGAAAAGTAAACTAACACTCGCAGGTAGACACAGGAAGATCCACACAACATGAGGGAGAACGCGACGCCGAACAGAGGGAGACGCAGACAGAAATACACAGAGGGTTAACGAGGAAAGTGGGAACACACGGGGAACACAGCTGACACAGATAACCATAACGAGACAGGGCGGGGTGAACATAACACTGACGGGAGACGGGCAGAGTCAAACAGGAAGTACAGAGGTTCAGACAGGAGGAGAGAGAGCGCGGGGAAAACACAGACATAACGGGCTGGGGAAACATGGAATAAAACATAAGGAGAGACGAGGGCTCACAGATACACAGAGGGGCACACGGGGTAAAAGCCACGAAGGGAAAACACTTAGGGAACAACACAACAGGGCAACTCAGGAAACATGGCCTAAATAGGGAACAAAATACAAACATACAAGAAAACTAAGAATACTGGGCCAACATGGCCCAGGACCATGACATCCCCTCTTACTGGTGTTCTCTTGGCTGCATTCCTTTTCTTGTGCAGTTGTATAAGTAATATACTACTATTATTAGCTCAAAGCTAAGCACGCTGGAAAACATTTGGTTGGTTTACATGCAGAGCCGATGATGACTCCTTCTGATTCTGGAGTAAGACCTGTATTATCTCTCTGGTGGATTGAAAGAGTGCTGTAAATATCTTTTTTTATCCATGAACTCAAACTGAATGCATGATGTGTACTGTAAGGGTACACCCCCGCATGTTTTATTTAATTATAATACTGTATGCTGTTAGAATGTTCTGATTGTTCAAATATGTTACTTGCTTTAGTTGTTTATAATGTGTGCCCAAATCTCTGCGGCAGGAATGAAGCTGGATGCGACCACTATTCTGCGTTCTCCAGCATACTTTGCTGTTCTAACATGCTTCCATGGCTGCAGCTCCCTAGCTGCCAGCCACACATACCCACAATTACAACATGACAGTCTTAACCCGGCGAGGCATGATTGGAGATGCCCTGCAGGTGCGTTCACCTACCCTGCAGTGGCACCGCCGACCATGCCCCGCCACAATCTCCAGTGATACATAATACTGGAAGAGTAATTCCGTTTTTACAACACAAGAGTGACTATCTCCTAAAATGAGGTGTACAAAACAAGTAACGATTAGCGCTGTTAGCGTTAATCTTGTTAAAATGACGTTAACGCCATAACCACATTAACGCGGCAAACCTCCGTTAGCAAGTTAACGCCCCCTGTGAGGGCTGCACGGTTAGCTCGTTAAAGCGTTGCAGCCCCTCACACGGGTCGAGCCACGTTAATTCGCTAATGGAGATTTGCCGTATTAATGCGGTTATGGTGTTACCGTCATTTTAATGAGATTAACGCTGACAGCACTAGTAACAATGTCTTTATATTTGCAGGTAAGGAAATACAAAATAGTAAATAGATTGACCTTGATCCACAGGGTTGAAGAGAAAGTAGGGAAGTTGGCCAAGAGTCTCCATTATGTGTTTAGTCTGTAGCAGTGAAGCTAACTATTAGCAACTAAAGCTAATTCACTAGTCTATTTGGAGACCTTGTGGCACTGTGGTGATTTTATACACAAACCTATCTGTAATCACAGTGAATTAACATTTGGACTCACAGTATCTTTGGTTGATGTTGATTTCATTTATGCTACTGTAAGAAGTACGTGTTGTTTAGCATTAGACATCTAACCTCTCTAGCATTTGAAACCTAGCATGCCGAGCTAGTCTCAAGACAAAAGTATACAAAATGATGTCCTATGTCTTCATACTTACAGATCATATTGTAAAGGCGGACTCATAAAGCCACGCTGGTTAGAAATTTAATTTAATCTAAGTGTGCAACAGTTGGTCAATGCATTCAGATTGTGAAGGGGTGGGAGTCGCATAACTGAAAGCTGTCATTTATGCGACAGAACAGTTCACATCCCATCGGGATCTTCGTTTAACCCCTGGGGATTATAATCTTTGGGTATTCCCATTGCTGAACTATCAGCTCCAAAATAAAGTGTAATATTATGCATTGCTGCATAAGCCTGTTAGTCGGCACAGGATTACTACTGACAACAACAGCTGTTCAGTGAGTTAATAACAGAGGCCGAAGGCTGAAAGAGTCAAAAACAGAAAAATGTATTCTCTGCTGCTAATGACTGAAAGGCCATTAACAAAGAGTTGCGCTGCTAATGTAAAACCACATAATCCTTCCATCTGTGTGTCTGTGTGTCAGAGAGAGAGAAGGGATAGGGGGAGAGGGGATTTCTGAATGGGTGTGGGCATACTGATGCGTCAAAAGCATTGCTGTGCAGTGTGTAAAACCAGGCAGACAGATAACACACTGCAGCTCACTCCGACAAACAACATAGAGCAGAACAGAGCGCTCCTTAAATCGGTCGAGACTTTACGATTATACACAGCAAACATACTCAGCTGTGTGAAAAAAGCCAGAGAAGAAAAGAAAGCCCAGCATTTGGACACTACAGAGAAAAGAGAAAGCTGCAGAGTGCAAAAATCCAGATTCAAAGCATAGGGAAGACAGATAATAGAAAGAAAAAACCAACGGGACGGTACCAGTGGCTCACTATGACAAAGTGTTAACTACCAACTTATTTTAAAAGAGAAGGAGATGAAGGAGAGGAAGGAGGAAATAAGTGAGGAATGAAACAGAGAGGAAAGAGGAGCTTCCTCACACTTTGGTTCTTTTAATGAACTCATGAAATGCACCTGAAACAGTTTTATGGCATAATCTTTATTACCAAATGGAGTTTTCATTATACTTGCCATAAAACTCGTAAATTCCTCTGCCCTGCACGCTTCTTTTTCTCTTTTTTCGGTCCAACCTTTCGACCCGGCAGCTAAGTTGAGTCCAGAGTGTTTTCCCTTGCAGTGTTTCCAAGGTTGAGACTGACCTTCGACCCTTTTAGTTTTTAGATGAAGACTCCTCGAGGTGCTCGGTAAAAATGGATGTCTGGACAGCAGCACTCGCCTGCTGAAGAACAGCCTGTAATATGATCAAACTCTTGAGGACAGCTAGCACAGTTATACCTTACTTCTTTGCTTGCAGGGCAGCTGATGTGTTCATAACAAACTGAAAATGTCCATATTACCAAATGAGCCAGTCTTTACCCTACACTGTGGGCGGATTTCCATCTGCTGTCCCCATTCAGTTATGAGAACAGCAAGTTGAAGCCTTCGTGTTATTTTTTATTACATTTAAAACACAAATCATAGAGGAGATCAGTTGTCATGGTCCTGAGTCTGAGGACTCAGTGTTTTGTGTTTCCTTGTGCTTTTGTTTATTCGAGTATGTATTCTGTTGTGATTTTGCCATTTGTTAGGTTTCTGTTCTTTGCCTGCCTGCTCCCACTTCTCTGTGTTCCCTCTGTCTGTCCATGGTGTTATTGTGTCTACTTATGAGTCCGCCTGTCAAGTTCAGTGTCCTGTCTGGTTCTCTGTCTGTTAGTTTCCTGTTTTATTGTGAAGGTCTCTGTCTGATGTGAGTGTGTTCAGTTTACGTTTCCCCTGTCCCGTCAGCTCTGATTCCTCCCAGCCGTGTTGCCCTCCTGTCTCTCATCCCCTGATTACTGGTGTGTGTATTTAAGTCCTGTGTGTTCTCCTGCCTGTTGCCGGTTCGTCTGCGTTACCCTGTGTTCCACGGTGTCCTGTTCCTTGTCTGCGTCTCTCTGCTTCTCAGCCCTTTGTCGTATGCTCCCAGGTCTGTTATTTTTAGTTCTCCCAGTTTAGGTGTCTTCAGTTATTTGTCATGCCCCACTGCTTGTTTGCCACTACACCTTTGTAAATAAACCTCACTAGCATTTCATCCACTGCCTGCATCTTGGGTCCTTCTTCCAACTCCACACGGCTCGCCTCGGCAGCCGTGACATCAGTGAAGAGGTTAACCTACACATGGATTTGACTGTTAAAATACAACCAATGCACACAGTCAATACCCCGTACAGCATCAACAAGCTCTTCCAAGTTTGTGTGCTTTATCCTTCTGCCCAGATGGAGTTGTCTGCACCATCTCATCAACGTCCTTCTGCTTATCACCACACCACACACTCTATCTACTAAACTTAAACCGATTCTGAAGTATGACTTCACTAACTTACCTACACAAGGCATTTTATAGAGGGATTTAATTTAAGTGCTTAATAAATAACATATTTATTTTCTTAATGTGCCCCTAATACAAATAAAAGTGCAACTTGAGGCCCAATATCTGGTCCCAGAACACTTTAGTATCCAGACTGGAGGAGCCGGGATCCAAAACCACTGATTAATGGACATCCCACAAAAGCTCCCAGGCCTCAGCTGCCCCCTGAAAAAGCTCTAAAAGTTATACGCTCATTGTAGAATTTATTTTGTGCTTTTAGGGGGAACAGAAAGACAAATGTGGCACAGATGAAAGAAAATGAAGATGTGAATGAAGAAAAGGTAGGAAAAAACTGGAAAAAGGAATCCGGGGTGGGGAAAACGAGCTGATAAGCAGGTTAAAGAACATATCACCATAGTATTTACTTCCCCATATTGGGCAGTGTCAGTACGAACTTGTGCACTGCATTTTATGAGCTCATACTTCAACTGAAGGAGGAGAGAGTGGGGGAAAGAACAGAATACAGAGCGAACGAATCAACGCCCCACTGAAAGAGGTGAATTCATGATCAAAACAGGAGGAGGCAGAAGACTGATTACAACTGAACTTTAGAAATGTCAAGACAGAAAATGCCATATTCATATCCACAAAAAGGTCAATAAATCAATGAAAAGACTTTCTAAATACTAGACACTTTCAATAATCTCTCTTATAAGGATTTAAGATCATGTGATGCGTTATACGTAATCTAGGTGGTGACTGCAACAACATGTAAGAAATCAGGACAGAAAATGCTGTAGCAGAACCTTTAGGCATCCACTTGCTTTGATCCATAGTTTACCTGCACTTTAATTTTGATTGAATGTGTGATTTACGCATATGTCTTCTTAATGGCAAAAAAAGCTCTGCCTGAAGTGAATATAAATGCTGTTTTTATCATTTGGAGGAAATTGGACCTCATGTTGGCTCACTGCTTTTCTAAAGTGAGACGCTATGACTAATAATGGGAATCCAGGTTAAAGCCCAGAGACAGTTTCAAGCCTGCGTTGGTGGCAGCTTTATATTCCCAAAGCATCTTATTAATAATAGAAATATTATATGTCATGTGAACACGAGCCAAATGCTTTATGATAGTAAAAAAACTTCTTGCAGTTGTGTGACAGATAATTTGCCTCCCCAGGAAAACCTGCTAACGCGGGTTAATGATCAAAATGATGGGAGTGTCCTCCTGTAAAAAGGAGGCGGTGAGCGATGCTGGCAGCAAAGTATCTGTTTCTTTATAAAGACTTTTTTTGTGTCTTGAGGAACTGCGTTCCGAAGACAGTCACCCACCACTCTGTTAGGTACACATTCAACTGCTCATTAATACAAACATCACATGACAGCATTTAGGTGTGTAGTCGTGTTCAAGAAGACCTGCTGAAGTTCAAACTGAGCATCAGAATGAGGAAGAAAGGTGATTTAAGTGACACTGAATGTGGCATGGTTGTTGGTACCAATGGACTGGTTTGAATATTTTGCAAACTGCTGATGATCTGCTGGGATTTTCCCACACAACTAACACAAACCTTGAAGCAGATCGGCCACAGCAGCAGAAGACCACACCAGAGTGGTACCTGAAACTGAGGCTATAATTAACCCGAACTGCACAACAGAGAAAATCATTTCTTGGTTGGATGATTTACTGGGCGATCGTGGCTCGAGTTCGCATTGTAATCGGAAGGTTGCTGGTTCGAGCCCCGGCTTGGACAGTCTCGGTCGTTGTGTCCTTGGGCAAGATACTAACCCCATGTTTGCCTACTGGTGATGGTCAGAGGGCCCGGTGGCGCCAGTGTCCGGCAGCCTCGCCTCTGTCAGTGCGCCCCAGGGTGGCTGTGGCTACAATGTAGCTTGCCATCACCAGTGTGTGAATGTGTGTGTGAATGGGTGGATGACTGGTTGTGTAAAGCGCTTTGGGGTCCTTAGGGACTAGAAAAGTGCTATACAAATACAGGCCATTTACTGCATTCAGTTTAAAGGGTCAGAACTTGATGTAAATAACACAAAACATGGAGCCATCCTGTCTCATATCAGCGGTTCAGGTTGTTTGTATGCAGTGTTGGGGAGTAACGGAATACATGTACCGCCGTTACGTATTTAGAATACAAAATATGAGTAACTGTATTCCGTTACAGTTACCGTTTAAAAAGGTGGTATTCAGAATACAGTTACTTTGTTGAAATAAATGGATTACACTGCGGTACTTTCCTGTTTCATATTGTCGCGGGTCAGGACTGTTTGGGTTTTGTTTGACAGCTACGTTCTGTTGTTCCAGGCGGCAGGGTTACGGTTGCCATGGTTACAGGGCGACGCTCTCTCTCTCTCTCTGCAACTGTGTGTTTCCTGGGTGAGAGAGCGCCTTTTCGTTGTTGTTGTTGTTGTTGTGCTAAGCTAACAGGCAGAATGCTACAAGCATAGCTCTAAAGAATGTAGCATCATGGGGAGTGTAGTTCGTGCTGCAGGGAGAATGGACTGCCATACACGTTATGGGTCTGTGAGCGCGAGGAGGGAGAAAAAGGGGAGTGGAAAGGTACGAGTTGTCATCGAGGAAAAACGGAAGCTGGAAGCATCTAAATATAATAATTTGTTCAGCCAATAAGAGTGCCTGACGAGCCCAGTTGTAAGTAAGCTATTAAGACTCGACTGTACACCGTGTTCGTGTTTTCCTCCGAAAACAATAAGTTCCGTTGGAGCAGTCTTTCAACGCCTCTCTCTGTCTCTCGCCAGAAAAGTTGACCCACACAACAAAGTAAAGCTATTTTTCGGCTACGAGCCGACAGGGACCCCGCCGTATTAGCCAGAGGTCCCTTTACTACAGTTCGGAGTCGCGGACCTTCAGTAATAGTAATAAATCACAGCAATAGTACATTCACGTTGTTGTAAAAAGCATGATAATATATTAAGTAATCCAAAGTATTCAGAATACGTTACTGTCATTGAGTAACGTAACGGAATACGTTACAGAATACATTTTGGGGCATGTATTCTGTATTCTGTAACGGAATACATTTTAAAAGTAACCTTCCCAACACTGTTTGTATGTGGGGTATTTTCTTAGCACAGCTCTCAGTACCAACTAATCTCCATGTGAACCCCACGGTCTACCGGAGCATTGTTGTTGACCATCTCCATCCCTTTATGATCACAGTGTGACACCTTCTGATGACTACTTCCATAAGGATAACACACCATGTCTCAAAGCTCAAATAATCTCAAACTGGTTTCCTGAACATTACAGTAGGTTCACTGTACTCAAACGGCCTCCACAGTCGGCAGATCTCAGTGCAATCGAGCAACTTTGGGATGTAATTGAACAGGAGATTATCATCATGTATAGCCGACAAATCTACAGCAACTGTGTGATGCTGCCATATCAGTGTGGACCAAAATCTCTGAGGAATGTTTCCAGCACTGTCATGAATCTGTGTCTCAAATAATTAAAGCAGCTCTGAAGTCAAAATGGGGCCCAACCCAGTACTAGTAAGGTGTAACTAATACAGTGGTTGGTGTGTTGCAAATTAGAAAACAACCATAAAACTTATCACGAACTATTGGAAATAGTTTGAGATCATTTACGTACATAAAAGAACAAATATATTCCCATTAGCATGCAGTTGCTGGTTTGTGGATTGCTCCATTTAAAAAAAGATATTACTGGATAATGATCAGAGGTCCATCAATGCCAGTTTATGATTATTTTATATGCTGCCGGGTAGCTATGAAGATGTACTGGAGATTTATTCGTGGTTGTACATTGTATGTTATTTCCCATATTTTTGGGATGCATAAAGACCGTTTCATGTAAAGCTAGCAAATAAATGTATTGCAGTAAAAAGTAGTTTTTTATACTTGAACGCAGTAGTAAGCAGAAACTGTAAAAGAGGAATAGTAACACAAGACTGTAGTAAAGATAATTAAGTAAATGTAATTTGTCATCTTGTCAAATGTGTTGTATGATAGAAAAATGAAGTGATTGCACAGGTGCTAAGAACTGCAGTTCTTCTAAAGGCCTGTAGAGGGTGGCACCAAATTCTGCTTCCACTCCCATGTTATGAAGTCCAATATTACAGCATTACAAAGCATATTTGCAGCCTGGTACAAAAATGGTTTTGCTCTCCATGGAGAAGTTCCCCTTCAACTGTATAGATTAGTTTTTTATAACTCATCCATCTGGATACTGAATTGGAGGTCATGGCCAGTTTGACTGACAGGTGGTCCGACAGAGGGAGCTGAGTGGCGTCTGCTTGGCGTCACTTCTGCTATAAATGGAGCGAGTGAACTCAACCTCAGCACCCAGTGAACCGCTGGAGCGCCAAGACCAAAATCATAACTGACATATATCTGACAAAAAATAGGGGCTACAGATTTGATAAAGATAGTATTTCTTTATTCTGTTGATACTGATACAGATACTGTACTTGTATCTGTGTGTTTCACACATAAATTTTATGAATGGAGATTTGCCAGTTTAGCTTGTTAGCGTTAGCTGATAATTTTGCACCTAAAGCTATTATGGAAATACAAGGACTGAAGGATCCCAAAAACAAAAAAGGTACTTTAAAACCAGCCACGGATGCCACAGAGCCTGTACTGTGCGCACTCTCACCTTCACAGTAGCTGCCTGTGACTTTCTCTTTTCTTTGAGAATAAAGTTTCTTTTCATAATAAAACAGCTGATCTAGCCCTTCAGTATAACTCTGATTAAAAGTTATGACATTCCAGCAAAACAAAAGTCGTGTGGTTGTTTGAGCGCGTGCACGAAACTGCTTCAGCTCTAAGTCGACTCTTTAGTAAGTTTTTTGTTTGTCTTAGACTGTGTGTGTGTGTGTGTGTGTGTTTGTGTGATGCTGTCAAAAATTCCATTAAAGCGCAGCTGATGTGTCAACAGCAACGCCATAAAGCACAGCAATTGGTGCTCTGGGTGAGCCTTGAAATAGAAGCAATCAAAAAAGAAATTTTACCCACTCAAATAGGTTTTAGAAATGGGCTTCCTCCTTGATTTATGTCCTGCTCAGCCAATGTTCCTCTTAACTACAGAGTCTTCAAGTAAAAAGAGACCTAGAGGTTGTCCTTAAGAGCATATTGGTCTTTCTGCTGACCCAAACGTTGGCTGGCTTGCTATATTTTTCTGGTAACTGGCTGCTTGAGGCATCAGATCTTTTGTAAGTTAAAATCTGTGGCTGGCTTTCAGCGTATTCATATTACAAGCAGAAATTTTCTCAAACTTATTGGATTTGTGTAATTGAAGTCTAGAATCGGTCAAAAGATTATAGAACTAAACATTATTAAATACTGGTAAAGTCTCAACTAACATGCATTCCTGCCTGTTGGTGCATAGCTGTTGAAACATGACCTTGTTGTTCAGTGACTAATACTTCATTTGATAACTTAAATGATTAGTTTTACATTTTTTGTGCGATGTGAAAAGCTGGCAAAGAATTAAACAACTCTGCAGTAACATTCAGTGTTACAGCATTTTTTATTTTATGGCCAAAACTTAAATATTTTGATTCAGCCTTACTACCTCAATCATCCACCTGTATGCCCACAATGTGCAGCCAGTGGGCATAATGCACCTAACCACTTCTTTCAGTGTCAGAAAAAATGAGCTGCATAAGGTTAAAATGGTCAATACTGTTTCTGCCGCCTGTTACAATACAGCTCATCTTTTCTGCAACGATATATATATATATATATATATATTTACAAAA
Source organism: Rhamphochromis longiceps (assembly GCF_057381845.1). Classification (NCBI taxonomy): domain Eukaryota; kingdom Metazoa; phylum Chordata; class Actinopteri; order Cichliformes; family Cichlidae; genus Rhamphochromis; species Rhamphochromis longiceps. The sequence goes on along the minus strand of NC_140559.1, from coordinate 36,681,562 downwards.
CTTGCATGAGTGGCTCCAGTGTTGGATACAAGTGACAAACTATGTAGACAGCGACTGCTTCTCTAGAAATAAAGGGGGTAAGTATGGTTGTGGCAAATGGCTATCCCTCCCCTTCCGCCTAAGCCTAATTCTGCTGGAGGTTTCTTCTTGTTAAATGGGAGTTTTTCCTTCCCCCTTTTGCCAAATCCTTACTCAGTGGGGGTTCATCTGATTTTTGGAGTTCCCTGTAATATTGTAGGCTCTTTATCTTACAATATAAAGCACCTTGAGGCGACTGCTGTTGTCATTTGGTTCTATATAAATCAAATTTAATTCAGTTGAATGGTGCTGATAATAATATGCACTTGATTAACTGATCATCAGCAAGTGTGACCACCTCTATAAAAGAAGAAGTTCTCACAATGTGTTTGGTTGAAGCATTCAGATGTGTTCATAAAATGTCAAATTCAACCCGAGGTCAGACTGTGCAATGTTCAGACAAACTGCAAAAAACCCCTAAGAGCCACATCTCAGACTCTACAGGCCTTCGCATACTAAATGTTAAAGTTCATGTCAGTACAATTAAAAAGAATGAACAAGCCTCTTCTAAAAAGACAATGACAGAACAGTGTCTCTGGAACAATGTCCTTTGGACAGATTAGCCCAGGCACAGCAAATCACCCCTTCCCCACCTCACATCAACTTGAAGCGTGGGGGGGTGATGATTTGGGTTTTCTCTGCAGCGCCAGGACCTGGGCACCTTGGAGTCATTGAGTTGCCCATGAATATCTCTGTATACCAAAGTATATTAGAGCCAAATTTAAGGCATCTGTCTGACAGCTAAAGCTTGGCTGAAACTGGGTCATTCAATAGGACAATGATTCCAAGCACAGCAGCAGATCAAAAACAGAATGGTTGAAAAAGGAAAGAATCAAAGTGCTGCACTGGTCCAGTCAAAGTCCAGACCTCAACCTGACTTAAATGCTGCGGTGGGACCTTAAGAGAGCTGTGTATAAACGAATCCCTGCACATATCAATGAACTGAAGCAACATTGTAAAGAAAAGTCGGCCAAAATTCCTCCACAATGATGTGACAGACTCATCAGGTCATACAGAAAATGACTACTTCAAGCAATTGCTGCTAAAGGTGGTTCTACTCACTCACAGGGTGTACCTGCTTTTAACAGGAGTGTATAAAGTCTTATATACACTTTCTTTTTCACATGGCTGCATTGTAAATTAATTCTTATTTTTGAGTGGCATTCGAAGACATCAAATAATTTCTATTAGGGCTTTGCACAACTGCAATTTGAACACGTTTTAAGTGGGAATCAAGACATAGTGTCTTTAAAAAAAACCTGTGTGGCATCTTCAAGCTTCCTACATACATTAGTTTCAAACAAAGGTTTAATATTTTATTCATTCATTATTCATGCATTCATTTTTGTGTTGTCATTTGTTTTATTTGCAGCTATTTATCAAACTCTGTGTTCAAAATAAAATACACTGACAGATCTATCACTACATATCCAGTTCTGGGAAAGTAATAAAGGAAGCGTTCCCTGAGGGAACTATATAGTGAGAAACAGAAAATAAAAGATGCTGTTGGACAAGTTGATTTCACACCAGAAAGATCACGAGAAATGAGAGACTGAAAGAAACAATGAAGGTGGGAGACTGAAGGTAAAATACGATGTGTGTTTTGTGTGTCTGTGTACTTGATATATCCAGTCAGTAAGTCTGTTATATTTGTACTGGGTGGATTGTGAACACTTTAGGGTATCTGATAGTTGACAAACAGAACCAGTAATGCTGGAGAAAAATACAAAAATCATATTTTATTTTTCAGACCATAAGGTGCATTAAGCGAAACAAAACAGTCAGATAAGTCAAACTTTACTCAACTCATTCTTCTTGCTTCCTCCACTTCTGTACCATTGATTCATTAATGTTGAATTCTCTCGCAGCTGCTCTATTCCCATGTTGTTGCAGTATATTAATGACTAACCTCGTATTGTGGATGGATTATCTCAGTTGTTCTCCTGACTGAAGTTTGGTCCATTTAAAGCACTGGGAACCTTCACGTTAACTTTTATCAAGTGGAAAAAACGTTAGCGTTCACCCTCCAGCTTTGCTGTGTTTATGTTACGCTAACATAGCTGTGTCGCTAGCAATCATGTAGCACATTATTATATACCTGCTAGTCCAACTTCATTAACCCTAAAGTCACTGCTGTTTAGTTTTCTGTCTTCATTTATGTTGGAAGTGATAGCAGAGCTGTACATTTTAATTTTTTCAGAAACATCTCTGTGAGAACATGCTATATCATGTTTAGGTGGAAACTAGTGAGCTAACTTCCTGCTAACTTGTAACTCTGTTAAATTTATAAATTTGTTTTCATGGATGCCTGGATGCTAAACTTAATTGTTACACCTGGTAAAGCAGGAACACTTATTAACCAACCACAGGTTGTCAGGGAAAAATGAGTATTCTCTGACTGGTTTTGACTGGTTTGCTGTCAGTCAAAATTGATTGTTAAACCGTAATCATACAAACCTACATACGCAGGTAAGTGGCCACTTGGCACCCTGTGGTCACTTTGGAAAAATGTGTAGTCTCTGACTGGCTGAGAAGTAGCTGTTAAAGGCTGCTGGCTGTCGCCGAGCAAAATTGATTGCAAGGAAGGTGCAATACAGAACAGTACTTCTTGGTGTTGTCATAGCAGATTGGTACAGTAATTTGTCATTTGCACGAATGATGCTAACCTGTCTGCTAACACTTGCCAGTGAAATGGGAGTGAAACTGAAGAGTGCAATGCGCATAGGACATGGAGACCATTCACCTTCAAAATAAAGGTTTCATCTCAGCTTTTAACATCTGCAAGGCACGTTGCAACCCAGCTCTACTCCAGTTTCTACCTTTTATGCTGCTTTTGACTCATTTGTCATATTTCTCATGCTTAATTTTTTTTCTGTTCTCTATTTTTTAAAAAAAAACTTTCCATACATGCATGGAAAGGAAAGTCCTGAAGTAGCACTTTCTACAAATTGCTGTGCAAAATCAAACAAACATAATATGTATGAGCAATGTAATAGTCAAACATTTGTTCCAGTGGTGCTCGTAAGTCTTATGGAGCATAGCTTTCCATCCTGGAATGTACTGAAAGTGCATCACTTTCCCGACAGGACTATGTATAGCACACCAGATGGTGACCACTTGCGTGAACACAGTGTAAACTGTATGAGTGTATTTTCATCAGGGCAACTGGACCACTCAAACAGATGTCCCAGATGGGCTTCTAATGCCCGCACTGCACAGCTAGTTGCTTCTTAATGTCACTGTCAGCTCTTCTAACAAGGGAGCTAGTTACCGACCTTTATAGTGTTTCTATTTTAAAACCATCTTTGAAGTTTGTGTTTTCTTTGTCCTCTGTATGCAATGTCATCCAGTTTGTTAAAATACGCTTTTGTAATTTTCCTATTTCCTTCTTCCTTTGACTGTAGTTGTTATTGTTGATCAAAATGTGTTTGCGTCCCTGTGTATGTGAGACCCTCTCCAACCTCTAAATCATCCGCTTACACTTTCAGTGTCAGAGGTGGTTTTGTCACAATGAGCCTTCCATTTACTGCAGAAATCCTCTTGGCCTTTACCTCCCTTCCCTCTTTTTTTTTTTTTTTCAAACAACAGCAAGTGATGTTTTTTAGTTATTTTCATGAAATCACTGAGCTTTACTGTTTTGTACTCTGTAAAATATTGGCTTTTTCAGGAGTATCATTAGTTGAACACAGCCACCGGGTGTAAAAACGGGAGAAAGGCTGCCTTTTTTTCTTCTTTAGTTGTTTCCTGCAGTAGATTATGAGTGCTCTACTTTGTAAATGATGGCTCTGCTGCTGCTGATTTAATATCTATTGAGTGGTAGCTAAGACAGGGGAATTTTAACGACTCTGAAAATAAAGTTTGGAATTTTTTGTCTGGATCAAATGACTTTTTCATAGCCTTATTGTACAGGGTGGGCCATTTATATGGATACACGGTAATAACATGGGAATGGTTGGTGATATTAAAGTCCTGTTTGTGGCACATTAGTATATGTGAGGGGGCAAACTCCTCAAGATGGGTGGTGACCATGGTGGCCATTTAGAAGTCGGCCATCTTGGATACAACTTTTGTTTTTTCAATAGGAAGAGGGCCATGTGACATATCAAACTTATTGGTAATGTCACAAGAAAAACAATGGTGTGCTTGGTTTCAAAGTAACTTTATTCTTTCATGAGTTATTTACAAGTTTCTGACCACATATAAAATGTGTTCAATGTGCTGCCCAATGTGTTGGATTGTCAATGCAACCCTCTTCTCCCACTCTTCACACACTGATAGCAACACCGCAGGAGAAATGCCAGCACAGGCATCCAGTATCCGTAGTTTCAAGTGCTGCACATCTCGTATCTTCACACCATAGACAATTGCCTTCAGATGACCCCAAAGATAAAAGTCTAAGGGGGTCAGATCAGAAAACCTTGGGAGCCATTCAACTGGCCCACAACGACCAATCCACTTTCCAGGAAACTATTCATCTAGGAATGCTCGGACCTGGCACCCATAATGTGGTGGTGCACCATCTTGCTGGAAAAACTCAGGGAACGTGCCAGCTTCAGTGCATAAAGAGGGAAACACATCATCATGTAGCAATTTCAAATATCCAGTGGCCTTGAGGTTTCCATTGATGAAGAATGGACCCACTATCATTGTACCCCATATACCACACCAAACCATCACTTTTGTTGTTCCAGCAGTCTTGGAGGGATCCATCCAATCTGGGTTAGTGTCAGACCAATAGCGGTGGTTTTGTTTGTTAACTTCACCATTCACATAAAAGTTTGCCTCATCACTGAACAAAATCTTCTGCGTGAACTGAGGGTCCTGTTCCAATTTTTGTTTTGCCCATTCTGCAAATTCTGTGAGCCAATCTGGGTCATCCTCGTTGATATGCTGCAGTAGCTGGAGTTTGTAAGGGTGCCATTTGTGAGTAGCTAATATCTGCCGAAGAGATGTTCGACTAATGCCACTCTCCAGTGACATGCGACGAGTGCTACGCTGTGGGCTCTTGCTGAATGAAGCTAGGACAGCCACTGATGTTTCTTCATTAGTGACAGTTTTCTTGCGTCCACATTTTGGCAAATCCAACACTGAACCAGTTTCACGAAACTTAGCAAGCAGTTTGCTAACTGTAGCATGGGAGATGGGTGGTCTCGTAGGGTGTCTTGCATTGAAATCTGCTGCAATGACCCGGTTACTGCGTTCACCAGATATCAACACGATTTCAATCCGCTCCTCACGTGTTAACCTCTTCGACATATCAATGGCTGTGAACAAAGAGAAACTTGTAAATAACTCATGAAAGAATAAAGTTATGTTGAAACCAAGCACACCATTGTTTTTCTTGTGACATTACCAATAAGTTTGATGTGTCACATGGCCCTCTTCCTATTGAAAAAACAAAAGTTGTATCTAAGATGGCCGACTTCTAAATGGCCACCATGGTCACCACCCATCTTGAAGAGTTTGCCCCCTCACATATACTAATGTGCCACAAAGAGGACTTTAATATCACCAACCATTCCCATGTTATTACCGTGTATCCATATATATGGACCACCCTGTACACATTTGATCGCGCATGTTAATTGTCAAGACCTCAGCTCTGCAGAACTCAGCTGTGATTAAAACTTGCAGGCGTCTGAAGCTGTCACAGAACAATGTGGAGAGAGTCAAATTAAATATTGAACATTTTTGTCTGAAAGCAATCCAAACTGAATTAAATTACACAGCGGCTGAGTTTTGACAACAGAGTATAAAATGAGGGGGGCGAAGCAATTATGTGACACCAAAACACAACACAGCCTTTGGGTTTTAATCCATACGTTACCTCATCCATCAGTTTATTTGTAACGCTGTATAATTCCATTGTTACCAAACGGTGAATTATTATTTAATTAAACGTACGTTTAGACTAATCTTTACTAATGGGTTATGAAGTTTGACAAATACCATTTCGTGCATCTATGAGCGCATTTTTTATGGCCAGCATAATGTTGAATGCGTAGCTTATGATGTTTGTTCCAAAAAACATGAAAGAAGGCAGAGGAGGTGGTAAAACACAAAACTGATAATGCAATCATTATTTTTACAGTTGCAATACAATACATAATATATAATTCATAAAGCAGTTGTTTCACATTACACAAAGTAATTAGAATATAATATAAATTATAGTATACACTCACCAGCCAATTTACATTAGGACAGGTGGGAATTAGGTACGCCTGTTCAACTAATCATCAACACAAATATCTAATCAGCCAGTCACACATGGCTGGAACTCAATGCAATCAGGTTTACAGACATGGCCAGGCAACCTGCTTAAGTTCAATCTGAGCATGAGAATGAGGAAGAAATGTGATTGGTTGTTGGTCCCAGATGGGCTGTAGTAAGTACTGTATGAATATGTAGTGTGTGAGTATTTCAGCCCAGCCCGTCCTGCTAATCTGCTGGGATTTCCCCACACAGCTTTCACATCTTAAACATCTTAACCTGGTTCGGGAACAGCACCATGCAGGACAGACGAGCTCTACAGAGGGTTGTGCGGTCAGCTGAGCGCACCATCCGCTCCGAGCTCCCTGACCTGCACTCAATCTACAGCAGGCGGTGCTGGACCAAGGCCAGGAAGATCGTGAAGGACCTCAGCCATCCCAACAACAGACTGTTCTCTCTGTTGAGGTCAGGAAAGCGATTCCGCTCCCTGAAGACCAACACAGAGAGACTGAGGAGGAGCTTCTTCCCGCAGGCGATACGGTCTCTCAATCACACCACCACACAGTACTGACCCACACATATGGTTCTTACACACACACTGGACATTCTGGACATTGTTTCACTTCATCACTTAAATCACTTTAAGCATATTTGCACTGCACAAGACATAATGTGGATTGCACAACACTGGTCACTACATTCTTCATTTCCAGTTAATACTTGTACAGCTGCTGTTATTGTGTATATATTTATTTATATTTATTTATTTATATTTCTTCATACATTCTTATATAGTTCTATACTGTGTATTGTGTATGTTGTTGTACAGTTATTTTATTTTCAACTTTAATTTATATATTTTATCTTATTCTTTCCCAGTTAAATTTACCCTTCATTCTAATTTGTGTTGTACAGTTATTTCATTTTTAACCTTAATTTATATTTTATTCCTTCCTAATTAAATTTACCCTTTTTAATTTTTCATATTTATTTCCTATCTTATTCATAGCCTTTTCCTTTTTTTGTTTTCTTTAGGTCACGAGCAGTTGTCTAAGCATTTCACTGCATATCGTACTGTGTATGACTGTGTACGTGACAAATAAAAATTTGAATTTGAATTTGAATTTTCTAAGGTTTACAGGGAAGGAGAATGTCCTGACAACAAACTACCCAGTGAGTTCACTGAGGGAAGATGCCCTGTTGGTGCCAGAGGTCAGAGTGGAATGGGCAGACTGCTTTTTGAGTTGACAGGAAGGCAACAATAACTCAAATAATCAATGATTACAAACATGCGGAAGTCATTTCTGAATGCACAACACATTGAACCTAGAAGCAGCTGTAGTCAATTCAATTCAATTTCAATTCAATTCAATTCAATTCAATTTTATTTATATAGCGCCAAATCACAACATAAGTCGCCTCAAGGCGCTTCATAGATACAGAGAAAAAACCCCAACAATCATATGACCCCCTATGAGCAAGCACTTTGGCAACAGTGGGAAGGAAAAACTCCCTTTTAACAGGAAGAAACCTCCGGCAGAACCAGGCTCAGGGAGGGGCGGCCATCTGCTGCGACCGGTTGGGGTGAGAGAAGGAAGACATCCATCTGCTGTAAGCTTACATTAACTATTGGTTTACTGTTTATTATCAATAAGTAGATGCCTGTTGTGAAGCTGATAAATCTTCAGGCTTTATGCGATGTTCAAGTCTATGTTAAGCACAAGAGTTGCTACTCTATTAAACATAATAGAAAGAGACACAAGTGAATGGTATACACATTAAAATACAGTTATGCACTTCATGGAGCCGAACACATAAAAATTGTTTTCACCTGCATTGTTCTCATCATCCAGTAGGACTCGACAGAAAACTCAGCTGACTGCTCGTGATACTTGCTCTGCGTGTTGGGTTAATGGCAAAAACAAAAATATTACAACACAAAAACATCTGGACGGGTAAGTTGATCCAAAATTAACACCTATTGCAGATGATGCACACATTGCGGCTTTCACCACATCGACTTCGGCACAAGACTGGAGTAGAAGTCATTGCATGTCATTCAGGGTTAATGTCATCAAGTCATCAGCGAGCGAATGAAAGAAAACGTGTGTGTGTGTTTCAGTGTTTGAGCTTTTTGCCTTAAAGACTTTTATACGATGGTGATGATGACTGTGTGTGTGTGTCATGTGCACTATAATAAAAAAGGTGCAGAGAAAGCTTATCTGCTCAAGGTTAACAGCTCTTTCATGATAATTCTACTGTAAAGACCTGCCAAGCACAAAATGGATTTGATGTGTGTGTGTGTGTGTGTAAAGATATGTTTAAATACTTGATTTATGTTTTTATTTGTAATGCCAACATTCATTACCTTTATGGTGCTTACACACACAAGAAGCTTTCATAGTGCAGCAATAAACAAATCAGGAAAATTACAACACACACACACACACACACACACACACACACACACACACACACACACACACACACACACACACACACACAGTAGCTGTTATTATATGTCGGCCTATAAGACCATCAGTTACAGACGTATCCTCGTCTATCCCACTAATCACTCCCTGAGGTATTAAGATGGATTACAGCTGTTTGTGCATTCGAGTGTGTGTCAGAGAGAGAGGAAGGAAGGCAGTAACATACACTGATCAGTGCATCTTTAAAACCAGTCCCAGTCAAATGAGATAGATGATCTCATTATAGTGGCACAAGCCAAAGAGTGGTACATGTTAGTGCACAAGTGAACAGTGAAAGTTGTCACGCCCCACCGTGACAAGATTTGGGCGTTACGTTGTGTACAAGGTTGGAGCGTACCGGTCGTTCATAGATTCAGGGATCATGGTGCGTTCCACATACATCGGGACTCGGATGTCAGATGTCGGGAGTGATGTCAGTCCCGAGTTAGCAGAAAAAGCGAGGAAAAATAGGATGTGTTTTGGTTCTTAGCAACTTAGCTATCCATGTGTCACTAGTAATACAGACCAACAGTGAGCTTATAAACACAGCTGCGGGACATTAATGGACAGACCCCGGCCCCTACTCTGTGTATGGCTTATTTAGTGAGGCACAAATACACAACAGTGACAGTACTGATGGAAACTGTTTTACCACTGTTTGTGGTCACCACCATCTTGAATCGTCAACTCGCACTTGCTAGTGCTTTTCAAGTCAGAAATCATTTGAGGGAGTGTTCCAGATTCAATTTCCAAACGGGAACTCAGTAATTTCAACTTGGGACTTCTTTAGCAATGTATTATTAGCACTGTTGACTTACAGCAAACCTGATTTGGAGAAGTGGAACCTTTGCTTATAAATTTGGGTTAAGTTGACATCTGTGAAACTTTCACATAGTTCCTCATGTATCATGAAGGTTGACTGATGTGGGATACAAACCTCAGTCAACATGTCTCTGTGCAGGTGCTCAGGTGTAAGTGATGCTTTTTTTGCAGAACATCTATGTGCACAGATGGCTATTCTTCACATCTTGCTGAAGGATTATTAAGACTTGGGTTTTACAAAAAAGTGCGTTTTTTTTTTTAGCATTTTGGGAGGAAAACAATAATTTCTTGGCATATTAGAAAACACGTTCGTTCCTGCCAAGTGTTGATTTCCAGTACAAGGCAAATTCTGGGACTTTTATTTACACACATAACTGCACAAAAAATGAAAAAGTAAACAAAAAAACAGGAGAAGAGACCAAGCAGAAATTAGAAAATGTTGCTTTTATCAAAATGAGTGAAAACAATAATTAAATATCAGGACACATGTTTTAACTGAACACAAATGCATAAATGCTTGATGCGTTTGCGGTCGCTTCCTCAGTAGGAGTGTTAGGCTGAGCTGCTCTGAACTTCCTTTTTAAATAAAGTTTTCTGAACAAACAGTTGTGCATATTGCTCAGGTTTCCTATATGAAAGGGAAGTGAAAGCCAGCAAGGGAGAAATAAGAAATAAATTGACAGGAAAAGAAATTGTATATGAGACAGAATAACACACAGAGAGGAGAGGCTGACATGACTAGTCTTTCCTCAAGAAAGGCTGTCAAGGTGCTCTTTGCCCTTGAGTAGGCAGCGACACACTCCTCCATCTCTCGCGCTGCCTCTTCCTCTCAGTCTATCCATCTCTCCCCATGCCTCCCAGTAAATTTTAAGTGGAGGAGAAAAACTGAAAAGCAGACATTTGAAGGAGGGAGGAAAGAGAGGGACGCGTCCTCATCTCTCTGTTGCTCTAGATATTTATATCTCCACACCCCCACTCACTCTTTTTCTTTATCCTTTGCCACTCCACTTTTACCTTATATAGAGCATGCTGAAGGAGAACAAAAGTGCTCCTCGGCTCTTTAAAGCTTAAACCCAGGTCACATTTTGAAGCACGTTTGTTTACTTCTCGTTGTCGTACTCTTACACATTCACTACACGAGTGTAGCCATAAAAGGGGCGTGCTTTGCCAATTTCCATGCCACATCTTGGCCTTCAGGAAGTGAATTTTTTCACATAAATATTTGTAAGCTTTACAGAGAATAGCTTGAAAGTGAAAATACCCACCCAGTAGCAGTTATAGCAGAGGAGACTGGGCAGACTGCTTCGAGCGGAGAGGAAAGCAAAAGTTAACTTAAATGATCAACTGTTGCAATCAAAATATTTAAGAAGAAGAACCTACAACACATCGTCCTCGTTTGGTCCTCTGAGGCTGTAGCAGCAGAACACCAGGTGGCACTGCTGTTCCTAAAAAAAAAAAAACAGGAAACTGAGGCAACTATTTCCATGTGTTAGGGTACCTGGGTTGTTGACCCAGTGGTTTCAGTTTTGTACCTTTTTATTTGTGTTCTTATCTTGGTTTTGGTTTTGCATTTCTAATTTTTCCCCAGTTCTTCTTGATGTTTGATTATGTAGTTCTCAGGTTTGGGTTTCCATACTCCCTCTATTCTGTGTCCAGTCAGTGTCTGTGTCTGCCCTGTTCCCACGTCTTTGTTACAGTGCCTGCTTGTTAGTCTGTGTCTATAAGTTCAGTCTGTTTCCTGTTTTATTTTGAAGGTCCACGTCTTATGTTAATGTATCTGGTTTTGCTTCCCCTGTCTCGTTAGGCCTGATTTGCCCCAGCTGTGTTTCCCTCCTGTTACCCATTCCCTGATTGATCCCTCTGTGTATTTAAGCCCTGTGTTTCTCTGTGTCTGTGCCATGATCTACCCGCTACTTGCTCTGTGGTCTGTCTGTGTAAGTTTATTTGCAAGTTTGTTACCGTTTGCTTTTAGCAATAAATCTGAGTTTGAGCTACTTTCCGCCTCTGAGTGTTTGCACAGTGGGTCCTCCTACTACCACTCCTGCCTGCACACAGCCTTCACGTGACGCCATGGAGTCACCAAACTTGGATAATGGAAGACTGGAAAATGTTGACTACTCTGATGAGTACACGAGTTGAACCGGGGTTCTTTTGCTTATTAAGGAAAGTGTAAACCACTACACTATCACAGATAAAGATGATAATTTAATCTTGGAGTTTGAGTTTTCCTGATATATGAAATCCATGAATAAAGTAATGGAATAACAGATCACAGGTTTGGAACCACGAGGTTTGACGATTCCCTACATTGAACAAACAGCAATAATCGCTGTTATAACTCTTAATATCTGTGCTTTGTTACTGCTGCTGCGACAGTAAAAAGTTGTGCTACTAAGATTGACTTTTGACAAAACAAACACGGCCATCCGATTAGCTTCACATGTCAGAGTCTGTGCTGACCACCTGAGTTTTAATGATGCAAAGACCTAACACAATAACATGAAAGGAATATGCAATACAAAACCACAAATAAATTTTAAGAAACAAGATATTGCTTTCATTCTTTAAACAAAATATAAAAGGTGGCGTTATGGGCATCTTACTATGGTGATGATAGCCTATGTATGTAGGACATTCAGAACAATGACCTTTGTGTTCATTCGCTGTGTGCAGATCTTATGTACTCAGTACTCCAGTCCAGTCCAACAAATCACCAGTTTGTACTATGTTTGTATTGTTATTGACAATGATCGGCTTCAGCCAGTGTTGCACTGAATCACGTACGGTACATCACTGAGGCTTTTATCTGCAAGTGCGGAAGGACACGCTATTTTGTACAAGGACTTTCTGTTCTGAAGGAGGATTTGAAAGATTTACGACTGCACACAGACACACAGGTACAGTATATCCAACCACATTGGTGTGGAGGTCAGGTCTCTGCTGATGGATGCTGACATTAATAGGTGAGGGGAATGGCAATACCTGAAAATGCTCACATTTAACCTCCATTTAGCCTTAACACCATCACGTACTTCTTTTGTCTCATTTTTTCCTGCTGAATTTTACCCATTTAGCTTCCTCCCAAGTGCTTATAATATTTTTCTTAGTCAATTCAATATTCTACTGCTATCATTATTTGTTAATGTGGCATTTGTTACGATTATTCTTCTCAGTACGTGTATCTGTTTGCCTTTTTTACACTAGCTTCCTCAACACACATTGTCTCCTTTCCCTTCTTTCTTTTTCTGCATTTCTGCCTTTTTCCACTTTCGTTGTATTATTGTACTAAGTATGAATATGCAATGACAATAAAGAGTTATCTTATCTTATCTTTATGCCTCATTTCAGTTGCCACCTTTCTTTTGACCCCTTTAAGCATGGCATTCAACCAACACAATTCCTGTTCAAGCAAACATTTCTAATTTTGTGAAGAGTCTGGGTCAGCTTAACGTTTTGTATTCAGGTGTAACGTCATGAACCATTTCTTACCTTTTCTGCACCACTGATGGTAAAAACGTGTCTAAGTAAACTAAACAGTTGAAGTATAATAATGAAGTAATAAATGCAGCAAACTAGAAGCAACTATTGCTGTCAGCGTTAATCTCATCAAATTGTCTTGAAAATGACGTTAACACCATAACCGCATTAACCTCCGTCAGCGAGTTAACGCGGATCGCCCTGTGTGAGGGCTGCACTGCGTCAACGCGTTTAGCTCCTAAATGTTTGAACCAAAACAAAAATGCATCATTCACTGTTTCCTCAGTCAAAAATCTCAATGTGATTGTATCCAAACCCATGCAATTTTTTAAAGCCATAAGGAATAGCCTACGAAAGTTGCTTCTTTCTATGTAATGACTCCTTGTGACTAGGAAAAATCCGTAGTTCGAGACTGAGTGCAAACACTTATAATGACCAGCTGATCGCCCATAGCTTGAGTGTGCAACAACCTGAACATGTAGCACACCCCTTTTGATCACAAGGTGATTGCACAACCATCAAACAAGGGTTGTTTGATTGCTTGATTGTAGGGTCTTTACCTTACAATATGAAGTGCCTTGAGGAGTCTGTTGTGATTTGGTGCTATATAAATAAAACTGAATTCAATTGACTATTTCATAAACATGCTACAATGTACGTAAATCTAATTTTGCCCTACACCGGAATTCCGATACAGTGCCAGAGGACTTTAAGCCCGGAAGCTCCTGAAATGGCAAATGACTGCCTGTCAGTCTTCAATTTAGTCCAGACTAAAATCTAAAGTCTAATATAATAATTAAGCCAAGCGATGGATGACAGTGAATCCTAATGACTCAGGTGATTCCCGGAATTGTTCTCTTTCGGTTTGTAATGAACAAGTATTACCTCAGCTGCCACCAGAGGTCAATGAAAACCACGTTCCCCTCAGGATGACTTGTAATGGTACTGGTGGTCCCTTAAAAGGGAACACAACTCACTTTACATATCAAAGTCTTGGGGAGCATTACTGCTTAATGTGAACAGTTGTATAAATCCTTCTGTGGGTTCAGGGCTCCATGAAGTCTAATCCAGTGTCAGTAGGGAAAAAAGAAAATTAAAAAGAAAAAGTTACCAGAAATCTGCAGCCTGATTCTCATCTATCCTTTAGGCTCGGAGCTTTATTAGCTGACGCTTGCTTAATGCAACCACACAGATGTCTGTGATTTCGAAATGGGAATGAAAGGTTGGTGGTTCTGGCTCCTTTAGTCCAAAGGCTCAAGTGTTCTTGGGGAAGATACTGGACCTCAAATTGCCTCTAACTGATGTGTGTGGTAGATAATGCATGTTGAGGTCAACAGCTTTTTCTTTTGTGGTCCTAAATTGATGCACCATGTTCAGTTCAGCAGCATGCATCAAGAGTCAGAATGATCATAAATGCTTGGCTCACTACTCCACTTTATACTCCACTCCTTTCAGTGTTCAACACGTTCAATACTAATTAGCAAATGTTAGAAGTACTAAACTCAGAGAGTGTACATGGTAAATAGTTCCTGCTAAACATCAATCTTTTAGAATTTTTATTAGCTATGTTAGCATCTGGGCATTAGCATTTACCTCAAAGCACCACTTTGCCTAATTACAGCCTCGCAGATGGCCGCCTCTTTCCTTGTGTGAGTTTTCCACAAGGTGGAAATGATCAACCATGGTTTGTACTGCTTATCTTCATCATGCCAAGACCTATGAGACTGCTAGTGGGCTTAAAAACCCAAATTTCATCAAGATGTAGGGCTTTAAACCTGTCCAATATGCGTGTAAACACAGCCTGATTCATTCTGTTCAGTCAAGACAATGTGAAATAGACAATATAAGAAAGACAAGGTTTTACACACACAATGAAGAAAACTACACAGATACAGACAAACATAATTAAAGCAGTGGACACACATGCACACACAGGTGGAAATCAGATCGCATGCTGCAATCAGCAGTGATGGAAAGTCAGGGAGTAGAAAGGAGATGGCACAAAGAGGAAGAAATGAAAGACGGAGATGACTCAGAAGGGGAGAAAATGGGAGGAGAGCAGTAAACAATGTTATTTGGAGCCACCTGAAAGAGGCAAAGGAGCAGCCAGAAAATGTTTCCTTTTCAAAGATATTTGGTCTGCCTGTCGGTTTCTGCAATGCCAACATAAGCTATGTTTAATACAGTTATACACGGTATAGAAGAAATTTTATGTCAACAATTTTGATCCAAAACTCCGGCTTCCTTTTTCAAGTAAATTTTTTTTTTTTTTTTTGATGGAACAGCAATTTACTCTGTAGTATATTAGTTTAGGCAATACACAAGACCATCAGTGAAGTACTGACCACTCTGAAACTCTGAGTTTTGTACTATAAACTGACATCTTCTCTGTTTTCACCATAGCAAAATCATGTGAACATGTCTTAATGTTCCAATGGTTGAATCGGAGAAATAAATAATTGCTTGTTAAAGCCTTTCCAAGAGAGAGGGACTTGATAGAGTTGATGCTCTTTACTTAATGCTTTGGCCTCCAGTGCTGTGTGCAAACAGGGTATTGATGGCGAAAGACAAAGACAAGAGGAAAGGGCGAAGGCATGTTATGAGGCAGTGAGAGAGTAGGAAAGGCAGGAGGGTGGAGGTGAGGCCAAGGACTTTAAAAATCCTAAAAAGGCTGATATGACAGAGAGAAGGAAGGTCTACATGGGATTATTGTTGGTTATGACCAGTGATTAGAAATGATTCCATCACAGGAAGAGCTCAGATTGAGCAGTTTGGAGACAAAGTCAGAGAGAGAAGGCTTAGGGGGAATACCTTCCTCTGCACACGTCCAAAAACATCTAAGCCCTGTACAAATATGGAGCCGCCAGGCAGGAGGAGAAGAGGAAGACCACAGAGGAGGCTCATGGATGTAGTGAAGGAGGATGTGCAGAGAGACAGGGTGACATGGAGGCAGTGAAGAGAGAAGACGTCAGCTATAGCATCCTGGCATTTATAAGCTACCTAGGGTAAATGCACTACTAAGATTAGACAGCATTTTCCAAATGATCCAATTAAATTGATCACTGATCAATTTTCCTTTGCTGTATTTTCACATTTTCATGCCCTTCATTGTCTCACTCGCACTGGTTGCTTTGGCTCTCAGGCTTGCGGCGTCTCATCACTGTCTGCCTGCGTTTTGTCCGATTCAATTTAATTGACCTTCATCGGCATGCAGCACACAAGAAGATGCAACCAACAAAGCGTGGCGTGGGCAACACAAATACTAATAGCAAATCCAAATTGGGACCGATCCGCCGATGCTTCTGCGTGTCTCTTAATTTACGGATAGAAGATGCAGACTGTGCAAACAGGAAAACATAAGGATGAAGGCTTAGATTTGGATTCACACGCCAGGGAACACAACAACACACAAGCGCACAGACAAGGGAAGGGGGTAATGCACCATGAAATGAAATACCCAGCAGGGTTTTGGTGAAGACCTTTTAATCACCTGAGGAAGTGTGTATATGTGTGTATTTACTGCTGGAACATCAGTGTGAGACAACATGCTTTCTCTGCTTTAGATAGGTGTGGCGTGGGTTTGACTGCTTACACTGCTCCCTCTATGTTTGCGAGATGCATTTAAGCTCTGTCAAGACCACAGTTGAGAAAAAAGGAATTTCAGGTTTACAAAAGCGCCTCCTTTTTCAAGTTTCTTTTATTTAGGATATTCAGAAGGCTTAATCCCTTATTCCCTATACAGGGGATAATTTGGGATTAAGAGAGCTCTGACTATTTATTATACTATAATGCAGGACAAGATGCAATGAGGCAAATAACAGGAAAACAGGGCAAAAAAGTCTTCCCTTATTACAGTTTCTAATTCTAGTCAAAAGTCTCTGAAAAGATTAGTCTTGACATGTCATTTTTAAGGTACCCTGACTGTTTAAATGGTGAAAATGAGAATTAGATTGCTATTGAAAGAGGGGACAGCTCCTCAAATACACATGATCAATGTTGTCATCTTCACAAAAGATGGCAAATGGGGACAAAAAACAAGGGGGAGAAGAAGAAGGAAAGGAGAGAGAGGGCGACAGTGATTAAAGGGTGGAGGTAAATCAATTATGGCAGTTTTTTTAATGTAGAGAAAAGCCACAGTGATCCATCAGCAGCAGGATGGCTGTGATGGATCACTGTGGCTTTTCTCTACATTATTCACTCTCAACATGACACAAAAACACACCAATAGTATTATTTGACTGGATACTGGGATGAAGATAATTGTCACAATATTGTCATGCCTAATAACTGTTTATCTATTTTATTGTTTACTTGTTATTTTGTGGCTTTTTAAAACCGTAGCTTCTTATTGCTAACAAATGTTCACCTTTCAATCAATTTTTGTCTTAATTTATCAGGTTTTACATGCAAAAGATACTATGTTCCATGTAAAGAGTGTGGGTTGGTGGTCCACACGTGCTACACAGAGCTTTGATGACCACCATCTACATGGTGTAGCGGCATACTGTTGTTTGTATCGGCTTAATTCCTTAATACAGCGGTCCCCAATCCCCGGGCCATGGACGGATACCGGTCCATGAGTCATTTGGTATCAGGCCGCGAGAGTTGGGGCTCGGGTGTGAAATTGATGGTTTTCAGGGTTTTTTAGCATTATTTTTATATCATTTTTATCATTAACTCAGTTTCCCTGTTTTTTTCCCCTGTGTATCTTCTTTTTTTTTGGTATCAGTACTAGTTTTATTTTGTTGTATTTATCTGCAGCACCTTAAAGGCCGGTCCATGAAAATATTGTCGGACATAAACCGGTCCGTGGCGATAAAATGGTTAAGGACCGCTGCTTTAATAGACATGATGGAAGCATCAGAAGGCGATAGCTGTGACTGCAAAACAACTTCCAGTCCTACAGAAGTGTAGGGCAAAAACAGCTTTCCTGATGAGTATGTGGGCTCAGTCGTTCACTTCGTCCATTTCGTAACATCTTGGTCATTCTACATTTTTGAAAGGAGAATTATCACTGTTGTGCTCGTTGGCTTGTGATTTGTGCTCGTCACGTTAGCAGCCAATGAGAAAACCCTTTTGCAGTCACAATTTTTGAAACGAACACAGCTGAAAACACTTTGAAACGCAGCCAATGTCCATATAAACACTCCGAAATTGTTCAAGACCACTTGAAAATTACCAGAAAGCCTGACTCCTTGGGAGCAAAATATAAAGAAACTCTATGAGAAAGCATCGCTGTATATCCCAGTACCCCCATCTGAGGCCATCTAATAAATTGGTCTGTAAAGACCCTTAATTTGGATGTGCAGTGCTCTTAGTATGATTAATTGTAGAGTTTGATCATGATGAAATCAGCCTCTGCTGAGTAGCTTGTATTCACATAGAAATGCAAACTCTAAATGCTAAACAGTGTTCTATATCTGGGTTTCCCTCTAGGGAAGTACTGCTGTTGTATTTCAGGTTCTTTCATTCCACCTTAAACAGCCACTTTTACTGTTTATTAGAGGCTGAAAACAAAGGAAGCACATTTGACCACAGGACATAAGCAAGCTGATCACATCTAACAGAATATGTATCAGTGACTCTCCCTCTCCCTCTCTCTCTCTCTCTCTCTCTCTCTCTCTTTCACACACACACAGATAATTTGCAAGAGAGTGTGCACAGATAAAGTCCAGCAAACATTATTATAGAATGCAAACGATTCGGGCCGGCAAATATAAACAGCACAAACTGCTCTCTCAAACCCTCATGTGTACACACACACACACACACACACACACACACACACACACACACACACACACACACACACACACACACTAGAAGACAGAGCGACTAAGACACAGAGGAGATGGATGGGGTGATGACCAGCATACTGTTCATATCACACGGAGCGCTCACATAGGGACAACTAAGTAATAAAAATGTTCATTACAGAGCAGTTTTCTGCAGCATCCATTAGCGCTGATGAGGGTCATCCTCTCTGTCAAACAACTGATGCATTCTCTCCCCTTTTTCTGCCCTCATCTTTCTTTCTGTCCATCAACACCTTCAATTCTTCTCAGGCTCATAACTTTAGCTGTTTGCTCAGACTGAATGAGCAAATAAGATGGAAGCATGGAAGCAAAAAGGAAGAGATGAATGAATCCGAACTAAATCGTTTTTTGCAAAAATGAAGGCAAAATTTTCATTTTATGTGAGTCAGTTTAGTAAGATATGGTCCCCGTGGAGACATCTGAATAGTCTTTCAGATATACAGGGGGGCACTGTACAATGACACTGGCGCCCGGCGGCGCCAGTGTCCGGCAGCTTCGCCTCTGTCAGTGCGCCCCAGGGTGGCTGTGGCTACAATGTAGCTGCCATCACCAGTGTGTGAATGTGTGTGTAAATGGGTGGATGACTGGATGTGTAAAGCGCTTTGGGGTCCTTAGGGACTAGTAAAGCGCTATACAAATACAGGCCATTTACCATTTACAATGGCGGGAATTTTTTTGTCCCATCCATCAATTTTTCAAATAATCCAACCACTAAAACATACATTTCCTGTGTTTAAGTTACGCCTCTGTCTCGTGACAAAATGTAAATACACACACAAATATGAATTAGCTCTTGAGAAACCTCCAGAAATATAATTTTAAAATTTTCCCAACATCTTGATAATCAAATTGCTTGTCAAATAAAGGAATAAAAATAAGCTATAAATGAAACGTGTTTTAATTTTGCTGATGCACGTCTCTCTGCAGTATATTAATGAGTAACCTCGTATTGTGGATGGATTATCTCAGTTGTTCTCCTGGCTGAAGTTTGGTCCAGTTACAGCATCCTGCCATGCGATTGCATTCGTCCCTAACCATCGGGAACCCTCACGTTAACTTTTATCGAGTGGAAAAAAGTTAGCGTTCATCCTCCAGCTTCAATGTTTATTATGCTAAGTTAGCATAACTGTTTGTTAACGTAGCTGTGTTGCTAGCGATCACGTAGCACAGCATTATATACCATCTAGTCCAACTTCAGTAACCCTGAAACGTCACTACTGTTTAGTTTTCTGTCTTCATTTATGTTGGGAGTGATAGCATAGCTGTACAATTACATTTTTTCAGAAATCTCTCAGTCAGAACATGGCATATGATGTTTAGGTGGAAACTAGCGAGCTAACTTCCTGCTAACTTGTAACTCCGTTAAATTTAATAAATTCTGTTTTCAACCAGAATTCATATATATGGCGCACTGTGGATTTTTGAGAAAATTAAAGGATTTTAAGTGTGCCTTATAGTCCAAAAAATAGGGTATAAAATATAGTATAAAAATAGGGTACTAAAATTGTGTCCCTCAGCATACATCCATACTCTTGTGTTTTTCTCAGAAGAAATGAACGATGCCTCAAAGATCTGAAAAAAAAAAAAAAAGATTCTGTTTTGGTTTCATTGCTCACTAACGTCTTGAATGTAGGCCTTTTATTGTGTAATAAGTTTAAAGAACATGCCATATAATTCATATATTTCTCTTCACATGATACACACAGTCAATCACACATAATATGAATTCAAGATAATGTAATTAGCACAAAGACTTCCACCTGACAGCTCTGCTTTTGTCAGATATTAAGTTGGGTGTGCTATATAAGTTGCGTTACAATGGCTGCACATCTGCAAGCCTCTTTGCAACCCATCTAAACCAATGTAATGTGGTGGCAGATTTCTTTTCTCATGTATTAATCACATATTTAATCATATCACATTAGTTATAGTAATATTACTTTCTCACTTTACTATAGTAAGAGCACTCCTGCCACTACTTTACATGCATGTGGAAAGTTAACACAGTGAGGCCATTGAAATGGGAGACGTTAAACAGATAGTGAGGCTCCTTCTGCTTATCAGGGATGTAAATCCTCATGCTGGGCAGACACTGTGCGATTTTTTCAGTCGCGCGATTCAGCTCCTGCTCAAACTGTACGATTGACTCGCAGGGGTTAGAAGTTCATAGGTCACGATGCAGGTCTCACACTATACGGCCCGATGCTCTGATGCGACCAGAGTGTTCACACTGTGCGTCCATAAAATGAAGGTTATAACAGAAATTCTGTCGCTCGCTCTCCCTCTCTGTCTTTCACTCACACAGACACGCACACCACCACCATCAACTTTGCTAAATTGCTAATGAAAAACATTGATCAGGCAGCTGTGATTGAGCAGCAGTGTAAATCCAACTATTTTCAAGGTTGTTGTGGTCGTGATAATTTTGTTAGGCCACATCGAAAAGGCTCGGATGAGCTTTCCAAAGTTCTACAAGTTGTGCCTCCATCGCTTATGGATAGTGCACACGCTGCACTGCCGTGCTGCGCCGTCTTTTTCGCTGACATTTGTGTTTGCGCGTGCGCAGTGTGACAAACTGCGGTGACACCCTCACGACAGTCGCGAGGATTTCAAACAGGTTTGAAATCCTCGCGACCAAGCGATTGATGATCGGGAGCTCGTCGTGAGGTGTTAATCGCGTCTCGTTACCCCACGTATACTACAAGATGCACGACGCACGATGAAGGCCAAAATCGGGCCGATCGCCTAAACGGTCACACGACTCAAAAATCGGCTCAAAATGGGGCAAAAATTGCACAGTGTAAGCCCAGCATTAGGTGATGGCTAAGCAGAAAACAAGGTCATAATTCTCTCTGTGAGGGAGGAGGTACAGGGAGTGCAGAATTATTAGGCAAGTTGTATTTTTGAGGAATAATTTTATTATTGAACAACAACCATGTTCTCAATGAACCCAAAAAACTCATTAATATCAAAGCTGAATGTTTCTGGAAGTAGTTTTTAGTTTGTTTTTAGTTTTAGCTATTTTAGGGGGATATCTGTGTGTGCAGATGACTATTACTGTGCATAATTATTAGGCAACTTAACAAAAAACAAATATATACCCATTTCAATCATTTATTTTTAACTGAAACCAATATAACATCTCCACATTCACAAATATACATTTCTGACATTCAAAAACAAAACAAAAACAAATCAGCGACCAATATAGCCACCTTTCTTTGCAAGGACACTCAAAAGCCTGCCATCCATGGATTCTGTCAGTGTTTTGATCTGTTCACCATCAACATTGCGTGCAGCAGCAACCACAGCCTCCCAGACACTGTTCAGAGAGGTGTACTGTTTTCCCTCCTTGTAAATCTCACATTTGATGATGGACCACAGGTTCTCAATGGGGTTCAGATCAGGTGAACAAGGTGGCCATGTCATTAGTTTTTCTTCTTTTATACCCTTTCTTGCCAGCCACGCTGTGGAGTACTTGGACGCGTGTGATGGAGCATTGTCCTGCATGAAAATCATGTTTTTCTTGAAGGATGCAGACTTCTTCCTGTACCACTGCTTGAAGAAGGTGTCTTCCAGAAACTGGCAGTAGGACTGGGAGTTGAGCTTGACTCCATCCTCAACCCGAAAAGGCCCCACAAGCTCATCTTTGATGATACCAGCCCAAACCAGTACTCCACCTCCACCTTGCTGGCGTCTGAGTCGGACTGGAGCTCTCTGCCCTTTACCAATCCAGCCACGGGCCCATCCATCTGGCCCATCAAGACTCACTCTCATTTCATCAGTCCATAAAACCTTAGAAAAACCAGTCTTGAGATATTTCTTGGCCCAGTCTTGACGTTTCAGCTTGTGTGTCTTGTTCAGTGGTGGTCGTCTTTCAGCCTTTCTTACCTTGGCCATGTCTCTGAGTATTGCACACCTTGTGCTTTTGGGCACTCCAGTGATGTTGCAGCTCTGAAATATGGCCAAACTGGTGGCAAGTGGCATCTTGGCAGCTGCACGCTTGACTTTTCTCAGTTCATGGGCAGTTATTTTGCGCCTTGGTTTTTCCACACGCTTCTTGCGACCCTGTTGACTATTTTGAATGAAACGCTTGATTGTTCGATGATCACGCTTGAGAAGCTTTGCAATTTTGAGACTGCTGCATCCCTCTGCAAGATATCTCACTATTTTTGACTTTTCTGAGCCTGTCAAGTCCTTCTTTTGACCCATTTTGCCAAAGGAAAGGACGTTGCCTAATAATTATGCACACCTGATATAGGGTGTTGATGTCATTAGACCACACCCCTTCTCATTACAGAGATGCACATCACCTAATATGCTTAATTGGTAGTAGGCTTTCGAGCCTATACAGCTTGGAGTAAGACAACATGCATGAAGAGGATGATGTGGACAAAACACTCATTTGCCTAATAATTCTGCACTCCCTGTATAGCCCCCCCGTGAGAGGGGCCAACATGTAAGAGTTTGAGGAATGTTCTTTGTCTGTGTGTCTGTATATAAGATGTAAGGGCGGTGGCCACAATTCAGAGATGGTCCTGGTGTTTCACTGGGATGCTCTCTCCACATTGCAATGTGTTTATTAAACCCACTTCAAATCAAGCTCACTGGGTGTGTTGCAGGTTATTGTTAAAATTTCCACAACATTAACTGTTGGCATTAATGCCTGCTCTGTTCTGTGCTGGGGTGATAGATACATACAATAGATTTATGTTACTGCAGATGGAAACAATCTCTTGTGTCTATGGCGGTCATGTTAAGATAAATTTGTTTGGTTGTTAAAAACAAACTGTCCTCCTGTGACATGTTGGAGTTTCATTTGGCTTCTGCCAAATGAAGAGTGTAGCTGCCTGTATTATTCCCAGCACAAAAATGTCCACTGTCATGGTCGGCTGTGTGGCAGGCAGGATGAGGACCCAATCGCAAAACTCACGGACTCAAGGGATGAACTCAAAAGGCAGCTTTATTGCTGACAAGATGACAGGAAAATACAAAACTTAAACTGGGCACAATAAACTAATACTTTGAGAGAGACACAGGGAAATCCACGCAGCATGAGGGAGACTACGACACAGAACTGAGGGAGACGCAGACATAAATACACAGAGGGTTAACGAGGGAAGTGGGAGCACACGGGGAACACAGCTGACACAGATAATCATAACGAGACAGGGCAGGAGTGAACACAACATGACGCATACTGACGAGAGACTGTCAAAGTAAAACAGGAAGTACAGAGGTTCAGACAGGAGGAGAGAGCACGGGGAGAACACAGACATAACAGGCTGGGGAAAACATGGAATAAAACACGAAAGGGGACAAGGGCTCATGAATACATAGAGGGGCACACAGGGGGTGAGAGTCACAAAGGGAAAGCACACAGGGAACCACATAACAGGGCAACTCAGGAAACAGAACCTAAACAGGGAACTGAATACAAAAATACAAGAGAACTAAGAATACTGGGCCAACACGGCCCAGGACCATGACATCACCCCCTCCCTTAAGGGCTGGCTCCAGACAGCCCAAACACAGGAAAACAAAAAACCAAACAGAAAACGACCCAGGGCGGGCGGCGGGGGCCCAGGACGGAGGGCACGGAACAGAAAACAAAGGAGCACAGCAAACACCGGAGCCCAAGAAAAACAACCCAAAACACAGTGCAGTTCAGGGGGCCGACCATGCGGACGGGAACGGTGGAGACGTGGAAACCGGCCGTGCGGAAGGCAACGGCGTGGAAACAGTTCAGGGGGCCGGCCGCGCGGAAGGCAGCGGCGGCGGCGAAGGAGACGACGGAGCCGTTCAGGGGGCCGGCTGCATGGAATGCAGCGGCGGCTCTCCAGTGTTAGGCATGCTGGCCATGGCCTGGTGGGCACAGGACCAGACGAGGCAGGACCAGACGGTGGCGATGCGGGGGCCGGACCAGGCGTCGCTGCAGAGGCTGAGGCTGGACCAGGCGACGGCGAAGCAGGAGCTGAGGCTGAGGCCGGACTGGGCGAAGCACAGGCCGAAGCTGGACCGGGCGACGTTGAAAGCGATGCAGAGGCCGGACCGGGTGTGGGTGATGCGGGGGCCGGACCAGACGGAGATGGAGCTGCAGCAGGCGAAGCGGAGGCTGGGCCAGACGAGGACGAAGTCTCGGACGAGGCTGGGCCAGACGAAGCCGGGGCCAGACCAGGCGGAGCAGAAGCAGATGGCGGCTGGACGGGCCCTCCAACGGAGACAGGAGGCTGAACGGGCCCCTCGGACCCTCCAGCGGAGACGAGGAGAGGTTCCCCTGAACCCCCAGCGGAGACGAGGAGCGGCTGGAGAGGTTCCCTTGAAGCCCCAGCGGAGACGAGGAGCGGCTGGAGAGGTTCCCTTGAAGCCCCAGCGGAGACGAGGAGGTGCTGGCCGGGCTGGGCAGAGCCGCCAGCGGAGACGAGGAGCAGCTGGAGAGGTTCCCTTGAAGCCCCAGCGGAGACGAGGAGGTGCTGGCCGGGCTGGGCAGAGCCGCCAGCGGAGACGAGGAGCTG
Source organism: Rhamphochromis longiceps (assembly GCF_057381845.1). Classification (NCBI taxonomy): domain Eukaryota; kingdom Metazoa; phylum Chordata; class Actinopteri; order Cichliformes; family Cichlidae; genus Rhamphochromis; species Rhamphochromis longiceps. Next base: position 36,656,170 of record NC_140559.1, on the reverse strand, counting down.
CTGGAGGGGTCCTCCTGAACCCCCAGCGGAGACGGATGCAGAGCCAGCGGGTGCGGGGTCCTCTGGCACCGCGGGCGCTGACTGTAGCGGCACAGGGCACGCAGCCGGCTTAGGATGCGACGGCTGGGGCTGTGTAGGGCAAACAGTCAGTTTAAAGTGTGTCAGCACCGCGTAATCTTCAGCTGGTGAAGAAGGCTCACTAAGGCTTCCAGCTGAGGTGGGCAGTGACTGAACGGGTTGCTGGGCTAAGCACTGAGCTGGTGACAGAGACAATAACTGAGCTGACAAACTAACAGGCAATGAGGCAAAGGACTGAGGCGGTAACGGAGCGGATGACTGGGCAGACTGTGGAGCCGTTAACTGTGCTGAAGACTGAACTGGTGACAAAAAAAGAAACTGTGCTAATAACTGAGCCACTGACTGAGTTATGGACAGCAATGCCAGTTGTAGTGGTAGTTGCACTTGTGGTAGATTAGGTGTCTGGCTCTGGGTTGCTCTCCTTCTGGGAACAGGAACAGGTGCTAGGCCTGGCCGAACACCAGTCATCCCCACCCGAGGAACAGATACGGGTGCAGGAGTCGGCAGGGTCACGGCTGACCTCACCCGGGGAACCGGAACAGGCACAGGCGACGGCTGGGTGTCCATCAACCCCACCCGAGGAGCAGGTACGGGTGCCGGGATGAACGGAGCCTCTGCCAGGCTGGGGATAGAAGCAGGGACCGGCTGGACCTCAGCCACCCTCTCCCGAGGAACTGATACGGGAGCAAGGGAAAGCTGGGCCTGCGCTGCCCTGGTTACAGGAACTGGAGTTTGAGAGCAGAGTTCAGGAGCAGCAACAGACACTGGGAAAACCAAGTTATTGACGCCAAACTCAGTTTTAGGAGATCTAGGTTTAAAGCAAGCAGGTCCTAGGAAATCCACTGCTATAACACTCTCCAGGTTAGCGCTAGCAGTCCTGGAGGAGGTTAGCTCAGGGACAGTCACCGAAGCAGTTTCAAAACAGACAACATCAACAACTGTCTCTTGAGGAACGGTGTGCTGTCTAACACAGGTCAGAAAAGGAAGAACGCCAGAGACAGTTCTTTTCAGAATCGAGGCTGGAAGGACAAACACAGGTTGAGAAACAAAGTCAATTTTCATATAGTCCATAGGTGAACCAACTCGGCAGGCTGACTCAGATTGAACTGGATGGGAAGCCACACAGTCCAGGGACGAAGTAACACCCACAACCGTTTTCACAGCAACAGGTTCAGAGGAGTAGCGAACAGGATCAAGCATGCGTTGCCGTGGGTCACAAAACTTGACCTGATCAAGCAACTCTTTAACGCTTAACCCTAGTCTTTCAGTTAGCTTAGCAAAGGAAGCGACCATCTTGTTACCGCTCACTCGAGAAACTGAATGATTAAACACTGGTTGTGGACCTGACTGGGCACCACTGGACATGTCAAAAGACACAACGGGTTGGCACATGAAACAGTTACTAGAAGGAGCATCAGTTACAGAACACTCAGTCTCAGATGGTTTGGCTGATGATGGTGGTGGTGTGTGGCTGAGTTCAGACTGGAAAACCCCAGAGTGTACAGGCTGGTTAAAACAGTTCTGTGGGGCTGCAATGCTGGTAGCAGTGTGTGGGTGAGTCTGGTGTAGGATAGCTGTCTTAGGTTCAGCTGTCTCTACATGTAACACATTCATATCGGTTAAATCAAAGGACATACTGCGAGCTTTACAAAAATCAGAGGGCTCAAAAACACAAAGGTTGCTAGCAACTGGTGAATGATCCGACACCGAGGTGCCTCGCTGTATAGTGTCTCCAGAGTCCAAACACACAGTGGTGGAGTTATCCGATTCAGGAAACACAATGGCGGGCAAAACAGAGTTACTCACAGTGGTGGAAAAGTCATGAAGTCCGGGTCCAGAAAACTTGGGCTGAGAGTGTGACGCACAGTCACTCTCACCCAGGGATGAAAACTGCTCCGCTGCTCGGGAACGCCGGCGACGTGAACGCCGTTTTCTCCGGGAAGGGGGAGGAGACGAGCCGGACCGCGAATCCTCCAGCGGACCGGGCTGAACGTCCTCCGACTCTTCACACTGGAGAGGCAGCTCCGGGCGGATGCCTACGGTGGAAACGAGGAAGTCCCGGATGTGGGGGTGCAGCGCGCCGAACAGCCACGGGAGTCCGGACACCATCCGCTGTAGACGGACGGCTACGACCTCCCGGTGTTCGTCTCCTGGCAGCACTTCCCACTCCTGACAGTGATATTCCACCGTGTAGATTAAATCCTCCCGGAGCTCAGCGGAGGGGTTGTGAGTTGCTGGGTCCATGTCGTGGTCGTAGTCTTCTGTCATGGTCGGCTGTGTGGCAGGCAGGATGAGGACCCAATCGCAAAACTCACGGACTCAAGGGATGAACTCAAAAGGCAGCTTTATTGCTGACAAGATGACAGGAAAATACAAAACTTAAACTGGGCACAATAAACTAATACTTGGAGAGAGACACAGGGAAATCCACGCAGCATGAGGGAGACTACGACACAGAACTGAGGGAGACGCAGACATAAATACACAGAGGGTTAACGAGGGAAGTGGGAGCACACGGGGAACACAGCTGACACAGATAATCATAACGAGACAGGGCAGGAGTGAACACAACATGACGCATACTGACGAGAGACTGTCAAAGTAAAACAGGAAGTACAGAGGTTCAGACAGGAGGAGAGAGCACGGGGAGAACACAGACATAACAGGCTGGGGAAAACATGGAATAAAACACGAAAGGGGACAAGGGCTCATGAATACATAGAGGGGCACACAGGGGGTGAGAGTCACAAAGGGAAAGCACACAGGGAACCACATAACAGGGCAACTCAGGAAACAGAACCTAAACAGGGAACTGAATACAAAAATACAAGAGAACTAAGAATACTGGGCCAACACGGCCCAGGACCATGACATCCACAGTGCATTCATTTGTGCTGCCAGATTGTAGCAAATGCCCACTGGACACATGAGCGTCTCAGCTGTGACTTAAGGCTAGGACATGCTTCAACCAAATGCAAATTGGCAAACACCTACGAGGGTCACCCAGAGACAGCTACACGGCTGTTTCTTTTGTGTAATTTGTTGTGTAATGCTCTACTTGCATAACTTTGACTGCTTTGTTCATCGTCATTTCAAACCTGCCACTCAAATATGATTCACACATTTCCATGCAGAATTTGGGGTTTAACCAGTAAAACAAGGCTCACTGTGAAATGGTTTTTGTCTTCTTATTGCCTTTCCAGGAGCATAATCCCCCCCTTATGACCAGTTACTTGCAACATCCAGATTGCAGCAGCTTTACAGCCTGGTATGGGGAAGTGCTGAAACAACGTATTTAGCTTTTCACATATCATTTCACACCATGGAGGATGGCCTAACCCTCACCTATACCCAAACCATAGCATTTCCCTGTGTCATTCAATGCACAATATCTGCTGCACTGATTTTCAGTTTTTGGATTGTTCCTTTACCCTGGATCTATTTCTAACCCACGCATACGGATATGTGACTGACCAGCTGCAGAAGTGACAAGCTAACAGTAAACAGCTAATAGCAAACATGTATCTACAGTATTACATGAATCATGATTAAAACACACACTACCTTCCATCTTTTTCTCCCTCACCATGAGCCCTCAGCTTCTTTTAAGTGCAATCCTTGGCACGTTTTGGTTTCTGTTCATTTCTGCAGCTGTTCCCTCACAAACACTTCCATTGTGAGTGAGATTTTCAGTTTGTGTCCTATATTGTGTTTTATTCAGCATCTGTTGTCTTTTGTGTGCTTTTGCAGCCATTTTCTGTTTGCTGGAGTTTTCTTAAGTTAAAATGCAACTTTGAACTCTCAGGGCCACCGTACATGAAATCCATTAAATGTTGACATATTTTGAAAATGTTGCACAGTTAATAGACATTCCATTGTAGAACACACGTACAGATTTTTAGACATCTTTAGATCTCTCACCTTCTCCCATTTGCTAGGTTCCTATTTGTCTTTGTCCTGGCATTTGTTTAAATTTATGTTATCTGCATGCCACAATTTGATGAACTAGGATGGTATCAGCTTTGCTTGAACCCTACACTCTACCTTTTCCCTCTCTCTTGTTTCATCTAAAGGGCACCAGGGCAGAAAAAGAGAGAAAGGCATGCGTGTAGTGGTGAGCGCGACGATACTGGAGCCTTCACCTTCAATTCACATCCTTAGTACTGGTACACAGCACATGCCGCGTAGGTGGCATTTGATGAATCCACTGACGTCTGTAGTTTCATTGTGCTGAATCCTGTCACTGGTCACATTAACAAGGAGGGAGACTGAGAGCATAATGAGAAAAGGGATAGATGAAGACAGAGAAGGAGCAGAAAGCAAAGGCAAAATAACTTTGTGGCCAGACAACAGTGGCTGGCGATTACAGAATGAGCAGAATTACTGCCACTCGGCAATGAACTGGTTGCTTTGAAGACAGGGACCAAGGCCCACTCGCAGTCAGTTGCCATCTTCAAAGCGACTCTGATGTGTCAGGAAGTCAATAAAATGGCCATAAGAGAAAATCAGTCTGCTATCAGTTTGTGACTGATTGGGGTCAAGTTGTCAGTTAGATGCAATTTGTTGCTGCAGGACAGCAATTTAACTGCATATATAGGAATACGACCAGAATACAGCCAGTTGAGATGAGTCCCAACTGCAAAGAGACATATCGCATATCTGTGTTTATAAATTAGGCAGCAAGTATAAGCAAACCAATCCCAGTGTGTGTGAGGGTGTTTTTACACCTATAGCTCACTCTCTCTATGTTTTTAAGCTTGCAGCTTTTCCACGTGATTTGATTTGGTTTCTTTTCTCGCAGAGAAAACTCCAACTGAACCAAAATGCTTCACTACAAACCATGTGAGAATATTCAGTCTGCTTGTTGGCCAGGCTACTTGCTAGCCCGTACAGACTTTTGCACATCTGTAGTACCCTGTTCCATCCCAGAATACAAAGCATACATGGCTAGGGGATGTTTTTAACATCAAAGTACACCTAGTAATTGGATTAAGGTCGGGTTATGTTTACAGCATAATTGAATTGTTCTGGAGTTAATTTGAAACGGCACAAATAGAGACCACCTTCAGTTCAGTTCAGTTCAGTTCATTTTTATTTCAAACATTTCAAACATGTGCCTTCACAATCATTACAAAATATCATTCCATTATTTGTTTGAAAAGGAGTAGGCTGAAGTATTTACTTATTTGTCCCTACCCCCTCAAGTTTTACCTCTCATTCATTTAATTTTTTTTTTGTCTTAAATTAAACAAACAACATATGAAATAAAACAAAACATAACATACATAAATCAAAAACAAGAAATTAGCAAGCCCCACCACAGTATAGTTTCTTTCATATGAAAAATACAGAATGTGTATATTTGCAGATACACAAGTTATGGAAAAACAACAAACCAAAACAAAACAAAAAAACAACCAAAAAAGAACCGCAACACCATTACCAGCAACATTACCATCCTGGGTTAACCCCGTTTTCTTCATTCTTATACTTATTTAAAATTAGGTTTTTATATTTTACTTTAAACTGTTTTATGTTTTGACTGTCTTTTATTTCTTCTGTTAGACTGTTCCATAATTTAACTCCTGAAATTGAGATTGACATAGTTCTTAAAGTTGTTCTAGCACTTTGTATTTTTAAATTCCATTTCCCTCTTAAGTTATACCCACCTTCTCTTTCTATGAACAATTTACAGATTTCTTTGGGAAGCAATTTATTTCTGACTTTATACATTATTTGCGCTGTTTTAAGCTTCACCAAGTCTTGGAATTTAATAGCTTGCATTTTGACAAAGAGTGCATTTGTATGGTCCCTGTACCCTACATTATTTATTAATCTAATGGCCCTTTTCTGTATTATAGTTATTGTTTGTGTGTTACTTTTGTATGTGTTTCCCCAGACCTCTACACAGTAGCTCATATATGGCAGTAGTAAAGCACAGTATAAAATGTGCAGTGCTTTCTGATCCAACATATGCTTTGCTTTTCCCAGGACGGCAATGCCCCGTGCCAATTTCCCCCGAACATAAGTAATGTGTGGCTTCCAACAGAGCTTGTGGTCAATGATCACCCCAAGAAATTTTATTTCATTTACTCTTTCTAAATATACATTGTCAACACATATTTCTACTTCGATGTTTTTCTTTTGGTTTCCAAACAACATAAATTTGGTTTTATCGAGATTCAATGATAATTTATTTATATCAAACCACTTCTTTAATATCGTTAATTCCTGTGTGAATTCTCTGAAGTTTCTCGGTCCACACCTGAGAGCGATTACTGTGTTCACATCTGCACAAATGCATCAAGAGGGAAAACAAACCACAGTTTAATTTAAACGGACTAAACACTGCAGGTGTGAAAACACCCCAAGGATGACTGGAGTCTGTCCTTAGTGTTTGGAGACAGGCTGCCTCACAAAGGGCAACCTTTTGATCAAAACGGTTGAGAGTGTTGACTGGTCAACTTCTGGGCATCCACTATGTTGACACACTACTGGCAATTAGTGTATGACGGCAAAATCACCGCCTTTTTACATAGTCACAAGGAGGTGTGACTGAGCCATCAGAGAGACTTTGTTTAGCATAGTAGCTTTGTTTAGCTCCAAAATGAAAATGCAATTACCCTAAATCATTCGTTCACCACTTTTGTGTAATATATTGCCTTTCCAGTATTTGTAATTTAGGTCTATCACGTCTTACTTAGTTAGGGTTGACCTTCTCCCTGTTGCTGCTCTGATTTCCAATTTCTTTTCTGGTAAATAGATACCTGGAAAATATCTACAGATTTTGCCTGAAGGAAAACTTGGGGGAACAAAAGCAATTGTGGCATTTTACCCTTTAAACCAGGGGTTGGTAACTCCAGGGCTCAAGGGCCGATTTCCTGCAGGTTTTAGATGTATCTTTGATCTAACACAGCTGACTAAATTACCTCCTGAACATGTCTTGAAGTTGTCCAGAGGCCTGATAATGAACTAATCATTTGATTCAGGTGTGTTGACCCAGGGTGATGTCTAAAACCTGCAAAACACCGGCCCTTGAGACCTGGAGTTGCCCACCCTTGCTAAAAATGCTGACGGTTTAGGGTTTAAAGGGTTATTGCTGCATATTTGAAAAAGTGCGGGAGAAACATGTACTGCCAAGAGCTGCGTGACCACCTCGGATGTGCTGTGAGGGAAAAAAGAGGACAACTTTTCCCAACTTAATAATAGAAAAATATCAAGCCTGGAACTCATGTTTTCTCTGCTCATACGGTCTGTGAGCCGATTTAACTCCCCAGTTTTCTCACTAACAGTGCAAGCCCGACACTAACAATGTCATCATAACATGTGTGGAGATTTTTCCAGTCCGAGTACAGAGAAAGACCTCACAGTTCCAATATAAACAGTCACAGAGTGCAGTTTCTGTTTCTGCTCATGGTCCAGTTTGTGTGGATTTGAGAGGGAGTACTATGTGATACAGGATTATGTAAAACTGCCCTACATTAGTAAGGGTGTGTGTAAAGCTCCTAACCCTAATCTGTAGGTTTACAACAGACTCTGTTATTACCTCTTCCTTCATTACTTTTTTGGCAATCTGTTGACAGGAACCTGCTGCACCACACACTTAGAGAGTCCCATAAAATTACTGGACTGCCCCGATCTGCATGAATTATTCTGAACATGAGTTATTTTAAAGGAATAATCCATTAGCAGGGATGATTAGGTGGCATGGAAATGACTGGATGAACTCCAGTTTTTTTCTTTTCGTTTTTCTATTTTTTTTTAAAAACAAGAACAATGCACCGTTGCCTTACAATTAGAAGATGGTGGGTTTAAATCCATCAGCCAACTGTGACCCTTCTGTGTGGAAGGTGTCCGCATGTGTTCTCCGGCTTTCTCCCACAGTCCAAAAACATTGGCCACATGTGTGACTCTGTCTGTGTCTCTGTGTTAGCCCTGCAGCAGACTGAGAGCGTACACCACCTCTCCCCCTATAAAAGCTGGTGCAAAAAATAAATAAATGGCTGTAGGACAATTTTCCTGCTGTGAGGAATGTAATTGAAGTTTAAGGACTATAAGAAAAACAGGAATTAAAGTACTGGCTGTGATTTTTTCAGGTCTATTTTTTGTTTTCAAAGTTGGTCTTTAAATATGAAATTCACTTTGTGTTTTTCTGGATTAATGCTCTGAGTGTTGCATGCTTCCAGCACGTTGATACACACCTTACTCAAGATCCTCGGACTGCCTGATGTTAGCTTTGAACGTGTCCTTAAAGATTGTTTTGGCCCAAAGCACGGCGCTTCGTTTGTGAACTGAAAGAGTAGAGCTCTTTTGAAATCTGAACTTATGTATTCGCAGTGCACAAAAGGCCTTAGATTCTCTTTTGTTTCCAAAATAACAATAGAAAAGTAGTCTAATTACTGGTTACTAAGCATTACCTCCTTACCCTCTTTAATGTCAGCAGAGCAAACAGGGTGACACAGGGAACTGAGGCTACAGTTCACACATGCTCACTAAAGTTTATCTTGATTTCTGCTGCAACATTCAGAGTTTGGTTTAAACAACACCAAAGCAAAAATCCATCCAGGTTTGAATCAACGTGGGGTAATGGTGTTGGTCAATGCTCCCTCTAATTTTTCACGTGTCTGAGCGAACACACAAACTCCATGAGCGGTCCCTTGGACCACTGTGAGCAACAGCAGGCGTGTGCACTGTGGTCACGCCAGCATCGAATCCATCCAAGTTACATGGTTTATTAAAATAATCAAATTACAGCATTTATGTTAGACTACTATTAATTAACTGCTTTAGCCCACTTACAATGAAAAAAAAAATCTTGTTCATGATCTGTGTAGTACGTTAACACTATTGGAAGTAAAAACAACTTGAACTCCAATTTTGAAAACAAAACTTCCTTTCTTTCTTTTTCTTTTTTAAATAAAGCTCTGACTGGTATTATGAGTATGAGTCTGTGGTCTGGGAGAGAGTCCTGTAACTCTGTCTGCAAAATACAGTAAATAATGACCAATGTTGGGCAATTACTTATAAAGTTACTTCTTCAAAAAAGTTACTGAGTTTTTGCAAACAACAACGTTTTTTGCAGCTGTTTTATCTAAAAATGCAGCCGAGGCATTTTTTAAATAAACATTTCAAACTATTTACAGAACAATCAGCTGTTCTGCATCAAATCTGATGCCAAACAAATTATTTGTGCCGCTCCAAAAAATAATTTCTGTCCACTATGATATAAAGGAGAACAACAGCCTGATACCTGCAGGCCTGACAGCAGGAGATGTATCACTCCTGTAACATTCAGCAGTCGCCTCATTGTTCTGACACAAACAACAAAACTATTGACTACACTACACACTAACTACACAAGATTTGCGCTAAATGTCGCAAATCTTTCACATCTCAAAACACCGCCGTCACTCCTAAAACTTCCCCCCGTTCAAAACAACTAAATGCCATGTTTTATCATAACTCTGGTTTTACGTGGCCTATCAACACAATTTAAAAACTCTCAGTCCAATACATCCAATAGAGCATCTTTGGGATGTGGTAGAACTGGAAATTTGGGAGATGTGTAACACTGCAGCCAAATGTTTGACCAGAATCTCTGAGGAACCTGTGCCATGAAGAATTAAAAGACAGTCCAACTCTCCAAATCTAGTCCAAATCTATCTATTACCAAAGCAAAGATTATTTTTTAAAGGTTGCTGCAAACTGTATAAAGGTGACATCATAAGAAATAATTCACTGCCAAGAGTTTCTCCTGATCACGGGTTTGTAGAAACTTCATACAAACACAACTTAAAGTTTTTTTATGAATGCACAGCTCCTGTTTATGCTGCTCCTGCCCTCGCTACTTTGTCTGCACAGCAGATTAAGAGCTGAGCGTTTGTGTGGCTGTGCATTTCAGGCTTGTATTCCTGATTTATAGACGGGCTCAACAAACAAATTCTGTACAATCTGAGCACTTAGCAGATAATAAAGTTAACACAGCTGCCACTAAAACCTGCACTGTGCGGTGCTCAGAGGTTGCTGCGATGACTCTACAAGGCACTGTTTCTTCTTGCCTGCGTGCATGTGTTTGCTAGACAGCAACACATCCATGGGGAGAAAAGACATGTTGCCTTATACAGACATACAGACAGTAATGTCAGAAACAAAGTTTTCACAGGACTCTCTGCAGTCCTTTGAAATACTAAGTACATCCTTACTGCTTCTTTGGGAATTAAGAGTATAAGTAGCAGCCAGCCAAGTTATCATCAAGAAGGGTGAGCACCTCTATAAAATCAGAAGTTTTGGCAGTTTTGTGCTGTTGAGCAGTCAGGTGTGAGTTAACACAATGCTACAGTTTTCACAGGAGTGAACTCGAAGGTCAGACTGAGCAATGCTCAGAGAAACTACACAGAACCCAAGAGCTACATCTCAGCCTGTGTGAGCCTCAGCTAGCGAGTTAAATTTCAAAGTTCATGACATTAAAAGCTTCGTTCAGCTGCTCACACGTGGGGTCGCCACAGTGGATGGATCCACACAGAGTGCTGTGAGACAGTATTTGCTCTTTTTCTTATTATTTGCATATTTATCACAGGAGCATGTTCTAGATCATGAATCAAATTTCAATATTAGACAAAGACAACCCAAGATAAAACAAAATGCAGTTCTCAAAAGGGAATTAAGGAAACCAGATATCCAAACATAGCCGATCGATGTGAAAAACAATTCCACAGAGAAGAGGTCAAAGTTATCTGACTGCAGTTCTTCTAGCCACGCGTGACTCAACCAATTTTGGTGCAATTACTTCTACACAAAGTGTCTGGTAGGTTTGGATAACTAAAATATGGTTGCAAGTACCTTAAATAACCGCAGTAGCTGGCTAACAAGCAGTAAAAATTATTTAATGATCTGATCTTCCATTTTATTATTAGATGAGCGATTATGGTGTGGAAGAACTTGGCTGGCCTGCACAGACTCCTGACCTCAACCCGACAGAATTTGGGATGAATTAGAGCAAAAACTGTGAGCCAGGCCTTCTCGTCCAATGTGCTTCTGGCAGAATGGTCAAAATTCCCATAAACTCACTCCTAACATTCATATGTGTGTGAAGGTAGACGAGCAAAGCCTTTAACTTTATATAAACACACATGAAATCCAGATGTTTAAAAGTTGCTGATGCCTACATTGCTAATTCAAAGGAAAAGCCTACCAAGTAAAAATAGAGAAAAAGAGATTGGATAAGATGGAGTCAGTTCATTTACGCCACATGTGAATCATTAAATAAACATCGGACTGAAGCTCTTTGATCAGCAGCTGTGCCGACTTTGTGCGCCCACGTTGCATCCAAAGTACTGTGCTGTGACTTTTTCATGCTATTCAGTACAGATGAGTCTGGTGTTAGTGTTGCCGAGGAGACTAATAAGAGACATGCCAGCAATGCAAACTACACAATACTCGCAGATGAACAGCATCCAATTTTCCTTCACCAAGAGAAAAAAAGCACACACTCTTGAAAATTGGCTCCCTTGTTGACTGAATTTGGTCGCAACAAGCAATGAAAGCATCACAGAGGATACAGCATATGCTGAAAGTTCATGTTTTGGCCACTTTTCACTTACATTCCCCCAACGCACACCGCAAGGGCTTCACGTTCATATTTAATGAGGGGCAGAGGGTGGATGGGCAGCAGCTTGACAGTCAACAGGGGAGACGCGTTCGATAATTTATGTTAACGACGCGGACACGGGGTGACCCTTCATCCCTCTCGTGACGGGGACCATCTCTTTTCCTTTTTCTTCCTCTTCCCGCTCCCGTTTGAATTTTTCAGAGACCTTGTCCTTTCGCATTATTGCGAAGACTCTAAGGTGAAGAAGAAAGCAGAGCGAGTGGGAGGACCAGAGTGCACAGCTTTGTGTGTAAATGCACAAAAACTGCGAGTGGGTGTCCGTGCGCCCACACGGTGTGTGTGCGTGTGTGTTTGTGTGTAGGCAACCCTCCAGAGACTTTTACTCAGCATTCTGACACAGCCCTTCTCTCTCATACAGGAACATTATTGGAAATGAAACAAAAAGGACACACTTAACACACTCTCTCTCCTCTCATGTGCACTCGCATCCTTCCTGACGCTTTCTTGATGTGGCAGCCTCCATTATAAAAACTACTTAAACCAAGTAGGGCTGACAAAACGCCCGGCAACCCCCCGCCTGGGGAGGAGTGGAAGAGAAGAAGGACTGAAGAGGAGGAGGAAAATTTTTTCGGCCATTTTAATTGCAAAGCTTGTTAGGCTTTTTTTCCCTCTGTCGTTAGTGCCTTATTAGCATGTCATTAAAAAGCCAGGCGCTGTTTGATAGACAGCCTGAAGGAGAGCAATTAGTTTGTGGGTATACGTGTGACTGTGGTACTGAGACAGTCAGTACTTCATGTTTACTACGTTTTAAGATTGAGGTAAAAGTGAGTTGAAGGCTGTTTCTAACCTGATCTTCCAGCATCAACTCCAATGCATTGACTTATATGAATCTGCAGTTCTCAGTATTTGCCCACCGGTGAGGAATTTCACCCAAATGCAGGACGCTCACTTATATTTCTACCATTTGACACCGCTGTGGAGAATTCAGATAATGAATAATGGACTTTTTTTCACCTAAAACATTTGCAGAATCTTGGCCGGCAGTCATGGGGACATGCGTCTGCTATCGACATAAAAATTCAAGAGGGTGTGACGAGAGCTAATTTGGATTTGTGCACCCAGAGGGGGTGCGGTGATGGGTTGTCAACTGTGTTCCCCAAAGTTGAAAGGCCCATATACTCTGATTATCTTTCTTTTGGCAGCCTGTCAGGAGAGCTCGCTATGGCTTGGGAGTTGCTAATTAATAAGTGATTGCCCACTTAAAGAAAAACACTTGATTAGAGGGAGGAACGCTTCCTAAACCAGACTCAGCAGCTGTTTTTGGTCTGCAGCCCTGTCAGGGCTGAGCTGACTAATGCCGCATTTCCCTCACTGAAATGATTCGTAATAAGAGCACTTCCTCTGCAGATACATTTTGGATACTTTTTCCTGGTATAGCAACTGCTATACTTTCAAATAATTGAAAGTATAGCAGCAAATAATTGCTGCTATACTTTCTTTACAAGGAATTCAGCCAAGAGGAAAAGGAACATATATTCAGACACTTAGAAGCTGCTTTAAGCATGCATATTAGTAACACATTGGCTCTTTACACTCACCAGTGGTTTTATTAGTTACGCTTTGCTGACTTAGCCTGTGGGGCAAGGGGTGTAGCAGATAGCTGATATCTGAGTATAGATCAGCAGTTTCTAAAAATACTCAGACCGCCCGTCTGTCACCAACAACCACAACACATTCAAACCACTTACAGTAAATCGCCTTTCTTCCTCATCCTGATGTCTAATTTAATCCTCAGCAGGTTGTCTTGAATTTCTGCCATGTGATTGGTTGATTAGAGTAATAAGTAGGTGAAAAGTTAATGAAATGGCTGATTAATGGCTCTTTTAGAGGCATTGTTGTGCATGACCAATCGCTTCCTGTTAATAGGCTTATAATAAGTGGAAAATGACTCAAAAATTAGCCAATAGGAAAGCCTGACTGTTGAATATGACATATTTTCACAAGAATAGGACAACATAGCACAAGAAAATGTAAATACTGTAAATGCTGACTAAGAGCAAAAAAACCAACAAAAAACCCCAATCAACCTATCAAAACCTGATGAACACGCATGTGAAATGACGTCAAGTCCTGAAGGTATTTGCGTTACATTCGCTGGCCAGAGAGTTATACAGGCACATGCTTGTCATCTTCTCTTCTGTACATATGCATTAAACACATAAATTATTGGCAATGAGCCCAAACATGAAGCAAACCATGAGGAACTATCATTAGCCCTCTGACCACCACCATTACTGGTAGTGGTCAGAGGGCCCGGTGGCGCCAGTGTCTGGCAGCCTCGCCTCGGTGAGTGCGCCCCAGGGCAGCTGTGGCTACAATGTAGCTTGCCATCACCAGTGTGTGAATGTGTGTGTGAATGGGTGAATGACTGAATGTAGTGTAAAGCGCTTTGGGGTCCTTAGGGACTGAGTAAAGCGCTATACAAATGCAGGCCATTTTAGCGATAAGAACAAGAGTGAGGAGGACCCAGGAGCAGACACAGACGAAGAGACAGACTGAGTAGGAAACTATGACGATTGTGACTGCTATGACTGTGAACTATGACAGTAACTATGATCTTTGAACTATGACTTGACATGGGGAAAATAGTACAGACGATCTGACGAAGACTGAACGGAAACACACAGACACACAAGGGGTGATCATGGGAAGTGGAAACACATGAGGAAACAGCTGCCACAAAAAATCATAATGAGACCGCAGGGGAAGTGTAAACTTAGCACATAGAACATGGAAACAAGACTTTCAAAATAAACAGGAAACATGACGGGATGCAGACAAGACACATACTTGACAAATGAACCATGCAGACATGAAACATGACAGCTTAAGACATGAGCCAACAAGAAAGACTTAACCACAGGGGGCGAAGACACAAATGGCTTTAACAAGCAAAGAACAAAAACTAAAACAATCTAGGAGCTAATATCTAAATGAACTTAACATAAACAATGAATGACAAAATACAAGGAAACTCAGATCCTAATAAATAATAGCAACAACCAGAACTTAACATATCTTCAATAACATAAGTCAACAATACAAACTGAACCCAAAATGCTGGATCACAGACCCAGCCCGTGACAAAGATGTCCTGGGGATCCATGTCCCCAGTGTACTGGGTACGGGGTAATCCAAAGGCCATAAACCTGTTGTAGCACTACAGTGACTGCATCATCATCATGAATAGCTTACGGTGATAATTAAGGAGATTAGCTTGTCCTTTTGGCTGCGTTAGCACCACAGATAGTGTTGGACAGCCTGATTGCACAAGGCATAAATTTAAGAACTTGGGTTACTCAGAGTTTATTCCCAAAAGTCCTCAGATAGGACTGCTCATGCTCATGGTCTCAGCTGGTACTTAAACACAGTGGCAGCGGCTACAAATACCAGTGTTGGGGTTTGAGACAGTCCCACTCCCACTGCAGCGTCAGCTTTCTGGGTGGAAAAAAAGCTTAATAATCACTATTAATGGAAGGGAAGCGTCAAAGTACTTTGTGATGCACTTTGTTCCTCGGTTGGCCAAAAAGCCACCACAAACGTAAAGGAAGATGCAGCAATTGCAATGTCAGAACTACCCTCAGCCAGAGTGTTGTGACCCAGTCATTAAAAATCAGTGCATCAGATGCTGCTCTAGAAGAAATCGGTACAATTTACAGAAAATGACTGTCTCAAGTGCTTTAAGCCTTAATTGAGCTGAGTGAGTGAGAAGTGAAGTGGCTCTGCACTAAGCGAGCGAATTGGCTTCTTGGTGATGAGCGTGATGCCGTCAAAGTGGCAGCATACGGGCAACGCAGGCAAACATAGAGATGCAGCGCGGTGCAGGAAGGATTAGTAGAGCTTGAAAGGTCCTGCTCGTGCAAAAGTAAAAGTTCCCAGTTCCCTGGCAACAACGGGAAAGTACAGTTTCCTGTCATTCACTACCAAGAACTGAACCTTCAGCAACCAAACCTCTGCAGAAGCAAACTCTCCATATGTGTAAGCCGACTTCAAAAGAGCATCCTAAGTTTTATGAGTAAGGTTGTTTTTTTCACTGGACTTTTACTTTTCAGTTTTTTTCTCTTTCTTCCTACTTGGTCTTGACGTATCGTTTATTCTTCTGTTCTTATTGTTTTGACAGTCACCATATGTGAAGCTAGTAAGGATATAAAGCTGCCATGTTGCATGCAGATATATGTGGAAGAGACTGTCATGAGTCATGAGTAAATTAATGCACATCTGCATTCACTTATTGTGATACAGCTCTGTGATTCAGATCAATCTTTTTCCTGTGCACGTTCTTCCTTCCACCAGCATCTTTCCCCACACAGGTATACATCATCGTCCTGCAGTATATTAACTCCAGCTCTTCCACCCACTCTCTGTCAAATTTTTCCATTAAGTGTAGCAGTAATAACAACTACTTTTTTCTCTGTAGTTTCCAAACTCTCTGCACTCCAGATTCCCGCGTGTGCCAGCCAGTCAGCTTTCTGCAAAGTCCTGCCAATCAGCTCCTCGCCTTTGTGAACCCGCCGGTCCACTCTGCACCTGCTCCTTCAGCGTCTGCCACACATCTCCTCGAACACACACCGCTCACACTTTATGGGTTCTTTTCATCACTACATGTTGCTGTTTGAAGCCTGAGAATGTGATTAATTTAATGTAGAAAAACAACTAAAGGATTTTGTAAAAAAGCATTAAAACACAAAGTCAGTTAAACTTCTGAGATGTCAATCTGCCCGCTTAGGAAAGATAACCTGCGGCATATTCAGGTTGCAAAGTAGCATCCTGTGTCAAGAGTGTGGAGGAGACACCATCCTAAGGCTCAGGATCTGCTGCTGTGTGTGAGGAGGAATAGGAGGCGCGCCCCGAGAGACGTGCAAAACGAGCACCAGCGGGTTACTCGTCGGGCACAGACTCCATGCGGTCCTGACGTCCATTAGTGGGACCTCTGCTCACATACCCAGCACCGTGTGGCATTCACCAACACAAAGGAGGACATGCCTCCCCACACCGTCACTGACCCACTGCCAAACCCGTCATGCTGGATGATGTTGCAGGCGGCTTAACAATCGCCACGGTTTCTCCAGACTCTTTCATGTCTGTCACAAGTGCTCAGCGTGAACCTGCTCTCATCTGTGAAGAGAGCTGAGCTCTGATGGCGGGCCTGCCACGTCTGGTGTTCTGTGGTGAAGGCATTTTGCAGAGCACAGCAGCCATGGAAGGAATTTGGCTTGAAAGGACAACTTAAATCTCCACATTTTGACTTTTTTCTTTTCAAAACAGTATTTCTACTTTTTTACTCTCTAAATAGTGAGTCTAGTGTAATTTCAAAATTTCAAAATGAACAATAATATATGTTTTTTTCTTAATGTGGCCCTAATTCTCCTCTGTAGCGTTAGGAATAGGAAAATTCAAAAATATTTTTGACGCACGAAATATTTCCACAAATTTTATACGTTTGGTGTGTAGAGGCCTTAACTCACGTTTAATTTGTAACAATCAAAAAGCTGCACGTCAAACTAAAAGGAAATTAAGATTAAATGAAGTGAAAGTAGCTTAACTAGACAGAGGCGCACTCTTGCAGAGGTAATCTGTGTAAAAGCAGTGTGTAAGTCCCTTGGGGAAGTTCACCGACTCACACACTTTTTTTATCAGATGGATTCACACTTCATTATGGCTGATCCCTGCAGCCACACGCATACACACACATGTTGTCCCTGCAGCTACAGTGAAGAGGTCATTACACTCGGTAGCTCTACTGCATCAACAAAACAAATCGATTCTGGCTTTAGGATCAAAGACATTGTGAAAGCACGTGCGTCTTTATGTGTGTAACGGAGAAAAACGGGAGAAAGTGGGACATGAACACATGCGGAGATCCATCATGAGAAGTAATCTGACCTTGGTGCTCTTTTGGAGAAGGGAAGAGGGGAGCGCAGTGCCAGAGAGACTAATTAACTTGAGAGACACGGCCTTTTTCTCCTCCTCCTCAACAGAGAACATGCATGTGTTTAGTATATATGTGTATTTTGTACTGATATCAGGGCATAGTCATCACTGACAGATGGGCACATGACACAATGTCTCATCATCACATGAGAGCTGCAGCATGAGAGGTAGTGAGGAAGGAAAACAGACACTCAGACTCTCTGACTTGTTCAAACACCAACTAAAAATACTCTAAAATGTCAGGGTATGCATCTCTGACTTCTGTCTCTGTAAAAACCAATTTTACGTGTCAGAAGAAGTTAAGTTTTTTGAGGAGGCTGGTCTCTCTAAGGTAGGAAGTGCTTTTTGGTTGGAATTGGAGCATCTTTTTTTAAACCCCCAAATTTAAATATTACAGGAAAACCAGAAGTCCTTAAGTCAGGAGAATGAGAGTCAGGCATAATTCAACAAAGTTTACCAAGAAATGCAAAGCTTGTTTAGTCTGCAGTGGCTTTATGGATCTGTGGTACTTGCACTTGATGCATAATTAAGGCAAACTAATAAAACTGAAAAGTGGTGGTAATATGTAGTCTCATTAACCCTTCAAAGCTACAAACATACATGCAATATTACTGAAAGTTATTGAAGTGACACTCATAAAGCCAGTTTTTCTTTGCACGGAAATTCAATTCAGTTTTCATTTTCAGTCATATGGCGCCAAATCACAACAACAGTCACCTCAAAGCACTTTGTATTATAAGGTAAAGGTCCTGCAATAATAGACATAATAACAATAATAATATTAATAACAGTCAGTAGAATCCTAAGACTCTTAAAACAAACATTTCGTGAAATGTAACAGCAATATGTGTCGTGGATTCATGCTAACAAGAGCAAAACAAGCATTAGCTGACTGTGCAGCCACAACATAACGTGACCAGGGTTTAATATTAAAGTGTACTGATTTTTTGAAAAGTGCAAATATACATCTTAATACATTATATAAGGGAGAAACAGAGCTTTTACAATACAAGGAGCTTGAAAGTCAATATTTGGTATGACCACCTTTATCCTTCAACACAGTCTGAACTCTCTCAGGCAGCTTTCTTGTCATTTCTTTAAGTAGGAATAGTTCTCCAGGCTTCTTGAAGGACATTCAAAGCTCTTCTTTGGATGTTGGCTGCATTTAGATGATCCCACACTGCTTCAATAATGTTGAGGTTCGAGATCTGGGGAGGCCGATCCATGACTGATAGTGTTTCACTGTGTGATTTTCTGGCCATGTCTTTACTACACTGACAGTATGCTTGGGATCATTGTCATGCCGTAAAAATGAAATTATTAAATTTTTTTAGGATGTTATTGCATTGTGAATCAAAATCTGACTGTACTGTTTTCATAATTCCATTAATTTTAACACGACCTCCGACACAACTGACTGAACCTGAGCCTCAAACCATGACAGTGCCTGCACCGTATTTTACAGATGGCTGTGGACACTCACCGTTGCCCTCCTGACCTTCTCTACAGTATTGATGATGATTTGAATCAAACCTTTCACTCCATCAGACCTTTGGTGATGGATCACCTGAAAGAACTGGCCCTCGATCCCTATGTCAGGTCTGTGCAGGAATATTTCCCCCCTTTTAAAAAACATTTAAAGAAATGGGAACGTGTGCTTATGCAACAGGCTGCTAGTAACAAAGTGTTTAAAGATACAATTGAAAAATTGTTCTTAAGTTTTTGTTATACGTAGACACACCACTGGTTAATCCCTGAGTCAACATTATTCCCAAGATGGTTAAGTACAAGGACTGGACTGAAAATGAGTGAAAATGAACCAAAAAAACTTTCAACAACCTTCAAAAAACTTGGAGAACTATTGCTCACTTTAAAAGTTACTAAAGTGGAAAGGGATCATCCGGCTTGTTACTAACACTTTTTTCAAAAAGCCAAGATACCTGATGGTAGGAGGTCGCATTAGTGCCTATGAAATTGGCATCTTGCACATCTGGAAAGGCTGCATCAGTCCTGAAAGCTATACACAGATTTTCAAACATCTGCTCCTATCCAGAAATCTACTTCCGGGAAGGCCTTCAATATCCAGAAGGCAATACTACACTGGATCTAATACAACAGCATTTGTTCCCTCATGAAAGAAAAATGTTAGAAAGACCCAGGACTGTTGACCAGTTAGAAAACTATTAGAGAAGAGTAGAGCCAACATGCCTCCCAAAAGCCAAACAACTGGTCTCCTCATGACCAGGGAAGCGTAAGTAATTAAATTCCTTTAGTTCATTGTTTCATTAAAGAAACTTTGCACTGATTACAAAGCCATTCCACTACTCCTTATCTTAAACCAGGCCCTTGGTAACTAGGGGATTATGCCAATAAGGGTCTCTCATGCTGTGGCATCAAAATGTGGGTGTGCTTTTTCCGAATGACAGACACCGAAATGTCACAGAGAAAGTGTAGTGCACACCCACTTATCAAATATCAGCAGACACCACTTTGCTAACTAGCACACACTCCAGCAGAAGAACAAACCACTGAGCTAATTAATGTGAAGTCGTCAAAGTTGGATGAAAGCTGCAACTTTCCCAAAGTGAAAGACAGCCTGAGAGCAACAGGGAGAGGGCGATTTGTGTGTGTGCGTTTGTGTGTGTGCGCAGTCCCCTTAAATAGACTCTATCAGATGCAGCGGGAGACGAGAGGAGACAGAGGTGAAAAAGACGGAGGAAGCGAGGGGAAATCAGGCATCCGTAAGGGAGATAATTAGCAAAATATGAGAACATGTGAGGGGGACATGAGAGTATTTACTTATTGTATATCCATCTATGTTTGTGTGTGCTTCTTTGTAAGTGTGTGTAGATGCCCTCACGTGGGAGTTTTGCTGTTCAGGGACAGATGGTGCCACATAACACTGAATGTTCTTTGTCTGAACCCAACACTAAACACGCCTACAGCATCTCTGAGCTCTGCACAGCTTTGACTGTATGATACTGGATTGTGAGTCTGTATGTGTTTGTGCATGTGTAAGTTCTTTACACTCTAGAGATTTTGGGCTGCTTCAGATGCAAGTTGACAGTCCCTTGACAAATGTGGCAAAACGGTGGTCCTAGATCCCACTGTGAGACGCATCCAAACGATACATAGCCTGTGGCAAAATTCAGATTGTGTCAGGTTGTTTAAGACTGAGTTCTCACACCGCTACGGCCCACATCTACAAGCAAACACTATAAAAATAACAAAAAATATGGCATAATGCCATTTCTGAAAAACACACACACACAAACAAAGCTGTGAAATCTCGTATACTTCCTGTTTATATCACAGCATAATGACTGACCAGCCAGTCGGCGCACAATCTGACGCACTAATATGACTGATTGAGACTCTAAGTCTGCATTCCATACTTATGAATAACTGAACTGAATCCGGTTGCATTTTGTGTTCATATGTGTGTGTCGGTGATGTACTCACCCGTGCCAAATGCTGTTTTGATCTTCGCGTGTAACGGTCTCCCATGGGTGAACAGCCTCAGCGTGCTTTCATGTGTGCTTTGGAAACACTGAAGTGTCTAACATCTGACTTGTGCTTTTCAGTCTGGAAGAGAAACAAATGGTGGATAAATTTAGAATTTTAGAATCTATTTGGTGCCGAGTGAGTTAAAAAATCAGGCTCTGCATGATTTTTTAAAAACAATTTTCATTCATTCAATAATCCTGGATGGCATTCAGGCAAGAGTTGTCACAGCGTCTTGCTGGAAAAATTTTTTTTTCATATATACAAATAAATATAGCAAAACAATTGTGATTATTGAAAAAGGGATTCGTAGCTCGTTACAGGTAGTCTTGTAGGCCAAGTTGACATGTCTGTATGGTGTGATTGATAGTTTGATACAAAACATCTTACTTGGGGACTGGATCCTTAAACCACTCTGTCTGTGAAGGTTCTCAGTCATCCAGGTCATCGTAGTCTAAGATCATCATAGTCTCTACATAGAAGAGCCGCCTCAACGGGACAAGACTCGGCTGTCCATTTGCATCTAAAGGACAAAGGTCACTCCTTCAAGGATGTCAATGTTCACATTTTGGACAGAGAGGACAGATGGTTTGAAAGAGGAGTGAAAGAAGCCATCTATGTGCACTGTGAGCGACCATCTTTGAACAGAGGCGGTGGTTTACAATGGCGATCGGCGATTGTGGCTCAAGAGTTGGGAGTTCGCCTTGTAATCGGAAGGTTGCCGGTTCGAGCCCCAGCTTGGACAGTCTCAGTCGTTGTGTCTTTGGGCAAGACACTTTACTCGTTGCGTACTGGTGGTGGTTAGAGGGTCCGGTGGTGCCAGTGTCCGGCAGCCTTGCCTCTGTCAGTGCGCCCCAGGGCGGCTGTGGCTACAATGTAGCTTACCATCACCAGTGTGTGAATGGGTGGATGACTGGTTGTGTAAAGCGCTTTGGCGTCCTTAGGGACTAGTAAAAGCGCTATACAAATACAGGCCATTTACTATTTACCCGTTTTCCCTCTTGACGGGTTACTCCCACAGAGCTTAAATCTGGGACTCTCCACCATTTGATGCTAGAACTGAAGAAGCTTATCGGATGAGAGGTGAAACGTCTTCAAGCAACTTAAAGAAGTCCAGACGCTTTTCTTTCCAAGCTCCTTAGACAACACACAATTTCACAAAGCTCAAATAATCTCAAACTGGTTTCCTGGACATTACAGTAAGTTCACTGTACTCAAACAGCCTCCGCACTCAGTAGATCTCTGTCCAATCGAGCACTTTTCTTTCGAAGCTCTTTAACTCACTTTAATGCACAAAAAACAGTTTATAACTTTTATGTAGCATGCTTGACCTGATTTTTTTGTTGATATTATGTCTCTCTCCATTAAAATGAAGCTTATATAAAATCAGAGACTGTTTGTTCCTTTGGAAGTGAGCAAAATTCATTAAGGGATCAAGTCATAATTTATGATGTACTGTGAGACGTGTGGTAGCAGAATATCTCTCACCACCTGTTTATTGAAGTGACTTCCATTTCCATGCTTGACTTTAGTTCATTTTCATGTGCTCTTTAGTTTAACATATGTTCCATATGGATCAATTTTCCAGGTCACCAGGGTGAAGGTCTTCAGACTTTATACGTACGAGCATTAGAGTCCTCCATCATAATATGGTTTACTTTCTTTTGATTGGTCATTAGAGTGGATAATGGCTATGATAGTAACTAAAGGGCGGTAACTAGCCTCTCCATGGAAGTAATTCCACCTGATAATTGCTATTCAGTGGAACAGTAATATTCAAAGGGGCTGCTTCTTTATATGTACAGGTAATATTGACCATTTCAGAAGCCATTTACAGCCATCCATTCTTCTTCAGTACGATAAACAGCCTGAGCCATGAGCCATGAACGCTTCATTTGGCTTTGTCAGAGTGCTGCTTTTACTGTTACTTCATTACCCTCGGACTTGATGCTTTCTTTTGTCTCTGCTTCGTATTTCACAGATCGTCTTCTACCAGCCATCTGACATTTGAAAAAAGAAACAGGAAGGATAAAAAAAAAATTTCTTCACCAGTGTTGGGGAGTAACAGAATATCTCCTGTTACGTATTTAAAATACAAAATATGACTAACTGTACAGTTACCATTTAAAAAGGTGATAATTAGAATACAGTTACTTTGTTGAAATAAATGGATTACAAAGCGGTGTTTCCTGTTTCATATGTTAGGCTATCCCCTTCCTATCCCCTCTCTAATTTTGATAATTCCTAGCATTGCCGTAAACCCAAACAAAACACGTAATAAGGAGCTCTAATGTAAGTGTCCTGTTAATGTTGGTGGTGTCAGGTACACTATGGACCCAAAGCCAGCACAACAGAGCCAGCAGTGTGCGGGCAGGAATGCATTTCTTACTTGGAAATTCAGACAACACTTCACATTTAAAGAAGAAAGGAATGGGCGAAATCTGACCGTGTGATGCAAACTCTGTTTGCCAGCAACCAAGCTGCTCTCAGCTTCAAAAGACTCCAACCTAAAGAAACATCAGGAGGTAAGCTCTTTCTAAAAAACTAACGCTAGCCCACTGCAACTACCTTGTTTTAGTTGCGGTAGCTACCTGGGTTATGTGCCACTTCAGTAGTAGTAATAAATCACACAGCAATAGGATATCAAAGATACTGAAGGCTACTCACCACCGAGCTAATATTGTTAGCTGTGTTTGTGATTTTAAAACGACATACGGATATATAAAGGAACTGTATTTACACATGACATTAATTTTATTATGAGTAATGTCAACCCTGCATTGAGTAGAGGCTGTAATCAGCTGACCTTTGCAATTGTTGTTGTGAGAGTCACTGCTCTTTGTGGGTTTAGCCAATTGAATTCAACAAGATAGAAGCAGAGGTTATTTGGCTGATTTCCAACCCCCTGGCACCACAATGCTTCTATAAAAAGGTAGAATTCAGTGACTCTAATCACTGTTATTGCTTTTAATATAAACTGATATCTGCTACCTGTGATATAATTTAACGTTTACAATGAACTGCACCAGTCCAACATAGTGCATCACCATACATGCACCATGAACACATTGCACAAATATGGACAAAAGAAATGTGTTGAGAAGTGGCCGTGGGATATTTTTTTCCTGTTGTGTCTAAGAAAACTAAGAGTTTATAATAATGACCAATAACAACGCTCTATGGAACTTAAACAAAAAAGGTATTTAGAAGTTGTTTAAAGACCTGGATCTAAAGTCACAGAAATAACATGCACATTATGACATACCATGTTTGTTTTTGCCTGAGCACTTAATTATGCTGGTATACTTCTACAAAGTACAGCTGAGCTCAGTTAAGGAACAGTCATTAGCTGTGGTATGTGGTCACAAGCCAAAGTATTTGCATAATGGTTTGTACAATGCTACCACTGTCCATCCATTATCCTAACTACTTATAGGCTGAACCCTATTTCAGCTGTATTACAGTGAAAAAACACACTGAACAGTTCGCCAGTCTGTCGCAGGGCGAACAGGAAGACAGCCACCATTCACACTCATGCGTGCTGGGTTAATAGATGTAAACATGTCTTTGGACCGTGGCAGGAAGCCGAGTACCTGAAAATAACCCATGTATGCACAGTGAGAACATGCAAAGTGCACAGAGGAAGACTCCAGCAACTCAGGAAGTCCAGGGAGGACAACACTATCCTCTCTATCAAGGTGTTATAGTCGTGCTTACTGAAAAGACAAGAATTTGACCCGTGTACCAAATTTTGAGCCAATCGATCCAAGGTGTTTTTTTAAGATCTTTAAAATGAAATCACAAATGTCAGTCTTGTGGCAGTAAGAGAGGATCATCAGAGTCAGGGAATTTCAATCCTTTCAGGGACTGCTGTGCAGCTTATTATATACCACTCACCAAAGTCACCACAGATCCACCCCATTTGCATGTCTAATGCAAAAGATATCAGAAAGTTAATACAAAGAAATAAACCAACCAACCAACCCTAAGGCAGAGGTGCATTCATGTGTATCTCATGTAGCTGTGACATTTATTGATCCCTCGTCCCGCTTCACTCTTTCTTCTCTCGTTTTCTGTTTTCACAGTTAATTGTGACAGCGACTCGAAAATCGAACAACAGAACCCAGCCACGATCCTCCTTGTCAGCCACCTTGGACCAGCGCTATTAATGCGAGAAGCCACCATCACAAGCAGCCAATATAAGAAGCGCAAAGGTCAAAGCTGCGGTGGCGGCCAGTAGGGATGAAATATATTGCTCTGTCACTCTCTCATTTATGTGGAGTGCAGAAGCTCTCAGTATATATTTCCAAATGAACCTTTAACTTCTGTGTGTCTCAGGAAATATAAACCCTACTTAACATCCAAACACTAACATGCCTAGGTACAAGCTGACTTTCCTTTCCAAAAGCATATGGAAAAAAAGCACTACATGAACAATAAAGTTTGCTAATTTGCTAATTAGATCCCCTGTTACCACCAGGGTTGGCAAGGCTGTGCTTTTTGGGATCGGAGCATGCCTCCAACTACTCAAAAAGCTCAGCTGAAACCACAATAAGCAACACTTTTTGCTCTCTAGGCAACAAGAGCTTATCCTCAATCTTTAACAAAGCTGTTTCTGCTGTCAGAGTTGTTAAATAAGATCTCAAAAAAGCAACACTTAAGCTCTGATGTAACAACAGCAAGGGTAGAAAGCTCTCAGTCCGTTAATTATCTTGCTTGATTTAATTTTGTTTCTGGAAATGATGGAGATGTAATTAGCTTGAAGTATCAGCTAAACACAAGCCACAGCGGATTAGACAGTTAGCCTAAAGACACATCTGAACGCAGGCTTTGTAGTTGGAAACCCTAACTGAAATGACAAGGTTAACAATGGTGGTGTATTCACGGGTGTCGTCCTTGTACGGTAGCGTGTTTTGCGTTTTAGATTCTAAAGACTTACTGATGCAGACGTTTTTCAGTGAATTTGTCTTTGACCCTTTGTTGTTTTTCTTTAGTGGTGTATGAGGCACGACATGCGCTATGCTAACCACGTAGTTCTTCATTTTAAATCACATACAACATCTGTGTGGGACATCTCTGCAAAGTAAATCCCAGGGACACAACTAGATGTGCTAAGGCCACACACTCTAAATTCTCTATCTGAAGCCATCGGTTGAGTGTAGAGTACACAGCAATTTTAATGTTTGCAAAGGTAATACAGTACTGTAAAAAAAAGTCTCGAGACATCCATCAATTCTTTGTATTTTGCTAGAAAAATGGGAAATAGGTACAGCGACTTATTGGAACATGTGCAGACATACATGGAAAGGCAGTATATAAGGAAAAACAGAGGTTGTACAATTCTACAGTACCAAGCTTGAAAGTCAATATTTGGTATGACCATGTTTATCCTTCAACACGGCCTGAACTCTCTCAGGGAAGCTTTCTTGTAGTTTCTTTAAGTAGTCTTTAGGAATAGCTCTCCAGGCTTTTTGAAGGACATTCAAAGCTCTTCTTTAAGATGATCCAACAACATCAATAATGTTGAGGTCAGGGCTCCGGGGAGGCCAATCCATGACTAGTAGTGCTCCAGTTTAGTTTTCCTGGTTTGCTTTTGCTGCACTGGTGTGTGTTTGGGATCAATGTCATGCTTGAAAATGAATCTGATGCCAATCAGATGCTTTCAGATGACAAGGCTGACAAGATCTCCAACACCGAAGGCTGAAATAGAGGCCCAAACCATGACAGAGCCTCCATCGTGTTTTACAGATGGCTGTAGACACTCACTGTTGGATCTCTTTCTGGTCTCCTGTATATAAATGATATGGGAATTGGGAGATGGGTTGGAGGTGGGTTGCAGAGCAGCTTGCACATGCGCAAAAGCTCTGATCAGGCTACAGCAACTTAAATAACCTGCTCTATATATGCCAGCTGATGTGGGCTGGCACTGAGATCAAGTAATCTGCCCAGTATCTGGTTGACCTTGACTGCGTGATCTGCTGTGGCTATGACTGATGTCACCATATTAGTGTTGACTTCATATTTTCTGACCTGACAGATCAGTTTAAACTTGCAAGTAGAACAACTTGGTCTTATGGAAAGCAGAGGGTAGCATTGCTGTTTTATTGTTTAAGTAACTGTTTTCAATAGTTTTTGTCATCCCTTTCCCTTCTAGTTTTTCCTCCTTTGTTTCATTTTTCCTCCATTCCCAGGCTGCCAAGTAAAACACCATCTTTGTTTTTCCAGCTCAGTTCTGCCAGTGCTGCCTTTTGTCCTTCGCATTTCTCATCCTGCTCCCTTTACTCCTCACCTAGCAGCAGCCTTCAACTACAATGGTAACATCAGCAATGCTGGAGTTACAGCAGATTTTTGTAGATATTAAACCATCCAAGCAGCACAGGGGAATGTTTTTACATAATTACATCTCCCGGTAGCACCTCTGTGACAGCAGTGGCAATTTAATGAACGATATTGTCATGCTGTGCAGCGCGGAGCCACTTAAGTGTTAGTCATTCACCATAGGTGTAATAGAAATGTTCTTCTGACAAAGCCCTGGATACACACATTCCTCAGCTCACATTTATACAAACAAAAAATATTGAAAGTGTTTGACACTGTAGATGTGATGAAGGTTATCTTTTTGTTTGCATTTAATAAAAAAACAACAGGGAGAAAAGAATGAGAGAGGCAGACTGCTGTATTACAGGAGAGATAGTAAAAACCAGAAGCCATAAAACTGAAATATGAAATGGGGAGAAAGAAAAAGGACGAGCACGAGAATGCAGGTTGGTAGATTTTGTGATGATTAGCTGCGGCATCAAATGGCGACGAAGATAGATTGTAGCCAAGAGCAGACAGGCTTGAGGAGATGGAGAGAGTGAGAGGGTGGAAAACAGATGGGACCAACACACACACACACACACACACACACACACACACACACACACACACACACACACACACACACACACACACACATGCAGGCTTTACTACCCACGTATAGGAAATAGCTTTTCACTAATCATATACTCCAAAGAGAAAGCTTTCTCACACAGCTACAGTGTAAAGTAAATAGATACTCCATATGCAGTGCCACAAACACACACACACAAACCATTCAATTAGCTTTCTGCTGATTGTAGCAGCTCTTCAAGTACAATCTCAAATAAAAGGACAGAACATGAACACACACATTAAAGGGAACTGTAATGCAAGCTCTATATGCATTAGCTGGCATTAGTTATCATAAAATATCTTGTTAAGAAACTCAAATCCTCAAATCTCAAAAACCAGAATGAATAACTTTAAAACAACAGACTAATTTGGAAACCTTGCATGTTGTAATTTACTTCAAATCAGAGGTTGTAGTAAACTCTCACCCAATCCATTGATCACGAACGCCATGAGCCATTTACACATTAAACACGATCGAAGCAGCTTTCAGGAGACGGCAACTAAGCCAAGCCACTCGAGTTTCACAATCACGTGAACAGAAGGCACTTTGATCCATTGAAGGGGGCTTCATCAGTGACCGAGCTCGGCCTCGCAGTTAACGACCTGCCACTTCTTGTGCCGATACGTAACAGAGGACTGGAAAGCTGCTTCTTTCTCATCTGATCCGAAAACAACCAATCTCTGATGAGGTATCACAACTTGTCTGATTAAGATCCAGTTTGTCTTTATTGCCGCTGGGATACATAACACACACCATATGGACAAAAGTATTGGGCCACAGCTCCTAATCTTTCAGTTTGCATGAACAGGCCGTGTTAACCTGGCCTGGAATTGCCCACCCCTGGTGTAGACGTTACCATTAACCTCACTCATTGGTTGTTGTGCATATATGAATCATGACATCACTCCAAAAACACAACAGTATATTTCTCAATCTTTTAAAGTTGATCATATCATGATAAATATTTAGATGATAAACATCCTGTGCAACAAATGTTATTGTTTTTCCATCAGAAACAGTAAGCGTCCAACAAAAAACAACAAAAAGCAAGTCCCTGAGACAGATGGTCAGAGGAAACAGCATTTCCTTTTTGCATATTCGTCATACTTCCACGTTTCTTTGACTTTTTCACATAGGGCTGGGTACATTTGGATATTATTATATTATTAGAAATATTAATATATAATGTTCATCCAGGTTGCACTATGTTCAGCCTATTTATACCTACCATTCATGCCCAGTTGTAATTTGTTCTAATTGTATAGTTTCTTAAGATTAACTTGTGTTTTACTTACTTACTTTTTTTTTTTTTTTTTTTTTTTGGCCTGTCCCGTTTGGCTCTTTTGCCCTCAGAATTGTTGTCTAAAGGCAAAGAAAGATGCCCAACGGATTTACTTTACCAAACTGACCATCCCAGCCTTGCCGTAATGGTCCATTTGATTCACCTTTTATTGTTTATTTTATTTTCACTTACTGAATACGGGACAGACTTGACTGGGGGAAAGAAGGGGAGAAAGAAAGAGGGAAAGAGAAACAGCTGAGAAGAGGGACGGGGGAGAAGGGCAAAAACCAAAAACCAACAGAATGAGCAGAGAAAAAAAATGCATATATCAATCACCTGGATCACCTGCTGAGAAAGAAAAAAGAAAGCAAGCAGAAGAGAACAAGAGTAATAGAATAAACAACATCACAATGATATATGGGAATATGACAGTAAATACTAAATGTTAAACATTATTGTGCAGCACATAAGATCAACAGAACACAGTGTGCTTTGAGGTAGGAGCCAAAAAGGGTGTAGTTTGTGGGTGTGATCACCCGTGTGTACACCTGTGAGCATGGACGCGCTTGTTTTTTGTTTTTTTAAAAGGTTCCTTCATGTAATAATCTGCTAGAGGGTGTGGGGGGGCCACAGCCCCATCCTCCAGGGCGTGAAGCAGGTGTGGAGGAGATCAAAACTCCAGACATCCAGAGGCCCCCAGAACACAAGAGACCAAGGAAGACCAACAGAGGGGCAGCCGCGCCACTGTCCCGGAAAGAGCTGAGGAGAGTCCCAGATGAGGGCTCACTCAGCAGCCGCGGAGCAGAAGCCAGGGGGAGTTGCAGTGACGCGCCCGTGAGCTCCGCCGGCAGCCAGCTGCGCCTGAGTGACCGAGCCCCAGGCCGAGAGGCCGGGGGCACCCCACCTCCGAAGTGGCCCGAGCGAGCCCCAGGCTCCAGGCCCCGATAAGCGGCCGCCAAGGAGTGAGCCGGTGTGTACCTGGACGCCCATCCCCGGACACAAAGAACCACCAACGCACCGATGTCTGAGGGGGTCCGCCACTGGCAGGGAAAGTGGTGGTAGGGGGAGATAGGCCTCCAAACCTTGGAGGGCCTGAGATGTCCCCAGAGAGGTGGCGCCTGACACCCAACCTGACATATAGACACAGACATACAGGCACACACAGATACAAACATCCATTCCCACCCTCATGCTCTCATATGCACTTACTCCACACTCAACCAACGTGGAGACAGACATAAAGAGACGTTGTACACACGATCACACTCCCCAAGCGTACTCTACAAACCGGGTCTAGGTACTTACTTTCAAACTTCTCGTATTTATGTTCTCCTTCTGTGTAAATATGCCAATTTATATATTGTCTATTTAAAAATGTTTATTTTTGTATGAAGAGCACAAAGTGAACCGGAGTCAAACTCCTTGTTTGTGTGAACAAACCTGGCCAAATAAAGATGATTCTGATTATTCTGTATATTTGCATGTAAATTAACTTATTTGTGCAGGGCTCTGTCCACATTCCTCATCCTACCCTTACAACGTGACAATATGAGCCTGTGCTGTGTACCTCATTAGTGTGATGGCTTGTTAGCTAGGTGTGTTAGGGTATATTATTGCCCTTCTTACTGTTTTAAATTGCTGAAATTTCCCTGGTTCGTTTGACTTGTTGTGCTCTACTTGGTAATACATCTAGTAATAAATAAGCAATCTGGTAAACAGACCCCTTTGAGGCCAGTACAATTAGGAGACCCACAGTGCACAGTTACCTCTGTCGCTACCAGTTATTATACATTTTTTACATTTTAATTATTAATTAACTGATTAAATAATTCAACTTAATTAAAATAACTTACATTCTATTATATGCTTTATTTCTTCTTCTTGTGCAATATGGTTATATACATAAAAATGCATCACATTTACCATGAATCACGTTCTGTCTGTCACAAATTGTACATCTTGCACATCCATTAGATATGTTATAAAATGTACATATGCATGGAAAACACTTATCTTAGTACAGAAAGGTTTCTGTGTGATATTCCATGCACACACTGCTCTTTTTCATTTTGAACCATTATTAAAGAGTTACATGGAACACAGGAAGTCAGCACAGATCGAAATTAGCATTTTTATAATTAAACAAACCTCTGTTACAGTTCCCTCAGGTCTCAGTATCATACACAGTATAATCCACATTGACCCCGGTGTTGCTTATGGAGGCTGGAAACTCAACATCTACAAATTAAAGGAATATTTAATCAGTTGCGATCTGACTGTCAAATACTTGATTTGCAAATGCTTGAGGTGCATTTTTTGAGGTTTTAGCAATAATTAAAAGCTGCTACAGGAATCAAGTGGTTGTCCACGGTCAGTGAAAAACATCTAAAAGCATTCATACATCTTAAATTACTTATGCAGCATCAGTCACATTTATCTGTACACTGATCAATAACACTGTTTCTGCTCCACTCTGTCCTTTTGGAAAGCACTTACTCAATAGCATTGCAAAGGCAGTGTGCAGTACATGGCTGTGCCTGAATATGCGTACCCAGTTTGGATGTTATCTTCCTGTTGAATGGTCATATCACTTGTTGGGCAGTCACCAGCAGTCACCCAGCTCTATCTTCTCAACTTAGCCCCACTGTGCGGCAACAGTGCTAACCACCGTGCCACCGTGCTGTTCACCTTCAAAGTAAAGGCTGCAACTGGTTTCAGCAGTAAGACACGTTTACTTTGAGTCATTGCTAGTTATTGCAAACATCTGATTGCAGTTTTTTCTGACAACTATGGAACAACCAGCTATCAGGTTTGGAGGGTGGTTACTTTCTGACATAGGTCCAGGTAGGTTTGAGTAGCTTTTATTCCTTTAATAAATAAAATCATCATTTAAAAACAGCATTGTGTCTCCCCCTTAGTGTGTTTGTTGGGCAGCTTAGATAATGTCACTTCAGAAAAGAATATAGCCCATATGGTTTTCACTGCCCTATGCATAGCCAAGAAAACAGTCCTCATGAACTGGAAAAATAAAAATAATCTTAATTCTAACCAATATAGAAATTATCTATTAGATTACATTAGTCTTGATACAGCCTCTGCCACCACATCAGATCAATTGCTCTGGACTCCTTTTATCAGCTCCATCACCTAGTGGGGGTGGGGGGTCATAATTTGGTCCCACCTTCACTGTTGTGATTGGTGTGGGGGTAGGGACAGGCTTAGGGCGTCGGGGGGTTCCCCGGAGGCATCTTCCTTGGGGGGCTCAACCCGGGGTAGCGGTCATGTCCGGTTGGGGGCTCTGTTGGCTCTCAGGTGACTGTTTCCTCGCGGCTGCGTGCAGCGGGGCTAGGGGAGGGTCTGTGCTGACGGACGTGGGTTACTGACCTGGTAGCCTGGCTGGCCCTGGGTGGGTCCGGGATGGGCGTGAGGTTCTGGGGGCGCTCCGTCTCTGGGCTGGGGCCCGGGCCGGGCCTCGGGGGCTTGGATCCTGGTTGGTGTGTTGCCGGGGTTGTGGGCGGGTGGGTGCATGGGGGCCCGGCCCTGGAGCAGGGTGCCGCCGGTGCGTCGAACCACCTGGGGGGCTCTTCAACTGGTGGGGGAGATGGTCACATCTTGCAGGAGCTTTCCTCTCTTCAGGAACTCTCTCTGCAGGAGGGGGAGATACAGGAGAGGTGGAGGAAGATCTCAGCCTGGGCGTTTACTGTCTTATGTAGTCTGGAAGATGAGTGGATGGTGGGGTGGGTGCAGTTTTCTCTGTGGTGGGGTTGGGTGGACTGTCCCGGGCTCTGTGGGGCCGGGGGGCGCTGCTGCACTGGGCCCCGGTCTGGATGGGCCTGGGCCCCCTTTCCCTGGCAGGTCGCGGAGTGTGGGAGTGCCTACTGGGGTCAGCGGGGGAGCTGGCCCCAGGGAGGGGTTACCTGCCCCTCCCTTCCTTCCCTCCCCATCTCCAGCTGCCTCTCTCTTCCCGCTCCACCACAACCACCCACACATGCAGGGCCTTGGAGTAGGGGTATGTCACCAGGGTGCAGAGGAGGCTACCCCCCCCTCTGTCCCCTTCTGGCTGCCTCTGCCTCAATTTTATCCCACAACTTAGACATTCACATTATTCACACTCTCATTACACATACATATAGGATCTTGGGGGTGGGCACAATCACGGAGTCCAAATTACCATCAGGGTGTACACCCCACCCCTGGCGTCGTTGCCCACCTCTCAATTTTAAATACACTTAGACATTGAGGGCTATCAGGAGGGACTATGCGCTTACCTGCTGCTCCTTGGCAGGTAGCTCTATGCCCTCCTGGGTTTTAAATGCACCTTAGAACACACATGCATCAACACTACAATGAGCGGGTGGAGGGAGGTTTGGAGTCTTCTCCCACCCCCATTCTCTGCGGCCTGCTGGAGCGGGAGGGCTAGGTGGAGTTGGCCGTCCGACTGCGGTCTGGAGTGTGGGGCCTCCCTGCTGCTACGGAGTCGGGGTGGTCTGCCTCTCCCCACCGCAGGGAAAAGGGTAACACCACCTGGGTCTGGGTGCAGTTCCCCCCTCCAGGGGCAAGGGTACCTAGACCCGGTTTGTAGAGTACGCTTGGGGAGTGTGATCGTGTGTACAGCATCTCTTTATGTCTGTCTCCACGTTGGTTGAGTGTGGAGTGAGTGCATATGAGAGCATGAGGGGGGGAATGGATGTTTGTGTCTGTGTGTGCCTGTATGTCTGTGTCTATATGTCAGGTTGGGTATCAGACGCCACCTCTCTGGGGACACCTCAGGCCCTCCAAGGTTTAGAGGCCTATCTCCACCTACCACCACTTCCCCTGCCGGTGGCGGACTCCCTCAGGTGTCGGTGCGTTGGTGGTTCCTTGTGTCTGGGGGTGGGCGTCCAGGTACACACCGGCTCACTCCTTGGCGGCCGCTTATCGGGGCCTGGAGCCTGGGGCTCGCTCGGGCCCCTTCGGGGGTGGGGTGCCCCCGGCCTCTCGGCCTGGGGCTCGGTCACTCAGGCACAGCTGGCGGCCGGCGGAGCTCACCGGCGCGTCACTGCAACTCCCCCTGGCTTCTGCTCCGCGGCTGCTGAGTGAACCCTCATCTGGGACTCTCCTCAGCTCTTACTGGAACAGTGGCGCGGCTGCCCCTCTGTTGGTCTTCCATGGTCTCTTGTGTTCTGGGGGCCTCTGGATGTCTGGAGTTTTGATCTCCTCCATACCTGCTTCACACCCTGGAGGACGGGGCTGTGGCCCCCCCACACTCCCTAGCAGATCGTTACATGGAGAAACCTTTGGAATACAAGCGCGCTGATCCACACAGGTATGCACACGGGTGTTCACTGCTCGTAGACCCAAATTACATCTTTCTTGGCTGCTACTTCGAAGCACATCTGTCCTGCGTGCTGCACAACAACATTGAATATTTAGTATTTACTGCTGTTTACACTTAGCTAGATTAATGCGATGGTGTTGTGTTTAGTATGTTGCTTTGTTTTTTGTTTTTTTGTCTTTTTTTGCTTGTTTTCTATTCTTCTCTCAACAGGTGATCCAGGAGATTTTTATTTTTTTTCTCCCCCCCTTTCTCACTGTCCCTCTCCCCTTCTGTTTTTCCTTTCCTTCCTCTTTCTTTCTCCCTTTCCTATCTCTCACTCATGTCTGTCCCGTCTGTAACATCTGAAAATAAAATATAATAAATAATAAAAACAAAGATCGACCAAATGGACCAATACGACAATGCCACGATGATCCATTTGGCAAAGTAAATCCATTGGGTATCCTTGTTGGTCTTCAGACAACAATTCTGATGGCTAAAGAACCAAATGGGACAGGCGGCAGAAAAAAAAAAAAAACAGCATTGTGTTTACTCAACTATTAAAATCAGTTCGATGACCTGAAACATTTAAGTTGAGAAATACAAAAAAACCTAAGAGATGGTCAAGCAGTGTAAATCCATTAGAATTTGAATTGGAATTGAGTTGGAAATCCTTATTCCCTAATAGTAATATTATTTCATCGTTATATGAATGTGCCATGAGATTCAAATAGCTTGGCAAAACCACCAAAACACAGCTAGTATAGAAACGTCCTCCAAGGAGCTACTTTTTCCTTTATATGTATTTTGAGTACATTTTCACATTTCTGGCTTTACCAGAGTATTTTTAATACAAGTGTCTGTACTGTAAGTGATGGATGTCTGTACTTTGTCCACCTCTGCTAATAAGAGCCGGTCACAGCCTCTGTAAAAACACTGTAGTCACTGCCTTCACATCATTCTCAGAGCTGAGAACAGACAGCCTTAATATCAGGGTGTCTGCCTGATAAAATAAAGGTTATAGAAAAATCATTGGTTGTTTTTACTGTAGGCTAATTTTATCCATGTCATACACATGCATGTGAATGTTTAGGACTTCACACAAACACACACAGATGCTTCTTTGTTGAGGGTTTGATAAGCATGCAGGAAAAGTAAGACAGACAGTCCACATCAGCGTATTATTTCTCCCCGTCTTTCTCATAGTCTTTCTTTTCTTTCTGTGTCTCTACCCTCAAACCATCTCTCCCTGCAAGTCCATTATTTCTCCATTAAAATGCAGGATGACCCGTGTAATTGTCTCCTATGACTGAATGCTAATGAAAAAACACATTGCATTAGTGACGAGACATAGCGCGTGCTAGCCGCAGGGCCTTGACCAAAGCAGATAATATTTGCTGGGAGACTGTGGCTGTTGCACGCTTTTAACCAGCATCAGTGTGTGCGTGCGTGTACATTTTGTCTGTGCATGTGTGCCAGTCTGCAAAAGCCTTGACCAATGCAGATAATATTGTCTGAGATTCTCATTCTCCTCTTTTAACCTGGACGTCACTGTGTTTGTGTGCATGAGAGAAACCATCTTCACAGGCAGGCATAAATATGAAATCCCCAGTGTGTGCGCGCTGGTGAAGAGTGTGCAGTCAAGCATGGTGCATAATGTGTGCGTATATGTGCATATACATCAGGCAGCAGAGAGCAGCAGGTAGAACTACTGGGAGTAAAAATAAATGGGTAGGAGGCATCAAGGGATGACTTAAAAATCTACATTTACATTGGCCCCACAGTCCTGCTCAGACTTTAGGATGCAGAGGAAAAGAGCATACGTGACGGGAATAGGCTCAACACTTTCCTCGCAGGTTTGCCTCGATGATGTTGCATTAATGTTACAGCACAAGATGGAATTCTATATGCAGTTTTATGAATGCTTCATTCTTTCACCAAATGAGCTCCGGCAGACTCGAGAAATGTGTCAAAACGATCGGATACATGCAGATTGTTAGTAACACACGCACACACACACACAAATAGACACGCCTCATGTGCTAGAGTTGGACTCTAATTGTGTGTGTGTGTGTTGGGGGGGGTCGGGGTTAAGATGTTTAAGCACATATTACCATGATGAACATGCACAATGATCTCTTGGCTAGGCCTCTGCAGCAAGGGCCTAGGTTTGCAGCATGTAATGGATATCTGGTTCAACTAACGCCTAATGTATGCATCAAATTGTTGCATACACTGATAAATGATAGGTTTTTATGTTTTGAGTGTTCGTTTTTAGGAGGATGACGGCACCCTCGTAGGTTTTTCCAGCTCTGCAGTGGTCAGAATCAAAAGTGGTTCAAGGAAGGAACCCTGGTAAACCAGTGACAGGGCCATGGTGGTGCGATCCAACAGATGAGCTACTGTAGCTCAGTTTGCTAAAAAAGTTCACGTTGGTTTTGATAGAAAGCTGCAAGAATACACAGAGCACCACA
Source organism: Rhamphochromis longiceps (assembly GCF_057381845.1). Taxonomy (NCBI): domain Eukaryota; kingdom Metazoa; phylum Chordata; class Actinopteri; order Cichliformes; family Cichlidae; genus Rhamphochromis; species Rhamphochromis longiceps. The sequence goes on along the minus strand of NC_140559.1, from coordinate 36,619,003 downwards.
GTCTGTTGATTATGGGGCTGCACAGCCACAGACCAATCAGGATGCCCATGCTGACCCCTGTCCATGGCCAAAAGCTCCAACAATGGCAATGGTGAGTATCAGAACTAGCTCACACTAAAATAGAAGAAGGTGGCTTGACGATTCACGTTTTCTTTTACATCACGTGGACAGCCGTGTGTGTGTACGTCACTTACCTGCGGAACACCTGGCACCAGGATGCACTATAGAAAGGCAAGCTGGTAGGCAGTGTTTTGTTGAGAAGCCTTCCATGTGGATGTTACTTTGACACTACCACCTATCTATCTTGTGTTGCAGACCATGAAAAACTTTCATGGAAACACTCCCTGATGGCTGTGGGGCACTTTCAGCAGGATAATGTGCTCTGCCAGGGATAGTTTGAGGAACACATCAATGAGTTTAAGGGGCTGACTTGGCATCTAGATTCATTATATCTCAATCCAATGGAGGATCACTGGGATGTGCTGGACAAACACCTGGAGTCCCCAACTTACACCACAGATGTGGAGACTGCCTTCACATCTGTGGTGCCAGATACCACATCACACCTTCAGGGGTCTAGTGGCGTCTGTATCTCAACAGGTCAGGGCTCCAAAAGGGGAGCAACCCAAAATATGCAGGCGATCATAATGTTGCCTCTGATAGGTGTGTCTCCACTGATTAGCTAATTTACCTCTGCATGCTGAGTTAAAGAGTGAAAGGAATGAAAGTGACAGAGATGGATATTACATAAAGGTTATGTAAGAGATAGAGACATTAATCTTGATGATAAGACTGAACTTAATGACTTGAGTGAGTTATTTGTTCATAAGTTCACTCAACTTAAACTTGTGGGTTTTTCCTTTTTCTTTCACTACAGTGTTAATTTATTCATTTTCATCTTGGCCTCTCAACTTCATTTCCCTGCTTTGTTCTCTTAGGGGAGCAAAGGAATTCCCTCTTCTCGCCTTTGCTTCTTCAGCTACTGCTTCCAGCTTAAAGTTTTCTTTTATGGTTGCATAATTTATATACCGTATTTCCCGGACTACAAAGCGCACCTAAATATTAGCCGCACAAGCTAAAATCAGGGGAAAATCCTGTTTTGTACATACATTAGCCGCACCTGACCAAAAGCCGCAGGTGTTTCAATGTTGACTTATCATATGTAAGAGAATATGCACAAAGGGAATTGTCAGGAAAGAGATGGCTGTTTGGAGACATCACTTTTATTAATATTTTGAAAAACAAGTTATGGGTACATATTTGCACATGTAGTACATAACAATAACCTACAGCACACCAGAACAATAGATTCGGCCTACCTTTTAGGCTCAGGTGCAGTGACACAGCTTTAACAAGAAGAAAAGTCAGTCATTCACCACCATCTTTCTCTTCTTCCTACGCACTAAAACCACCAAAGTCCTCTTCTCCAGTGTCGGATACAAACAGGCTCATGATGGCTTCGTCATCCACTCTTCTTCTCTCCTTCGTTGTCACTTTCAAAACCAAAGAAATCCTCATTGTCAGTGTCAGAGTCGAACACCCTCAGAAGGGCCGTGGCGGTGTCCTCCTCTCCATCATGCAGCAGTCCAGCCCTTCAAAATCCGTTGGTGATCGTGGATGTTTTCACACTTTTCCACGCTGTCAGAATCCACCGGTGGAGTTGGGCATAACTTGCTTTTTGGGCATAACTTGCAAGTTTATCGCCGCTCATCATCCACGACTCCCGCTGAACGCGTAGCGCTACTTTGAAGTTTGTTTTTCGCGCTACTTCGTACGGCACTACGTTGCCTGGCGGACGGACATGTGACTAACATACCACTCTTGAACCCCGATCCTTCCGCCAGGCAACGTAGTGCCGTACAACAGCGGAACAAACAAAACAAATCGTCTTACGATATGACAAAAATCACGGACAATCCATAGAAAAGCCGCACCTGACTAAAAGCCGCAGGGTTCAAAGCTTGTGCAAAAAGTAGCGGCTTATAGCCCGACATTTACGGTATGTCTTTTACACTGCCCGTGTAAAATCCTCTCTAATCTTCGCTTTCTGACCTTTCTTTGGTCAGTCCTCATCACTGCTTTTAAAACAGTTTTTGGGTATTTCCCATCTCCACCTTTCGTCTACTCTTCTAACTTCCCGTATCTTTGTCTTCCATCCCTTAATCCCTTCATTATTTGTCCCTTTCTCTTACATTTGAAACCTCTAAATTATCAACTTTATTCTCCTCCTTATGTTTCCCATTTCTAATTTCTGGGACTCCATTTCTGTGCCATAAATCTCTTGCAGCCCTCAAATCTTGCTGTGCCCCCATCTCCCTGTGTTTGGTCTGTTCGCTCTGTATCTTCTTGAAGGTCCCCATATTTCCATTCAGCTAAAAATTGCCTTGTCACTTCTCTGCCGCATTCCTTAGCGTTTATTGTCACACCTTCCCCGCGTCTCCCTCTCTGCTTCCCAGAGCGAACAAACACGCTCTGGGTTCATCTTTTGTGACCAACTGGAATGGATCAGACTCTAGTAATCACAAGAGCAAATAAAGCACACGAGACATTTGGTGCTTATTTCAAGAAAGGCATGAAATGCTTTTTTATATATGCTGACTCACCTCTCTTGCATCTTATCATCGAGGCACAGACTCAGCAATAATCTCATATCACAGTTTTATTTCAACGACTTCTCCCGCAGCCATATTTCTTCTCCTTTGCACTGTTCATCCTCAGACAAATGAGGATGCGAAGGACCGAGCCCAGCAAAGCCAAATAAAAACTGTTTTTGATTTTATATAATAAATCCAGGCAGAGCTCCACGTATCGGCTCTTTGCTTGACTTAACTGCGCTTTGAGTAATTTTGCTTTCCTCTTCATTTAAAATATGGTCTGAATGACAAAGTTTAACAGGTCAAATTGTGTTTTATATGATTAATAGTAATTTAAAAAATCATTTTACATATATTGATTTGATGGATCACAAGGTTTTGTTTGTATGTTATGGCAGAACTAAACACCCGTGCTCGTAAATGCCAGATTTTGAGGTTACAATTATAACTTGGACAGAAAATAAAACTAAAGCAACGTTAAACATTGAGCACTGCAGGAAGGTGGCAATCCATTTGTGTGGAGGGTCTGCTACATTAAGTGCTATTCTGAAACAAACAGTCTCAAGAGCAAGTGACTTATATTAACCACCCTCTGTGAAGTTGCAGCACCTGTTGTGTCTGATATGGATGAAACTCCACACATTGCCAGAAATGAGTTTCATGAGGTTATTTCAGAATTGTTTTCAGTAACAGACCAAATGAAATGGCCTTTCTGTAAAATCTGTACAAGATCTTTCTACGTGTTTAAAAGGTCTTCATAACCTTTTAATCTTTGTTGTTATAAATGCCAAAACTAAGGAACAAGAGAAGGAAAGAGGGGGCATTTTAGAATGAAACTGAAATGGAAAAGCTGCGTTTTCCAAAAAGTCTTGGACATGATCCTTATCCATCTATCTGTACTGTGCAAATTTCTCAAGCCAGCCCTCTTTCCTTTTTCTTTTTAAAGGGGCCAGACTTTGTTGTAATTTCTAAAAGTGGTCTTGTGCAAGAGTTCTCGAGGCTTTCTGAAGGACATTGGCTGCTTGTTCACCCATTTTTAGTTCAGCCCTTATTTGACCATTTTAAGAGGAATGTTTTTGTCGTTAAGCTCCCGAACACTGACTGATGAATCATTCAGACTCAAAAATAGTCCAGGTTCATCCAATTTTTAGCCAAATCTACATACATCTGGACCTTCAATTGAGCCATCAACTGCTCACTGAAGCCTCATCAATAATGGTCAGCGAGTGCTGTTTAAGATCTTTGAGCTCCATCAGATCTTGATCTACCATGCATTACCCCATCTGGAAAACATCTGATTGGCACCAGCTTCATTTTTCAGAATGACAGTAATTCAATACTTTGCTGCACCTATTTCCCATTAAGAGATGGTTCAAGACTTTTACATAGTGCTATCATGTGATAGATCAAGAACTAACAGACTTAAAAACTCCTTTGTCCCACACGCCATCAAACTGTTTAACTCCTCTCTGGAGGGGAGAGGGAGGGGAAACAGGAGGATAAAGGAGGGGGGAACAACTAAGCTGTAGTGCCTCTTCACCTCACTGTGCAATACCTTTTGTGCAATACTTTTGTAAATAGTCAACAGTGCAATAGACAATACTTGAAATGTGCAATTCACTTGTATTTTTATTTTTTATTCCTATTTATTCTATTTATCCCCTTCGTATATTTTATTTATATTGTCTCTGTATTTATATATATGTGTGTGTGTGTGTGTGTGTGTATATATATATAATATTCTGTAACTCTGTAACTTCTGTCGGTGCTGTGCTTTTTTGGAAATCGAATTTCCCAGAGGAACCCACCCGAGGGATTAATAAAGTTCTATCTTATCTTATCTTATCTTATCGTCTATGTAGGTTCTTAGTCATCAAAGTCATGATAGTTTAAGTTTGTGAAGAGGTTTCACCTCTTATCCAAGAGGCTTCTTCATTTCTAAAGAAGAACAAAATGTCTTCACAAACTTAAAGAAGTCCAGCTCCCTGGTTTTTAAAGCTGTTAAGATGTAATAGATGCTGATTTTCAGAAAGTGACATCCTAAAACTTGCCGCTGGATTTCAACCTCACAACTTATTTAAGAGAACCTTCAGAGCTGTAAGTGTTACACAGTTGTGAGGGTTACAAGCATCACAGACTGGGAGGATACAGGGGTTTGGTTGGAATCAAGCCTTAAAGTTGAAATGCTGCTTGTGATCCTTCGGGAAACCACCAGGAGAGAAAATAGAAAAGGGGGCAGGTGAACTCAAACGCACAATGACGAGTGCAGGAGGAGAACAAAGGCCGAGAAGCTAGAAGAAGAAAGTTACTGTCCAAATACTGACTATACTGATCTACACATTTATTTCAAAGGTGTAGATCAGTTTTCAAGCCAAGAATCTTAACCCTCTCAAGGCAGGCGTTGCAGATTTGCAACAGTTAAAAGCTAACAACCTGATTACCCCACATACACCCCACATACATATTTTATGAGGTTTTTTTTTTTAACTCAGAAGTACCACTGCAGGTATTCTTTTGTGCATTAGCAACAAAAACTTAATTTGAGCCTGAGAGGGTTAAACCGACGCGCCAAAAAAGTTCTGCAACTTCACCGGCAACATGCAAAAAAAGAAAAACAAGGTTACTTCATCTAAACTTGCTGGTACTGCTCTCAGTGCACTTCGAAACTCCAGGCTGTTTGGTCTCTGGAAAAGCAGATGGAGACACGGACACATGAAAGTGGGCTGGAGAGACCTTGCATGCAGAGATTCAAACACAGCAGGATTACTGATGGTGGTGCACAAGGAGACGTCCTTGAGGGGATAGGCAGCCAATGGGGGCGGGCAGCGTGGGAGGGGAGGGCTGAACTTTTCTCACAGCAACTCATAAGCAGACCAATTTCAGTCTCTCGAGCGCAGCCTTGAATTTAAAAAGCTGACCACAGAAACAAAAGGCGTATAACAGCAGGTCCGCTTGGTAGCTCGGAAGCTTTTGACATCACAGGAAGAAAATCGGCTGTAGCATGTTTACACTATTAAATTATCTTCACAGCGTGCAAAGTCGGTATCTACTTCTTTAAGACATGTAAACTTTGAATCATGTGGTGCGGGGTCACGAGTGAGATTCACAGAAAAAAAAGAAAAAGAAGAGAAAGAAGCCAGAGTAAAGTTAATGAGAATCAAAGGAAAGCAGAAGACGGAGAAAGGATACACAGCAAATTCAAAAGTGTTAAATTTTTTGGTGTTAATAGTCTCCTTGCAAAAGTAGAGTTAATTTTACTCTAAGCAGAGTCACATTCTTTTAATGTAACTCTGAGGTGTAAAATGATAGTAGTTAAAATCGAGTGTTAAAAATGAGTGTTTCTATGTCAAATCTGGAGGTGTTACAATGGAAACATTAACTCTTGACCTCTTAACTCTGAACTCCTACAGGGGCTATGACACCAATTCACAGACTCCGCCCTCAGCACGGCTCCAATCGAAGCTGAAGTGAAGCCGTTTCAGAACATTTTGCTCTACATATTTGAGTTGTTTGCCATGCTTGGTAAGTCATTTTTTCAAAGATTGTTTCAATTATTATTATGAGCTTTTACTTCTGTGGCTCTTTGGAGTTGAGACAAAGCTGTGTGAAAGGCATTAGCCATGTTGCTCGCTGATAGCATAATATTCTGTTTTAGCTAGCTGAAAGGTATTGTTTGCGGGCAAATACCACAGCCTTGAAAAAAAGCTTGCATGTGAATTTTCAGTCAAACTTTTGGTCAAATACACCTAAACAATGTCTAGAATGTGAAATGTTGGTATAATGGTGCTACTTGAAGCCTGAAAACGATCGCCCATAAAAAAAAACGAGCAAACAGCAGTAGCTGACGTCCTGACTGGGTTCTACGTTAGCATAGATCCCTCCAGAGTTTTGTGCACACGGTTTAGGTAAAAATGAAAAAGGTTGAGGTTTTACATTTAGTTCAGTATTACCTGTTGCCCGTGTCTTTGTCTTTTGGGAAAATACTTTACACAAGTAATGGCTCAAAGAGGATTCCTTTTTTTTTTTTTTTACTGTGCTGCAATTGTTTACTGGATTATTTGTGCCATTAATTAGTGTCAACTAATTTTTATTCGATCTCCGCACAGGATATGCTTGTGAAGATGGAATATGGGGGAGAGCAGAAGTGCGTTGCAGTTCCACAAAGTGATGAATGAAGGACATGCATATATTGAAGAAATAAGTGATGAGAATGCTGTTATTTGCATTTACCATGTCAGACCTTTTGATAAACAAAATTCTAATGAAGGTGAGAACATGTACACTGTTACATCTTTCAGAAAATGTTTTGAAATTGTGGTGCACAGTTCAGAATAAATGTTTTTCAAAAACCATTGCATCTTTTTAGTTCCAAAAGAAATTTCTAGAAGTTCAGAACAGTAAAATTCCCGCTTTTTAGAATGAATTAGAAGATAACTCTTACGTAGTTAAACTAAAATACTCTTTGAGAGTTAATATATAAACTCTTAACACCAAGTGTTAAATTATCAACTCCAGACAGATTTGGTGTTTAACACTAAATCAGAGTTAACGTACCAACTCTCCAAAAAGAGTTAAATTAACACTCTCTGGTGTGGACCCATATAGACACTTTAATAGTGTTGAAATCAAATCCGACAGTGTTAATTTGGACATGCTGGATTTGCTGTGTACTCAGTGTGAAGTTGAGAGAGACTAAGATGAAAGAACATATGCAGAGAGACCAAAAAGAATGAACAAAGGAAGAAGGGTTTGATTACCATTTGGTAGATAACAGGAAGATCATAAAAAAGCAAAAATGACTGAAAATACGATCAAAGACACCAATCCTGCCGAAACACACACCGTTTCACAGCTCAGCCACCACGTGAACGTGCATGTGTGCATTTATTTATGTTTTTATTTATTTACTTTTCATTAAGCTCCTCGTCGGAGCCTCCCCGTGGCTTCACTCATGTTTGAAGAAGCCATCTGAGACTCGGAAAGTGCAGATTTACTGACAAGGCAAATTACACTGTCGCAATTTATCAGCGCTAAAATGCGCTCAGCGTGTGTCCTCGTGTGCATACGTGCATTCATATGGAGATGCGAGGCTTTTCTTGCAACGGCATATGTCTGTGCGCATGTGTGCGCTCGCTGTGTGTGTGTTTTTTTAGCCCTCCTCTGGGGAGACCCCACGCACCGTCTGTCTCCGACTGATTCCGTATTCACTGCCACAGAGAGACAGGAAAGACAGAGTGAAGAAGATGAGGAGGTGGAAGAAGGAGGGAGGGGGAAATAGAAAGACAGCAAGAGGATAGAGGGAAGGGGGAGAGCATATTTAAGAGGGAAAACAAAAGAGAAAAGGGGGTAGTTTGATGCTAAGAGGTTATAATTTTCTTTCACGCTTCAACTGTCTAAATAGACGTCTCCACTCGGTTCAAACTGCCTTCTGAAACGCTGCTGTTTCACAGTCTGGGGTTAGATGTCACCTGCACTTTCAAAATGACTTTTTGCAGACATGACTGCAGCCATTTTGTGAGAGCAGGTGCTGCAGACTTTCTGTTTTGTTTTCTGTGTCTTTTTTTCTCACTCTCTTTTCCCCAAATGGTGGATTTCATTGTAAAAAAACAAAAAAAAGAAGAAGGACGGAGCTATGGAGGAGGTGAGAGGGGCATAAGGAGACAGGGAGAGATGAGAGGAGGCAGAAGAGGAGGCTGAAAACAAGGGGACGAGGTGAGGAAAAGAAAGAGAGGAAATCGAGGGTGGAGGAGGAGAGTGGAGGTGTTTTCCATCCTGTTTGAATTTCATTATGGTTTTCAAATTTAATGAGAGGCTAAGAGGTAGACAAGAGGGAGACAGGAGGTAAAGCAACCGAGGTAGAAGTCATACATACTGATTACAGCTAATATACAAACACACGGTGCTTGAAGCCAGCTGTAGTAAATGTCCACAGAGAGGTGAATGAAAAGAGCAAAGAAAGGAGGGCAACGCACGTTAAAAGGTTCAGGTGTGACGCTCGCTGATGGCTTCTGCCAAACTCAGGCTTTACATTGTTTGTTGCTCATGTTTTCTCCCAAACAGCATCTGTGATTAATCTGCCCAGCAGGGTCCTGTCGTAGAGTGTGAGTGAGGGATTGTACTTTAGAGACAGAGAAATAAAATGTCAGGGCAAAGGTTGAAATGGCAAAACATGACAAGCTTACGCTGCACTGCAAGATCGACCATGTTTCTTCGTTTTAGTATCTGAGGAAAGGGCAAAGGAAAAATTGAAAATTATTATATAAGAGTGACAGTTGAGTTTTATATATTCAAGTCATTTAATAAAGTGAAAAAAAATCTGTTTCCCATTCATCCATCCATCCATGGGGAGTGGCTATGGCTCGGGAGGCAGAGCAGGTCATTTACTAATAAGGAAGTTGGTGGCTCGATGCCGTCAATCCTTTATCTCTGATGCGTTCACCGGTGTATGAATTGCTAGAGGTAAGTTGTATAAAGTGCTTTGAGTACTTGTAACAACACCATGTAAGAACCAGTCTATTTAACTTCCACATCAATGGCCAGTTCAGAATAGCAAGTTAACCAAACATGTCGTTGTACTGTTGGACAACATACAAACTCCAACTCAACAACGTGGGGTGCAGTGATGGAAATTGTCGTTAAATTGAGCAATTTCTGAACATGAAACTAGCTCAAGGTGTTTTGGTGCCTTTTGAGTTTCTTGTGCACTTCCCAGTTCTTCTAACATCGGCTTGTAGCATTAGGTGAGCATTTCAGTGAAGGTGCATAAATACAGACTGCACAGAGATAACTGTTTTTTTTCGACACCTAACTATTAGTGGTTGACTGCAGCGCACCTCACTGGTGGTGAGACATCAACAGTTCGTTGAACTTAGTAGTATAAATGTTTAGAATGAGAACAACATCATGCAAGCTGTCTGGATTTCTTCAACTGCACAAAATATTGTAATATCTTAAGATTAAATTCCGTTAATAAGTCCTTTACAGAATGAAAATTCTCCTAGGCATGCATTTAATTTTGTTCAGGTTTAGCTTTCATGAGTTTAACAATATACTTTTAAAATATTGGACATTAAAAATGCCAGAGAGTCCTAATAGTTTCTGCTTTGAACTGGTTTGGGTAGAGAGAAGAAAGGTCAGAGAAGGGATTAGTTATGCTAAGTTAACAAATCCAAGTAAAAGCAGCTTTAATTAATCTTAGTCTTTTTGTCTGAATTCAAATCAAAGCCAAAGAACACATAATCAGAACAAATGAGAGAAATTTACTGTCAAAGAAAGGAGAATTAAAGTTTCTGTGCATATTTAGACACCTGCCTGTAGTCCGAACAGTCTCTGACTATGCTGTGAATCGGATTAGGATTAATTTACTCACCAGGTTCTATAGAGTCTTATCGATAGACCCTGGCCTCTTCCTTTCTCACAGATTTTATTGTACCTCTCACTGCAATGTCTAACAAAAGGTTCAGCGGAGCCAAAGGTGAGGGGGAGGGTAGTGTTTTGGGCTGTTCAGTTCTTTCTTTGTGCTGTTCTGCTGGCTTGAACAAAAGGTCATAAAACAAACATAGCCAGGGTTAAGATTTAATTTCCCACTGGGCCCCTGCCATACACCGCAGAAGCTCGCAGACTCGTCCGATTGTGGGGTTCAAACAACTGAGCCACCAGCTCCCATTTAGAGGATTATTACTATTAAGTAAAAACACAATTTGACAGCATCAGTCATCCAACGACTGGAAGAAATAAGTTTAGAACTAAGGAAATGATGAACAGCTTTTGTTTCTTTGATCTGCTCTGAACTGCGATGAGTCAGATAACATTTGTTATATGACAGAAACCGCAGGTAAAGGCAGAACTGCAGAATTACAACTACAGAAGTTTTCTCAGCAGAATTACAAAACTTAACCTGTTTCACCTTTCAAGTAATTCAGTAAAGAAACCAGTCTGTAGCTGCAAGGTAAAGACTTTGAATTCTAGTTGCCATCATCTTATAAGCTGATGTGCATGAATACAAAAATACTGTATGTCATGTTGTATGTTGACTGAAACCTTCGCTGAAAACTGTGTTTAGCGGGCTCAGTGCATCTTTATGAGCTGTATGGATGCGCTGACATAGATCATGTGCGCTGTAGAGACTCATGATAGTTTCAGCAGTGTGGTGGTGAGTGTACCTGTTCATAGAAAACATCGGTTTTCTTGTGTTACATCGTTCATACATCATTTATGGATTTGATCAACTGGTCTCTGAATGCTATTGACACCCTTTAACGAGAAGTCTGGGCTCGGGAGAACCCGAGTGCCCTGGAGGGACTTTCCCTGCCGGATACACGATGGACGGGTGGCAGAGGATCGTGTGCCTGGCGGGACTGTCGATCGAGGACGCTGAAGATATCTACCTATTCGGAACCATGATAACAGGGTTCTTGCTGATCGGAGCTGGCTTGGCCCTGGCTTATCGGAGAATTAAGAGAGCGGAAACCTGTTCAAACCCCCACAAGGCTGCCCGCTGGGATTGGAACGACAGGTGCGACTTCTCAGAAAGGGCTCACTGAAGGCAGCATGGTTAAGAGCTTGGAGGCGCTTACGACTGCAGTGAATGCTCAGAATAAGACCTCTGAGCGTATGTATGTTGGATTACATCAGGAAAGAATCAACTCAGAACAACATCTCTGGGCGGAAGCTGGATTACATCTCGGATCAGTTGGCTGCGGTCGCGAGGTCTCAGAATCTGCTCTGTGAGCAAAAGAGTGACAAGACCACAGAATCGACGGCTAATAACATCACGGAGAAACTCGCAGCTATTAATGGGAGATTGACAGACCAGTGTCGGCGTGTTAAAAACAGCTTGAACTTCTCACGAGTTGTTTGCAAAAGAAAAATCACCATCATAATGCGGCTACCCCTTCGGCGCCAGCCGTGGGCTCAAGGCTGGAGCCGAACAAAAACTCCCTGATAACGACTGTGTTGAGTCTGTTCCTTCCCATTCCATGCAAGGCCACCTGGGTTGGCTGGAAGACTGTTTACTTAGCCTGGCGGGGCGAAGGACACTGTCTCAGCTGAACTATAGACACGCACACACATATATATACACTGATAAGCACTCACTGACGCATCACCCTCCCTATCCAACGCCACCTCCAACGCTTACCTCCCCCATGATGTGGACATCGGGTCAGTTGGAGGCGCAGTCGAAGATTGCAGCGGTCCCAGATCAGATGTACACACTGGAACACTATCCCATGCTGTGTTTATTGTGTTATGGTGTGTTGATACCTGTGCATTCCTGTATTATCCTTCTGTGTTACACATTTCAATGTTTTTTTTTTTCCTCGCTACCTAGCCTGACCTGTCTCCCCAATGTGATGTTTGTATTATATGTACGGTCGGCAAGGTCTGTCATCTCGGTTGTGGGCAAAAGACCTGCAACTGACAAATAAAGGCTTTTTTTGGAGCAGCCTACTTTGACCTTAAGTAGGCCGGACCAATTAAAGGCTACGCCCACACTAATATGTTTTCGTTTCCCTGAAGGAAAACGCAGCGTTTTGAAAATGCTCTCGAAAATGAATACATTTGAACAGGGTGCTTTCACGCCACAGAGTGGACAGCGAAAACGGAGACTTTTGAAAACAATGATGCATTTTAGTGATGTGGTGCAGTCATGTGACCGATTAAAGAAAGATAGCGGAGGGCATTATACAGCAGTTGTTTTGTTTGCTCTCAGTTTTGACAGCCCTATTAAAGATTAATATCAGTCTGTACATGCTCCAGATAGCTTTTCTTTGAATTCTTTAATTCTCACTCACTCTCAACTTTGTACTTTTGTGTTACTTGCAGCAACAACTCCACCTCATTGTTTTGCAGATTATGTATTGGAAGCAGGACGACGCCTTCAAACACGCTCCTTCCGGCTGTCATCTATATAGGTTCCCTCAGTTCTGCAAGCTGATCATTCTCGTTTACGTGCCCCACCCTCCCTCCTTGTTCTCAATTCTTTAACTTCTTCACTTCTATTTAGTACACGGGGATCTGCCATGCCCGGGAGCCGTCGCCAGTGCCCTTCAAGGCCTTCCCCAAACCGCAGCTCAATTCATGTCAAAACATTCACTTTTACCTACTAAAACACTGTCAAACCTAAAATGAGAACATGGGCCCAGCTAGTGAAAGTCTATTTAAAAAACTCGGTGCTTTTCTCGACATTTTTCCACGACTTTTCAAAGAGCCGGAAAGTAAATAAACAGCAGACAGAAATGAGGCAGGTCGAATCTTCTTGTGTTTCACGCATGCGCAGTACTGGAACCTCAGCATTTTCGGCCGTTTCAATGTGGACGCACAACTCTGTGAAAACGACTGAAAACACTAGTGTGGATGCGGAGCATTTTCAGATCTATCCGGGCGAGTGTGGACGTAGCCAAAATCTCCTTTCTGTCAGTCTAAAGAAGTTTAACTACACATTTAGTCTCTCAGATATCTCAGTGTAGGGAAAAGAGTTTCAATTTCAACAGCCCATCTAAGTCTTTATACATGATAAAGAGATGCTGCTGTAACAAATGCACGAAATCTGTCACTGCAATTCTTTGAGCTTATATTGTGAGAAATTGTGTAAAGTTACAGAGAAAGTTCTCGTAGCTCATTGCCTATACTGTCCTGTAATTATAAAACATTAAGTTTATGTTAATTCAAGAAAACGTTTAACTGTAGAGCCACTGTTAAAGAAAATCATACGGTATACAGTAAAACAACAGGAACATTTATGTCATTTATTTACTTATCTGTTATTTAGCATGATTTTTCAAAGCCATCAAGTGGACCACGTTGGAGCCCTTGCAGGACTGATTTTGGCCCACGGGCCTTACGCTTGACACCAATGCTTTAAACCATATTTTTGAGGCAAAGTCAGAAAACCTTTGAAACACTTTTAGTAAGATGCGACTGGTGATTCTATACATCAAATCACTGAAGTCAAAACTTTAACAAATGCCTATTTGTTTAGATAATTTTCATAATATAGTCTTACTGAGATGGCCAAGGAGTTCGTAAAGAGTTACCGTGTTTGAAGAAGAAAGATTACCCCTGAGGATAGTGGTTAAAAACCTGTCACTATGAAGAGGGATAACAAATGATAATCCCAGCAACAGTGGAGCACACTTCCCCGCAGCCGAAGCCTACTGAAGCCTTAAAATAACACTCATAATGTGAGGAACCCACATGAGGAACAAGCGCTGACATAATGTGTGACATGTTTGGTTTATGGCACTAATGAAGTCTAATCGATGTCGGACTGGTGTGTAATGTAGTGTATCCTCCTCTGTGAAACACTGTCCACAGTCTGTTTAAAAGGTGACAGTGCCGTCCATTTACACAGCCAATAACTCATTCAGATGAGTTAAATGAAGCGTGGGCCTGGCCGGTCCAAGAGTATTTCCACAAACTGAGTCAGCCAATACATGAATAATTTGTATACATGTGTATGAATGTGCATCTTGTCTCTTCGGGACCCAAATGCATATTTGCACGCACGTTTTTCTGCGTGCATATCTGTTTGAAGCGTACGTACAAGTCCGCAGGCTGTGTATGTGTGGGCGAGAGATGTGTGTTATGGTGCGTTCGCCCTCCTTACACAAGGCCAAGTTTGGACTTGCCCCAAGCTAAAATGACTGAGTGCGTCCCCAGTCTCAACACTTTCTTCTAGCTCACTCTCCGTACTTAAACAAGCAATGTGAAAACGCACTTAAGAAAAGGAAAAAAAACAAGAAAGAAAGAAGGCAAAATGGATGGAGTTCAAATCAGGCTGTGGCGCTTTCTATTCCATGCGCGATTCGACTGTGGAAAAAATGGCAGGTGGATTAAATTTACATTTGCACAGAGAGAGAGATCAGCCTTTAGTCTCTCCAAAGAACACTTGCTGGATATCTTTGTGTAACGCACTGCAAACTGAAACTCTGAAGCGTGCCCACTTCTGATGCATGCCAGAAAAAATGGGATCAACCATCTGCAAAAGCGAGACTCTACCCGGAGTTCTCTGACATGTCAATACATCAGCCCCCATGCAGAATACATTGCTTCGGTTAGATGCAAAATCAGCCTGGCTGCCTTGTTAGCTTTTCTTTTCTCTCTCTAGATGTGCTGCTTCAAAAACAGCTGCTTGCTACCTACTTATGCATCCCACATATCAATACTTCTAGCTTTTATCAGTCCTCTTATCATCAGTAGCTTCCATCCCACATACTGAAATTATTTTTCCTTTTACTGAGTTTTTTGTCCACTGATTCTAAATACATCCTATCCAGATGGACTAAGACTTGTTATCCATATTATACCTGTTCCTTTCACTGTGAGGAAGGGCTTTTTTCTTCTTGGTGAACATGACATCACCCTACTGTGAACACCAAAATAAAACAAGCAACATCCACTACATGTGTCAAGTGTCTCTTTCTCTGAGAGTTCTGCCAGAATCTCCCAGCAGACAAAGCTTTTAGAGGGGCACCCGCTGTGGGATCCTGCTGCTTCTGTTGGAAAACCCCACTTAAATAATCTTATTTCTGAAGTAGTCTTCAGAAGTATTTCTCCAGGCTTCTTGAACGACATTCAAAGGTCTTCTATGGATGCTGAGTGCCTTTACATGATCCCACACTGCTTCAATAATGTTGAGGATTGGCTTGGGGAAGCCAATACAGTATATGACTGATGGTGTTTTACTGTGTGTTTTCTATCCAGGTTTGCTTTTACTGCATTGGCAGTGTCTGGGATCATTATCATGCTGAAAAATTAAGCTATTGACAATCAGACACTTTCAGACTTTTTCCAAATCGTGCTCCATTGTCTTGAATTGCATAGAATGGTACAAGGACTGGACCGATAATGAATGAAAAGTAGACAATGTCCAAAAAACTACTTTGAAAGAGCTTCAGAAAGCCCTGAAAACTACAGCTGAAAACCACTTTAAAAAATTGAGCACCAAAATAAATTTTGCACAGTACAGTATGATCGAAATGACTCATGAACTAACGACCCAAAAAACTAATTTATACTGCATAATGAGCTGTTTCCTCTACTAATCTGTTAAATTTTCTAAAGGCAGTGGCTGATTTTCCTTTAAAATGAAATTTTTTTTTACGATTTTAAGATAAAGCAGCTCATGTGCTGAGAAGTTTTACTTTATGAGTTTCAGATTGAGAATCTATAGCGGATGATTCCAGAGGAGACAAATGGCTTCGAATGAAAAGTTAATCAAGAAGCTCTACCCATAATGGACGTAACAAGAATGCAGAGTCTCTAGTTACACTTTATAATTAATCAATAATGACTAAATCGTGTATTTTCATATTTGTTAGCAATGAATTTCTGCCCGCCTTCAGCACATTCTTCATCTGCACATCCTGCACATCAGCATCTGGCATATTTTAAGTAAAGAGTGCAAATGTCATGCAACAGCAGACTTTGACAGATGCCAACTGTTTGCATGCAGTATATTGCTACTGCAATGTTGATTGTGCTCCTGTATATAAGCAATAAGGTGCACTAAAGAAGACGAGAGAGTCGCTCTATCTACCAAACACAGCCTCAACAAGAGTCCCAGACGTGCACATCATCACATCAAGCTATGCGCTCCTTCTTTCCCCCCCTCCCTTCAATCACTTGAATCCTTCCAGGCATAATAATCTCCTATTCTCTTTCCCATTTCCTTTCACATACTCTGACAACATCATTGCAACCCATCAGAGACAAACAACTGTCTGGAACTGGCCACAGGTCCACACATATCTCTGTCGTCCCATTGCTATGCCTATTAGCCTCCAGCTAATTACCCCGCCATGCTCACTGTGGGATTGGATATAGCCCCATACACTAAGCTAATAAGCATGTACCTGA
The DNA here is from genome assembly GCF_057381845.1 of Rhamphochromis longiceps. Classification (NCBI taxonomy): domain Eukaryota; kingdom Metazoa; phylum Chordata; class Actinopteri; order Cichliformes; family Cichlidae; genus Rhamphochromis; species Rhamphochromis longiceps. Next base: position 36,602,549 of record NC_140559.1, on the reverse strand, counting down.
TTAAATGGGCAGCGTTGGCAGTGAGACCGAAGAGATTTGTAAAAATGGAAGAAAAAAAAAAACTGAGAATGAGGCGGTAAAACACCCTGCGTGGTAAAAGGTAGCAATTCCCATAATTGCGAGGGGACTCATTGTGCAGAACAGCATGCGGGGCTCGAAATCTCTTCGATGCAACATCAAGCCAAGCCTCACAGATTAGTTGACATCTTTTGGTGCCTGTAGCATTACTGTACCAACCTAATGGGAACAGGAAGCAAATTGGTATAATGTGTGTGCATATGTGTGCGTTTTTGCTCCGCCTTCCTTTGTGTATCTTGTCATCTGTGTCGCACTAAACCAGGATCTTACACGGGTCATTATGCTGCTAGAGCGCCTGGGTACCACTGCAGTGCAGGAGTGCTGCAGTAGATAATAAGCACAAGATAGCTTCAGGTTTTTTTTTTTATTTTGATTGCACAAGGGAACGGACGTGTCACTGAGACCACCTGCTTGTAGAAAGGTTGCAGGTAGAGAGGAGCACAGTGTTGACCTACAGACAAAGTAAAATCTGCATGACTGACTGGGAAAATTAAGAACCTAATGTTCTGTGCATGGGGTACCTCTGTGTGTGAAGGTGTATAAAATTTTTCTTATACCTTGTTTGTGTGCATGTAAATACAGTATGAGTGGTAGGAATGTGTGGAAATCCTATTATATTCTTTGGCTGACCTCTCCTTGAAAGCCACACATTCTTGCAAAAAATATTTGTGAGTTGTTTCCGTGCACCTCAGCCTCCACATTGCAGGCGCTGTGTGGTACATACAGAAATACACACAGCATGCACAATGAGGAGGCCTCAACACACCGTTTCATTGGTGGGCACTGGAGGCTAATCAATGAGTTGATGGACTAACAAATTAAACTGACCCTACCGGCCGCTGACAAGTAAAAGGCAGAAGTGTCTGTGACAAGGAGGGGCCGCGGTGCTTTATAATGCAGGATTTATTCAGGGATGTCAAGCAGATACTATATGCTTTACATCTTTTGAAAGAGAACTTGTCAAATAAAAAGAGGAGTTTTCTCAATCACTTCTCTGCGCAAGCCCCTGAGGTCAGTTTGCTTGTGGGAATTTTACACATTTTATACTTCGAAAATGGAAAGGTGATGGGAGACAGAAAAGAGACAGGAAATGTCATGCAACAAACTTCACAAGCCAGACTCAAGACCTGGAGAGTCGTAGTTCACAGTCAGTGCATTAACTCTGAAAACATAATAAAAACTATGTGGTACAGGTGATAAAGTTGTACGCATTCTGATGAAAAATGGCCCGTATAAAAAAATCTGTTGGTTGGATAAACCAGCACAAATGGGCTTCCTCCGAAGGGGGGCTGGCCTCTCCCTTAGAGGTAGGGTGAGAAGTTTGGCCATCCAGGAAGGGCTCAGAGTGGAGCCGCTGCTCCTCCACATCGAAAGGAGCCAGTTGAGGTGGTTCTGTGCAAGCATATTATTAAATACAGGAAACCAGACAGAAAAAGAGGAACTAGTAACATATAAGGAGTTGTTTGTATCGAGGCTGTGTGTGACGTTTAAAGTACCAAAATAACACCTATATGAGACACATTTTTAGCTTCTAATGTTGGAGATCCTGCAACTGGCTTTGGGCTGTGCAGGGCTCTCTCTTCCGGAAGATGATTGAATAAAGAATTATAAATGTTTTGACCACTTCTGAGTCGGGTTTTCTCTGTTCTGTTCATGGGGATCAGAAAATAATTTTGTAACATTTTTGTTGAAAACACTTGGAGCCTGTTCTAGACTGGGCACATGTTCATGGACTGTGAGGAACAAAAGAAATTTAGAAGTTGTGATATGAAAGGTAGAAAAATGTGCCCATGTGTACACACGAAACAGTCTGATGCATATTGTAGCTGAATCTGCTTAAGAAATCCTTCATCAGGATCTGAAATGGTTTGAATGAGACTGGATGACTCCTGAGAAAAGCCTTGTATATAATATTCTAGCATATACATGTTCTGTGCATGCCTAGAAGATTAAATCCACTGTGGAATTTTCTCCTGAGTAACTCACGTCTTTGGAAACCCTGAACTTTAAATTGCTTAATGAAGCCAATGGAGATAGCGCTTTCATCAGTCCTCTCTGCTAGTTTCACCTCTTATGATGCACTATGAGCCTACAAAAAGGGACAAGTGCAACACTGTACTTACTTTTTTTAACAAGCCCTGTGACAGTACTTTCCTTTAATGAGCTTGTGGTGTTCCATGGTGAGAGCCCGAGCTCATTTGTGTCTCGCTTTATAAAAAAATGTTCAGTGTGACCATTGCTGTGCAGTGAGGAGCAAAACTGCCAAATGATGACCTCTTTATTCTGCCTCCTGTATATAACCGAACCAGGTTTTTTTAGTACAGTACAGCAGTCCAGTACACCTTATGCACTCTATTTATCCAAGACGTCCTTTCATGACTGAGACGTGATGATACATCTTGATCTTGTTTTGAAGCCCCAAATATATAAATACTGTTATTATGTTATTGCCTTTTTCCTTCAGAACTGTCTTAATTCTTCATAGAATAACTTTAACAAGTTGCTTGAAACATTCCTCAGATTTTGGTCCATATTGACATGATAGTGTCACACAGTTGCTGCAGATTTGTTGGTACTACATCTGTGATGTGAATCTCCCGTTCTACCACATCCCAAAGGTGCTCCATTGGATAGAGGACTGGCGACTGCACAGGACACAGTGTCTTCTTCATGTTCAAAAAATAGTTTGAGATGATTTTATTGATGATTTCAAGTTTTTTCTCAGTAATACTCTGTTGATACTAAGGGGCTTGAAGTGCGCCAAGAAAATATCCCCCACACCATTACAGCACCACCAGCCTAAACCATTCAATCCAGTATCACGGCAAAACGTGTAACAGACACGCTGGTCCACCGTGTCCACGTGAAATGGACAAGCATGCACTATTGTTTGCGGTCTTTAATTGCCGCAAATGATTAAGCTAGGCAGCTGTATCTCTGTGTAAATGTGTTATTATTGTCTTATTAAGCACTTTCCTGTGATTATTTTCATGTTGGCTTGAAATAAAAGATCTCCCACTGCTGTTACTGCAGCTTACTGTAACTTCTGCATGCCTGTCCGTTTCTTGTTTTGTAGAGGGAAAGTGTGAAATGGACATGGTGAAATGGCTACTAGTGGTTGCCAACTTTTTAACTATCAAATAAGGGACACTCTGGCATGTCAGAAGCACAATGCACAGCCAGTTGGGCATAGTGTAAATATGCACTGTATTTAAATATTCTTATAAAAAAAATGCCGTAAAATATTGGTATTCAGTTTAATCAATACCTCACATAAAACAATAAAGAAAAACATAAATCACATTAGCATTTCCTTTGAAAAATTATTTAAATAACATACTGTAACTACAGACTTCATTTACCAGTTTATTATGCTACGCATACCAAACAGCACCTTATTTTTACAAATCACCTATTCCTCCTCACATCTGGTGTGAGTGATGGGCAGTCACTGATGACTGTAAGAGAGCCATCTGTTGGTCAGAAAGTGAGACACAACGGTCAATATTTGTAACATTTAAGTTAACCCTTTAAGACCTACCATAGAACCAAGTCCGCCAGAGCTTATATTATATTTTTACATGCTGTAGTGCCATTTTTGGGAACATTTCAAGTTGCTATACATCAATACAACCATTATAGCCCAAATTTTAATAATATGCATGCATTAAGTGCATAGTAATTACATAAATTGCAAAAAAGTGCAATAAACTACAAACAAATGTAAAATTGTTTTTGTTTTTTAACATATATTTCTAGTTAGAGAAATTTAAGAGGCTTATTCCTCAAAACTGTAAATACAAAAAAGTTGCACAAAATAGTTTCCTACCACAGGAAATTTATTTTGAGTGTCTTCATAGTTTTATTTTTGAAATACACCAATTTTTGTATACTGCAGGAAAAACGAAAATACATATTATAATGCAAATTTGCAAAAAAAAAAAAAAAAAAAAAAGTAGCATATGTATCAAAATAAACTATTTCCAGCAGTGCAATATGAGTCCTCAGCATCCCAGAAACGACACAGAAAGTCATAAAGTCAAACATAACTTTTAAAAACACAAGTATAGGCTCATAAGTCCCTGATAGTAAAAAACTACATTTCCGCAAAATGACGTCACTTTCGGTTTCGGGCAGGACATGGCAGACATGCGGAAAGTTCACGCTGATGGACGTATGAAGTGTTATGAACAGCTGATCGGATCGGCAAAGCGTGTTTCTGGAATATTATGTTTTTGTTGCTGCAAGCGCTTTTTATACAGTTTTTGCAAAGCTTTATGTGGAAGGAAACTGTGACAAGCTGATGGCATAAGATGTAAGTACAACTCCTCCGGTTTCATATGCAAAAAAAATGATTGCGCTAGCTTACCTGGTTGCAGATCTTCCAGGATTTAAAAATAGTTACGCAAAACGGGGAGTGCCCGCTCCGACCGGCTTTAAAGGGTTAAATAAGCAATGCACCAATTTTGCTCATTATACAGGACGTCCCAGATAAAACGGGACAGTTGGCAACCCTAAAGTGGACCAGCATGTGTATTACACACTTTGTCATGATAACAAGTTGAAAGGTTTCATGTTGTTTCGTTCAAATTCTAAATGTCACAGCAGAAACTGAAATCTCATCAGACCGCATAATGGTATTCACGTTTTACATTGTCCAATTTTGGCAGAGTCTTTGTGAACTGTAGCCTCACTTTCCCATTCTTCACTGACAGGAGATACACCCGATGTGCTCTTCTGCTGCCTTGGAATCAGAGATGCTCTTCTGCATACCTTGGTTGTAATGAGTAGTTATTTGAGTTGCTGTTGCCTTCCTATATGCTCAAAGGAGTCTGGCCATTCTCCTCTACCCTGTGACATCAACAAGTCATTTTCACCCAGAGGACTGCCACGAACTGGATATTTTCTCTTGCATCACCTTTCTTCCGCATTCTGATGCTCGGTTTTCGCAGCTTGTCTCGACTACGTCTAGATGTCTAAACTGACTTGCTGCCACGTGACTAGCTAATTAGATACTTGTGCTAACAAGCAGGCAAACAGGTGCAAGAAACAAAATGTGTATATTAACAAACACAACTCGCTGCAGTTGCAACACTCATTCTTCACTAACAGCGAGTACACTCTGACAGGAGGAGAGATAAATTTCCTCATGTTCTGAGCGGAGGATGAAAACTCTCAGACTAATTGGAAAGAATAGAAGTATAGCACTCAGTTTGCAGAGACAGTCAAGGACGGTCTATCCTTGTTAAAAGTAAACTTTTAACAGTCTGTCTCGTTTTGTACCTGTATTCACAAAGAGATCCCTATAATTAAACCCAAAGCCATCATAGCAGTCTACAGTAATAAATAATACAACTGGACCAAGAAAATGAAGCTGTGCAGGAGCCAGTTTGAACATCGCATTTTCCCCTATTTTTGACTCGTGGCAGTGTGCTATGTTAAACTCCACTGCAAATATATTGCCCAGTAGTGCCTCTCCATGTTGCATACTTTTCTGCTGTAAGAAAACCAACCCTATATTTACTTTTTATGTGAAGACATCCACTCACAGCCACGATGGCACTTTGCACTTTGTCGTTTCAGGCCTGAAGCATCAACTCCAGTTATAGCAATCACAATAAGTTATTTCATCACATTCTGTTGCTTTCTGCAAGAATGAGTTTACAAAAGTTTTTTAAAAGAATATTGTGCCTCCTTTCTTTTGAAACAAACCAGCTGTGTCAGCTGAACAGGTAGGAAAAGCCCTTTTAACTTCCTCCTTGTTAGAAACACAAAGGATATAAAGTGCTATATCAGCACATATTAGTATTGGCAAATCTATATTTTGGCTTCACCTTATAAAAGCAATCATAAACAAAGTGACAGTGAGTGTTTTATACAATATAAGTGACGCATTCCCCTTTGGGCCAAGCTGTAAACACTGTGAACTTCTGGCTCTTTATTGGTTGAGAGCCTAAGTGAACAGAAGCAGATACTCGGTGGGACTTTTGGAGTGAATTTATCTGGCTGACAGTTTTTTAATATTTTTCACGGGAATTATATTACCAGAGGACAGCAATGTCAGTGCGCCCCAGGGTGGCTGTGGCTACAATGCAGCTTGCCATCACCAGTGTGTGAATGTGTGTGTGAATGGGTGGATGACTGGATATGTAAAGCGCTTTGGGGTCCTTAAGGACTAGTAAAAGCGCTATACAAATACAGGCCATTTACCATCGACTGCATATTCATACTAGAGTCTCTGTTTTCTGAGAAAATGACTTCTCACAAGTGCACACATTACTCTAAAGGATACTTTGACTGAAACTTGTCGTTGGCTGCACTCCATGTGCAGACATGATGAGGAAAAATGGGTTTTCTTGCGCCTGTTATTCAGGAGACACCAATAAGACACATTACAGCTCCCTCCTCGTCTCATTAGTACGATCAGAGAGTCAATCTCATTCACAAACAAGCTTTTCTCTGAACTCCATCTCACAGCCGCCCTTTGCCACCCCAGCCCATCCTTTCACCTGATGACTCAAGACTTCCCAGATGCCTTCCAGTAAAATGCACGGCGGAGGTTCTGCTCCAGACGTACATCATGTGGGCGACTCGGACTGAGTCAGCGTCAGAAACGTATTTAGAAAAATTATTTTGCCTCCTGCAAAGAGTGAGGTTTTTTTTCTCTTCTGCTTGAAAAGTTACATCAGTTCAGTTTATTTACTTCAACTTCACAACAACTCTCACCTCAAGCTACTTTATTTATTTGTAGGTTAAGATGCTGCAACATCAAATAGGAAAATCCAATGATGAGCAAGCATCTTGTCTCGATGTATCTCAAAGAGTTTCGTCATGAAAAAGATGCTGAGCATTCCTGCGGATCATCATGTAATTAAACGGCCGCTACTATCAACAGATTAGTGGCATCGATCTCAAAATTATGAGAGAATGCTTTATTTCTTATTTTTTTTATTAGGAATACTAAATGCTGTTAACAATTAGAGCATCCATTCATCTGTCCATCTATACAAACAGTCCTCTTCCCACTATGCTGGTTGGAGACTATGGCACCACTAACATTATTGCATATTGTGTTCAGTGAACAGCCAAATCACATTTGCTTCAAAGACAGGGACCAGATCTGTCACCACTCACAGTTACTACACAGTCACTCACAACTTTGGTGCATGAAGGCAGCGATAAAGTGGCAATATGACTGAGCCAGTCTGCAATTGGATTGTGGTTGTGATGGCCTTTTCTTTTGCACATGAACTTAAAAATCTCAAAGACTATTAAAAACAAAAACCTTGAAATGTTAATTTCAGTTCATTTCATTTCAGGTTTATTTATATAGCACTAAATCACAATAACAGTCGTCTCAAGATGCTTATACCCAACAGTAATAGAGAGAAAACCCCAACAAAAATCAAAAACACCAATAACAATATACACATATTTAATATTATGGTACAGTTAGAGTACCATCTGAAAGCTCCAGACCCTTCTTCTATTTGGATTAGAGTATCTACTGATATTTTGGCTTTTCTGGTAACACTTGTCCTACATTTTTGTATATATCTGTCTAAGTTACAGAACCTGTTCATCGTGATGGACCAGGGAAAATTTTGGGCTTTGAGACATCGATGCTCAAACATTGCCTTATGTGAATCGAAGATGGTGAAGCTAGAAATGCTCTAAAAATTAGGATGGAATGACCTATATGTATATCTGCAAGTTCCTTTCTTAAGGCGCACAATATAGCGAGGCGAATGTTTAAATCAAGCGTGAAAGCTGATTTACAAACGCTTGCGACACCCGTTTTACTGCACAAATATTTAATGTTGACAGAAGCATGTCTTATTTTATTGCGCTTCACATTAAAATAAATTGACTGCGTCTGTGTTTGGAAAACAACATTTGCCCATCACTCATAAAATTTACCACGCCTGTGAGCACTATTTGCGCTCACGTGCTACTTTTCTCCGTTTTGTAAACGTGGCCTTAAGAAGGCTAAAGTTGACACTGAGATCTGAGTGGATGTCAGTGTGGTGGGCATAGCCACGCTGCAGAGTTTAGCATTTTAAAGTGTTTTGCTAGCTGAATCTTGTCAGTTAGTAAAACTTCTCCAACAATAATGAGAACAAAACTAAAAATTATTAATTATTTTTCACTCTTATGTGACACAGACTAATTCCCTCTACTTTACTGTCAGTGTGAGCAAGCTCTTTTGTAGTCCACCTCCACTGAACAGACGCTCTCTGAACGGAAGTTGCTGTTATCCACTTGGTATCGATTGCCTTTAGGGGGGGAAAAAAATCAAGGCAGCTTTAAAAAAAATGGAAATAAAAGGGTTACACCAGCATCAGTATCCCACCACGCGATATTAACGTTGTAACAAAGACACACTTTTAACTGTGCCTTCTCTTTGCTTGTTTGTTTAGTTTGCCGTTTTTGGACTGCAGCGCTTGTGCTTAGAAATCGAATGCACTGAAATTGATTCTCATCCGATGTCTCTGTTCTAGCACCACAAGAATATAATGTACATGCTGTTTTATCACTCAGACCTGTGAATCTTTCAATACAGGTTCAGTATCATCGCTCTAACCTTTAGTGCAGGAGGGATGGATGATGAATCCAGCAGTGCAGAGAGAGCAGCACTGTGGGTGTTTCTGTCACTGATAGACTTTAATTATGCACCAGGAGCTGCTACAATAGGAGAAAACAGCAACCTTGATATAAAATAACTGTCATAATCATTCTTATACTTGTCTGTGCTTATAGAAACTTTAATACGGTCAAAACAAAGCTGATTGGAGTCACACTGATGCCACAAGGTTTAAGCTTTTCCATATTTTGCCCCCTTTTCTTATTGACTTACAAATAAACCTCGCAATTGTTTCACAGTGTCCTATATCAGATTTAGGCAATGGTTTCATTAGAGCATTCACACATGAACAACTGTATAATTTATGTGTGTTTCGTGGTAACATTTACACATAGACAGTTTACAGTCTATGTGTGGCATGTATATTGAGGAGGAAGTCTCTTTTAACAGGCCTGTATAATCAGGCCTCTGGGGCAACATTATCACATAAAAGCATACAAGCAGGTTTGAATATATGAATAAATAAGCAAACAAGATGCTGTGTGTGTGTGTTTCAGAAAAAGAAACACATTAAAGCGACGTCATCTAAGAGAGGAAAATGGAAAGGAGACTGAAAGTGTCGCAGTGTGTGTGTGTGAAAGAGTTCTCCCACCTGACCTGCAGGGTCAGAAGGCTAATAGCAACATGGTAGTAAGCCGTGAGTGACTCATTCTCCACCTCTGGGCTTGAATGGCATCCCTACAGTAATTTGCAATTATATTAAAAGCTGCGTCACGGCCCGGCAGGGGCGTTTCTTGTCTCATTTGACGTACTTTTCCAAATTCTGCTGAGAGAAACTGAGCCAGTGTTGATTTTGCATGTCTCAGGTATCTTGTCACATTGCTTGTTTTTTTCTTTTCTAGTCTTTTTGGACCGTCTCTGATGGGGGTTTTTTTTGCCATTTTTTTTTTGCCATTTTTTTGTCTGTTTTATCATTCACTGGCTGTGATCTGTAGACTTTTCAACTGCTGGGACCAGGTTTGTGAGCCACAACATGAAATGGAAGCTGACTAAAATACAAGATTGTTCAAATTTCAGATTGTTCTCGCTCACCTGGAGACCGCTGGAAGCACTGTGAGAATCATGTTCTTTGATTTCTCCAGTGCCTTCAACACCATTCTTCCCTCGGTTCTGAAGGACAAGCTGGAGAACTCTGGAGTGGACCATCACCTCACTACCTGGATTTTGGACTACCTCACCGACCGACCACAGTATGTGAGGACTCAGGGCTGTGTGTCGGACAGGGTCGTCTGCAGTACGGGGGCCCCACAGGGAACGGTTCTGGCTCCGTTCCTCTTCACCATCTACACTGCAGACTTCTCCCACAATTCCACCCAGTGCTTCCTGCAGAAGTTCTCTGATGACTCTGCAATAGTCGGCCTCATCACTGATGGGGACGACAAGGAGTACAGAGGTCTGACCCAAGACTTTGTGGACTGGTGCCAGCTGAACTACCTCCAGATCAACGCCAGTAAAACCAAGGAGCTGGTGGTAGACTTCCGCAGGCACAAGCATTCTCCACTGCAACCACTGAACATCCAGGGTATGGACATTGAGGCTGTGGACAGCTACAGGTACCTTGGTGTTCATCTGAACAACAGACTGGACTGGACTCATAACTCAGACGCCCTCTACAGGAAAGGGCAGAGCAGGCTGTACCTGCTGCGGAGACTCAGGTCGTTTGGGGTGGAGGGCCCACTCCTGAAGACCTTCTATGACTCTGTGGTGGCTTCTGCTATCTTTTATGGTGTGGTCTGCTGGGGCGGCAGCATCTCTGCTGGGGACAGGAAGAGACTGAACAGGGTGATCCGAAGGGCCAGCTCTGTTCTAGGATGCCCTCTGGACCCAGTGGAGGTGGTGAGTGACAGGAGAATGGCGGCTAAGCTGTCATCCCTGTTGGACAACGTCTCCCACCCCATGCAGCAGACTGTGACAGCACTGAGCAGCTCCTTCAGTGGGAGACTGCGGCACCCACGGTGTGGGACGGAGAGATTTCGCAGGTCTTTCCTCCCCACTGCTGTCAGACTCCACAACAAAGACTTTAACTGAACAAACACACACATCCACACATGTGCAATAACACTAAGTGCAATAATCTTTTCTGGCATCGTTGTATTTTTACTCAGTTGTATATAGTATTTGTATTTGTATTCTATTTTTATCTTATTGTATATTTTTATTCTATTTTATTCTACTGTATATAGTATATTATTTTATTCTATTCTGTACAGTTGTGTACTGTATTTATTCTTATTGTATTCTAATTTTTGCGTCATAACTTTTGCACTGTCCACTTCCTGCTGTGACAAAACAAATTTCCCACGTGTGGGACTAATAAAGGTTATCTTATCTTATCTTAAATACATAATGCATGCCTTGAGTCAAACTCCAGGCCTAAGGTGTGCATCATCAGGCACAGCTGCATTAACTGCTCCCATTTCGAGTGACCCCAGGCCCACCTTTGTCCACACCTTCTCATCCATGGAAAATTCAGACTGCTCTCTTTCCTGGGGCATCAGACACTGCTGTTTCATTAGAGCTGCTAGAGTCTCACTTCTACCCACGAGGAGTCCTTTCTAGCCCCGGAGTGACACGCTGGTTTATTGTAGGAGTGAATTGGAATATGGATATGGATATCTTCAGCGTGAGAGTTAATGCTGTCAGCAGCATATTTTACTCAAAAGTGGGTGATGCCTAAAGTTAACCACTTAGTTTTTTGTGTCAGATGTTATATCCCAACCTCTCCCAAGCTGTGCATCTTAGGTGACATAATGAAGTAGATATAGAAGTATTTACATCACTTATACTCACTTCCTAATGCATCGCTAAGAAGACTATCCTCATGCACCGGAAATCCAAAAAAAAAGTATGTACTAGTCAATACAGAAATTTACTTCAGTTTGGAGAGAATGTCTTCCTCCTCAAAAAACCCAAATGGATAAATTTGTTTCTCTCTGGTTCCCACTGATCAATTACATTACTTAGTGAGGGTGATCAGCTGTAGTCTCGTTTGCCTGTATGCCTTGCAGGTGGATGAACGTGTTCTCTGGGACTACTGGGGTCTGGCGGCTTCCTGGGGGATGGAAAACTGCGATTGCCGTTTTGGAGGAACAGGGTCTCTGCCTCAGGTAGTGGCGGTGGGGACTGGGGTGGGTGCTGTCTAGGGCGCCGGGGTGTGGGGCCAGGGGTGCTTGTGGTAGTGGGTCCTGTTCCCCGGTCAGGAGGCTGGCCTCCTTTGAGTGGGTCTGGGGCCTGGGTTCCTGGTCACCTGAAACCCAGGCTGCATTCCTCCTTCCCCAGGGTAGGTCTGCACCCCTTTGGCTGGCTTGCGGTGTAGTGTGCATCAGTCAAAGCAGGGAAGTCTTGTCTGCGCCTTGGGGACTCATGCGTGCCCACAGGCCCTTTGGGTGGGGTGTCCAGGTAAGAGACATCCATTTCTGGGTGCAGTTTGTTTTAGACCAAGACCAGTGTGTCCATTTACTGTGTGTCTCTGTCTCACCTTGTCCTCTGGGGCTCCCAATCTTTGGTCATGGGTGCCCGATCTAGGACCCCCCTCCTTCTCCTGCTGGGACGTGTACACAGATATGATGTGTGACCTCAGGTCCTCAGTACTCTTGGGGGCTGCGGATGGCCCGGTTTTGCCAGATCTACCTCTGGCTCCTAGAGGCTGTTATTCAGGCATCACGCTCATTTGAAAGTATATTTTGTGACACACGCACTCACACTTGACACTCTCTCTCTCTTTCACACTCACACACAAAGACCCCACAAGATGGTTGTTGATTTATATACCTGTGCATTTTGTAGTTTTTGTGTTGTAAGTGCTGTTTGTTTGTTTTTCATTCCAGGTGCAGCAGTTGGCAATATGTTTTAAATTTCTATTTGTTCTCTATCCCTTTATTACCCCCCCCCCCACACACACACACACACACCACCATAATGTAGTCACTGAAATAACACAAATAGAAATGAAGAAATAAACAGATAAACCCCGAACAAGAGGAGCCTGCAAAGAATTTGTAGAGCTGGTCCTGGAAAAGCAAAATGTATTTGGCACAACACTGTATTCAGATCATAATTCTGATTGCAAAAGCTGCCAGACAGGACAGGATTAAAAAAACCCCATAAATGAATAAAAGTAGAAGAGGAAATGCTAGGATTTTCACCAGATTAGAAATGAGTACATCAGAGGTACTGCTCAGGTGGAGCAGTTTGGAGCCAAAGTTAGAGAGGCTAATGTGGTTTGGACATGTGTAGAGGACAGATAGTGGATATATTGGACAAAGGATTTTGAAGATAGAGAAGAGCAGCTGAAAGAAGAAGAAAAAGGAGCCTGGAACTAGGCTAGTCGTTGTCTGGTAAACGTATTGTAAAATGGTTGATTTGATCCTTTATCACAGAAAGAATTGGATGCTCACTCAACTGGAAGTACAAGAGACATGAAGCTGAATCAAATATGTTGCCGGCACTGTCCAGTGTATATTTATAAAAAACAGAATGAACTCTAATTTTAACCTTTGTTTTCAATAAGTCCTTATGATCATTTCATTTTCTGCTACTGCCCAGTTGGCTGCAATATATGGTGACACTGGTGACAGAAAAAAACCATCAGACTAAATACACAGTGTGATCCAATACATGGATTAATGGAGCATCACACATTCCCTTGATTTCACTTGGCTACGGCCACAAACCTGATCAAATGCCTGTCAGGTGGGTTAATCCTGCAGCCTGTTATAACGCAGCAGGTTCACTCTTGAACGTACACACTCCAGTCCCACTGGGACATGCAAACACACAGACTGTACACTGAATTATTTCTAGTGGTTCCACTCAACTCGACACTTCTGTAGGGCCACGGCGCGATGCCACCAAATGTCTAGGCCTTGTGAGAAATAATGTTCATTAGAGACCTCTAAACTGAGAAACACTGAACGCACAATGCTGTTTGATTGTTTTTTTTAAATACCACACACACACACACACACACACACACACACACACACACACACACACACACACACACACACACACACACACACACACACACATTCATCTAGCACATACACATGTTCTGGCAGAGATCTGCCTGTCATCCAGGGACCTTTCAAGAACCTTGAAGTATATTTACTGCACCTCAGAGTTCGGCTCTTCAGAAGCACCTGTCCTCCTTTTGACTTGCGTCAGGCGTCTTGGAAGTTGCTGATGTGTCCTTGACACTCTCTCTCTGCATCTGCGGAAGTCAGTTTGAAGAAAGGGGTGTCACTATTTGGTGCAAAAAGTAAAGCAACACACTGAAAGGGTAGAAAAAGCTGCATGCCTTTTGGGCTTCACTGACAACCAAATTTAACATGCTGGGTGTTGAGGAGACATGCGTGTAGGTGTGTGCATTCGTTTTCTTGTGTAGGTGGACGTTGTGAGATGGAGCATTAAATATGTTTGTAGAGAAAACCTGTTTGCGTGTGAGCCTGAAGGCGTCCTCCGATGCGGGGAAAAGATCAAACACTTAAATTCTCTTTGTTGCACCTGCAGTCTTAAATTCTTTGGGGGTGCACATGTGCATTTAATTGATTTGGTTACCGGTGAAGAATACCAAATATGTCTTTCACACAGAAACACAAACACACGGGTATGAGGGTTTGTTTGCGGTTTGTTCACTTTTAAAAAAGATGCCTATAATACAAATGCATAATTTTATATTTTAATGCAGTACTAAATAATCTAATGCTTATGCAGAATTGACACAAGTCACATAGCAAACCTCGTGGCCTATTATTATAGGATATACATTCATGTGAAGGTTTTCACTGGACCCTTGTGAAAAACTTAACACACCCTTACAGTTTGCTGGACTGCAGCATTCATTGACACCACCTTGGATATTCACCACATCGTCAGACCTTTAAACACCAATGCCCAACGTGCGGCTCGAACTATCGGACTAAGAGTCTCATGCTGCGCTATCTAGGCTTGATGTATGGAAACTCGAATGACTTGAATCACCAAAGAGCTACATCTCAGACTCAACAGGCCTCGTGTATACATTACCAGGCATACCTTTCCACAAAGGTTGCCAGTTGAAAGCATCTTCTCTTTAACCTCCTAGGACCTGGCGTCCACATATGTGGACATCACATTTTGGGTTATTTAGACCAAAATACTCAATTTTGCTCTACATGGGCCTGATATCCACTTACGAGGACATTATACTGCTATGGTTCTATCAAAAGTTTAAATGAATATCCTCATATGTGGCTCTCATTTTTCTTAAAAAACAAGGTAAAAAATAAAATCTGGTAATTCTTTGTTTTTACATTCATCAGGTCCCAATCAGCCCAAATATCAAAGAGAAATTAAAAATCCATGTCGTGGAAGAGTTCGGGTCTTAGGAGGTTAAAAAGAACATGGCACTACAGCTTAGGTGTGCAAACATACATCCTGAACAAGATTTCTGGAACAATGTGCACGTTGAAGCAACTGTTGCCTTGGCGCTACATTAATAAAATGGAATTTAACTGAACTGAATTGAATCAAGGCAGCACGGTGGCACGGTGGTTAGCACTGTTGCCGCACAGCAAGAAGGTCCTGAGTTCAATTCCACCATCAGGCCGGGGTCTTTCTGTGTGGAGTTTGCATGTTCTCCCCGTGTTTGTGTGGGTTCTCTCCGGGTACTCCGGCTTCCTCCCACTGTCCAAAGACATGCAGCTTGTGGGGATAGGTTAATTGGATAATCCAAATTGCCATTAGGTGTGAATGTGCGAGTGAATGTGAGTGCGAATGGTTGTCTGTCCCTGTGTGTTGGCCCTGCGACAGACTGGCGACCTGTCCAGGGTGTACCCCGCCTCTTGCCCTATGACAGCTGGGATAGGCTCCAGCGCCCCCCGCGACCCTGAAAAGGATAAACGGAAGCGAATGGATGGATGAATTGAATCAATCAACCAGTAGAGATGTCTGGGGAAAACCAACACAGCATATCAGCACTAAACCCTCATACCAACTGTCAAGAACGGTGGTGGACAATTGATCATCTATGTTTGTGTTACAGCCACAGGACCTGGGTACCTTGTGGCCATTGTGCTGACCATGAACTCCTCTGTATACCAAAGTTTTCTCTTCAAACATGAAACCTTGTGTCTGACAGATGAAACTTGGTCTTGCAAAAGGGCAATGATCCGAAGCATAGCAGCAAATCTACAACAGAATTACTGAAGTGTTTACTGGACCAGTCAAAGTCGAGACTTCAACCTGACTCTAAAGCTGTGTTGTGTTGCCTGCAAACCTCAATGAATGAAAGAAGAGTGGGCCAAAATCTTCCACAACCAAGTGAGAGACTGACTACTTTTCTTTTAATAACAGCTCTAATTAACAGTAGAATATGAAGCAATATTAAAAGAGTACTCCTAGTAATCATATTCCCATGACTCTCATATTCTCATTGCCTTTAATATATGTGCATTACCCTTTAACCCTCCTGCCATCCTTTAAAAAACTCACACCCATCACCCTAGGGACCATTCTCAGCCACGCCATAAAAAGACCATATATCCATATTTTATTCCACTTTAAATTAGCCAACCTTGTAAAACTACTTCTCCCTGAAATATTCATGTAAAGTTTTAATTATATTTTCGTTGTTTTAACCCTTCAAATCCCAGTGTTATTACATGAGCGCCCTGTGTTATAAGCCCCAAAAACCAAAAAACGAAACTAAATATTTCCACAAAAAACCAGTTGAAGTAATATGTGATTGTCATTATAAGTAGGCCTTTAGATGGACCAAAGATTGGCACCAACATACATTTTGACCTGCCATTATTTTTTTTGCATTTTTTTTGCAATTTAAAAATTAAAACTTCAAGGCCCTGAGTCTTCATTGACATCCAAGAAAAGAAGAAAAAATAAAATCATATGATGATAATTTGGGGTTGAAAAATAGCGTTTATAATGGAAGTCAATGGGCAGAAAATGGTCCCCAGGGTGATGGGTGTGGGGATTTCTGCTGCTCAGCCATTTTAGGCTGATTTAAGGAATTCACACTGGAATATTAACATTGACAGGTAAAAACTATCCTGTGGCAAGTTTGGTTATATTCCACTGAACACAGTGGAAATGGCAGCCATTTAACACATAGCAGTGGCACAAAAAGGTCCCAAGAAGGCAGGAAGGTTAAAGCATCTACAGCACACATGGAAAAAATGCGGTCCAAAGCATCTTAAAAAGGGCCCACAATCAATGTAGGAATGAATTGGACGAAAGGAAAACTTAGTTTGACTTTCAAGACAAATGCTATTTATTGTATCTTAGGAGGACTGTTTCAGACTGTTGATTATTAATGCCTTCCTGTGTAAGACAAAGTGTTTGGTGTATAAATATTAGCCTAATCTTCTCTTCGTTCAGTCTGCAAAGCAGTGCTGTTTAATTTTAAGAGAAAAGAAAACAACATCTCTCATTTCACAGTTACAGAACAAATTTGATTTCCGTTCATTCACATTCATGAAACAGACCATTTGTTCAGACTTGTTACTGTGGATATCAATTTCTCCTTCATTCGCCAGTGGGGACAAATGTTGCATTTTGATGAATGTAAAACTGTTTTGGATCTGCAAATATGCAGTCAAGGTATCATTGACCTATGGATTGGTGCATATGGGGCAACAAGATGCTGGATTTGCATGGATTGTTTTATGCAGAGCTTTTCACTGTAACCTCACAGGACACCAAATTGACACGGAAAGTTCAACATTTCTTAATGGAAAGTTAAGCCTAAGCCTTTGTATTATAAATACGCACTTGGGCGTTATGCTCGCTGTATGTGTAAAGTTATGCTGATATACAATAAACTGTACATGTGTTCAGTGGGTAGAGGGTAACGTCTACGAATTAGAAGGTTGTCGTTCGAGTACCTGCAGCAGTCTGCATGTCAAAGTGTACTCAGGAAAGACACTGAACCCCAACCTGCCTCCAATATATCTACTGGAGTCTGAGTGTGCAAACGTTAAGTTAAACATGCTTAGGCATAGAAAAAATGCACTGTGAGTGGGTGAATGAGGCTTGTAGTAAGAAAGCACTTTGAGTCCTCAAACAGAGTAGCAGAGCATTTTAAGGATCAGTCGAATGAGATTTTAAAGGCTCTTAAAGAGAATATATTCATTAAATGTGCTTCATGGGTTCAAACGTGCACCATGTTTGTACTTAAAGTACACAATATTTTTATTCTTTAACTAACAGAAGGAAAATTGAGCATTGTTAACAGCTGATTCTTAAGAGAGATTTAGGAGGCAGGAGGTTAATGCACCAGTTTAACAGCTTACAGCTTCAGATTCACAGGTTGTCTATCTGTTTGACTCGATCCTCTTTATACGCCTATTTAAGACATACAGCCAGCTTCATCGCGAAGACCCCATCGACACTAAAGAGCTAAAGAACGATATCTTTAACGTTAGTTTTCTTCATCTTCCCTGGAGACTGTGGTTAACAGTAACGGCGAATCAAACGAGAACTCCAGATCAGATTTAATTAGTTGCCTGTCAACGCTGCAAAGGATCCCCACTCAACTTCAAAGTGGCACAGCTTACACTGAAAACCAGTGGACTTTCGAATATTGCTGGTAATGATTGGGGCGGGCGACGAATGAGTAATAGGAGGTTCTACGAAACGGCACAGCTCAGAGCAGCTCATTAAAAAAAGTGGAAGAAATGAAGGTGAAGGTAGTTCATTTTAGTTTGGGCCTCCTTTTAAATCTGTGCAAACTGAACGTTGAAGGAAGCACACGTGAAACACTCTGTGTCTCTATGATACGTGTACGATAAGAAAGGCTGTTATTAAGTGTCACATCCCCTCATCCTGGAGAAATTTGGCAGACAGACTCTCTGCTGCCATATTTTCATTCACAGGCTGTCATCTGTCAGACTGAGAAAGTTTCTTTTTCCCGATGTTTTTTTTTCATACTGTCAGTTGATCTACCTTGTTTTCTACCTCTTTCAAACTAAAGTCCCCACCACATTCAATAAAACTGAAAGTAGGAGGATTATGTGTAATTTCAATCAGGTTACATGCAGATAAAGTGCAAAAAGACAAGCCACTGTCATGTAAGGGCAGTTTTACTCTTTGGGTTTGTTTAACATGCAGTATATTTTATAAACAACTTAAATATTTACTGACAAAGTGATATTTAAGAGGCTACGTATCCAGCTAAAAAAAAATCAGGAAAAAACCTACAATGAGACAAAGAGGCGACAATTTCTGCTCCAGAGTTGCATGCTTTAGTAGTAATAGACAAACAACACCATTTCTGTTAAATGCCTAAATTCGTAAAATTGGTTTTGGCCAATTTCTTTTCAACTAATTGTAAATATTTACTCATAGAAAAAAAGACTCCTCGCTGGTTATATATGGCGTATATAAGAGTGCACTGGATGCAGAGCAGCCTGTTAGGATGCCTGGGTCGTTGACCCAGGGTTTTTGAGTTTATTATATTATTTATCATTTCCAGTCTTTGGTTTCTTTGTTAGAGTTCTGTCTTATGGTTTATGTCTCTGTGTAATCCTTAGTTGCTGTCTCCCCTGTCGGCTATATCTCCGTGTCTGTGTCTGCCCTGGTCCCACGTCTCTGTTCCCTCTGTAGTCCCTGCATGTGAGTCTGTGTCTTTTGTTCAGTCTGTGTTATGTTTCCTGTTTTGCTTTGAAGGTCCATGTCTTATGTTAATGTATCTGGTTTTGCTTCCCCTGTTTCGTTAGGCCTGATTTGCCCCAGCTGTGTTTCCCTCCTGTTACTCATTCCCTGATTGCTCCCTCTGTGTATTTAAGCCCTGTGTTTTCATCTGGCTGTGTCGTGATTTACCCTCATCTTGCTGTGTAAGCTTATTTTGTATTCCTAGTTTTGTTACCCTTTTGAGTTTAGCATTAAAGCTGTTTTGAGTTTGCGTTTTGCCTCCGAGTGTCTGCACTTTGGGTCCTCCTACTACCACTCCTGCCTGCACACAGCCTTCACATGACACAGCCAAAGTTTTCAATTAACAAAACAGGTTTGATAGACACAAAGTAGCAGTTCACAGCTTTAAGGGGAAAAAGCAACAGTGTATATATCGATAACCATTACGTTGAACTGTGTTTGTCTGCGTTTGTGTGTCTTTGTGGGCACGGCTGTTACAGAGGAAATATTGGATTCCATTTACAGTAACTGGTCTCAGTGGAAATGTACAAGCTAATGAAGCTCAATAAGCACTTTTACTGCTGCTTTCCTGCATGCTCTCTTGCACTGTGTCTGCCTATGTCTCATTTTGTAGTTGTAGTAAATAGTTATAAAGGTTCTGCTTGACCATCATACACTGTAACAGTGTGTTGCTGAAGTTCCCTCCCGTATGAATGGTCTTAATGATCAATAAAGACCACTAAACCAACCTGGAACATCAATGAAACTGCTGGAGAAATCGACCATTTTATTTGTACTTTTGCAGAAGTCATCGCATACCTGAAAAGCAGCCTCACAGAGATCTGCAGCCCAATGTGAAGCTTTTCGACATCCAAACGCAAAGGCACATAATAACAAAGCCAAATCAGTGATAAAAGAAAAAGCACAATATCTCAAATAAAAACTGTGCTACAACTATCTCCAATATGGCTACCAGTTACATCACCTAAGGTCTGTTTTGTAATTGTAAAATGCATAACTGTTAAAATACACATTTACTAAAACCAAATAATAAAGTCAAATAATGAAGCAGACAGGTTACAGGAGCAGAAGACCACACCACTTGCTACTTCTGTCAGGTAAGAACAGGAAACTGTCCAACGTGCACAGGCCCAAACACAGAAGATTAAAAGCACATTGCCTGGTCTGATGAGTCTTGATTTCTCTCTCAACATTCAGATTTTAGGGTCAGAATTTTGCATAAACAACATGTATCCATCCTGCTTTGTATAAATGGTTCAGGCTGTTGGTGGTGTTAAGATAAAGGATTGTTAGTCTACCCTATAGGAGCTCTCACAATGCTCTAACTACAAACCTCAGCGACGCAAATGCTTTAACCAAACTGGGGATTAAACCAAGAACCTTCTGATTAGGAGTCAACCTCCTCTAGTCCCTGAACTACAACACCCACTCATCAGGAGTTAGGAAGGCTGGGACTAAGACTGTTAGGATCTTACCTGACTGTAAAATTCCATAACAGGTAATGTCCCTAAAGGAGCAGCACCCAACATGGACTTATGTAGCACTTTATACAACATGTCTCATTCACTTTTTCTTATGTTTTCTATCTAACATTCACACTTTAGTTGGTGTATCAGAGAGCAACTTGGGGTTCGTGTCTTGACCAAGGGATACATGCAAACTGGAGCAGCCGTAAGCACACTCTTACTACTTCCAGGAGGGATTATATGGGTTAGTAGCAGTCAGGTGCTGCTAATGAAATGCACTTGATTAACTGATCATGAGCAAGGGTGAGGATCTCAATAAGCACAGAAGTTTTTGCAATATAACTGACCATAAGGTGAAAGCCCAACGCAGGCCTTGAACCCACAACCCTTAAATTAAGTGCCTCATGCACTACCGACTGAGCTAGCAGGCCTGTGAGGTTGTGCAGTGAAGGGACAGAGGCAGAACAATGAATGTGAACATTACAATGACCTCCACAGTCAGCAGATCTTAAGCCAACAGAGCACATTGGGGACGTAGTGACACGGCATCAATTTTTTTTCCATCAGAACTGTCTTAATTCTTTGTGGCAAAGTGTAACTCACGAAGTGAAGGGCGAGTGTATATACACAGACATAAAGGTGGAATGGAGAAAGTGCTGCTTTCAGTGAAAATAAAAGCCAAAGCCTCAAAATTTGGTCAGTAGAAGGAGTAGAAGCAGAAAGATTAATGCGTGCTCTGTTAGTCAAAAAAGGAAAGGTCAATCATGTTCCTCTCCATTGATTCTGTAACAGAGAACCTCATCATCCCCTATCAGATGTCCTCCCTAGCATCTCTCTTATCCCCTCTCAGCTGAACACACTGTACCGGAACGAATGATAAACAGTTACAAAGTCAGAGAAAAAGTGAGTCAGAGACATTTAAATACCAAAACACCCTGCATGGATTGAGGTCTTCAAGTAACCTTTTCCATTTTCAGGTTTATTTTTATTAGATTATTCTGTTTTTCCCTTGTTTTCCTGCTCCTTCTTCCATCCTCTCCACTTAGCATCTTTGATCCCTTTGCCAGCTACTATTACACCATGTGTGCTCCCTCTCTCTCTGCTGGCTGCCAGCCATTCTCAGCATCTACCATTTTACCTTCCACTTCCCTGCAATTTACTTTCTACCTGTTCTCATGTTCTTTCTTATTCACCTTAGCCTTTATTTCTCTTTCCTGCCTGCGGTGTCAACAGGTACAAGTCTGTTTATGCTGTCTTCATGCTAACAAGCAGATCAGTAATAAAACCGGAAATTGTAGCTCTGCAGTGTGTGAACTGCTAAACCTTTTCCATGTTAACATGCAGATTACTGTTTGCTTTAACCAAGTTTTAAAACTGGGTGATTTGATAAATTATGAAAGCAGAAAATGTGGTTTAATAGAGCCCCAACATATCTTAAAGACCTCATAGTACTTTATTCCCTATCGGATTGCAGGTTTACTTGGTTTACGACTGGTATGTTCAGTCATTAACAATTATTAAACTCTAGTGGTGCAACGGATCACGGTTGATCCGTAATCCGAACCGATCCCACTCCACGGTTTGGCACGCACGTGATCCGAAGATTCGAAAAAGAAGAAAAAAAAGTATGTGTGTCTGTTGCGCGTGGTGGGTCTGTCAAGTGATAGTTATGGCCAGCGCTGGTGGTCCAAGTGGAGCAGCCCTTTGCTGCCCAGTCCGATCGGGCTAAAGCTATTACAAAAGCTACTGGGGTGTTTAGCTGCAGATGGGAGGCCGTATTCCATTGTGCAAAACAAGGGGTTTAAACTATGATGGACGTACTTGAGCCACGCAATGATATCCCATTGCGCATCCACTTCAGTGACAAGATCGTACCCAGGCATGTATGAGCAGGAAAAGTTTAAAGTTAAGGCTGAACTGTCCCAGGCATCTTCTGTTGCCCAACTACAAATGGGTGGACCTCAAGGGCAACGGAAAGCTACGTGACCGTGACCGCCCGTTATATCACAGCAGAGTGCTAGATACAAAGCCCTGTACTGCCCTATATTGCACCTTAATTTGTTTTTATACATTTGCGTGGAATGAGTCTTGAGTTGAATGTTTTTAATAGGCAAAAATACTTATAAAGTTAATAAATAAATGTTAAAATGTTGTCTTTTTTTCTTTTTTGCTGTTCCGAAAATTAATCCGATCCGTGACTTAAAACCATCCGATCGGAACCGTGAGAATTTTGATCCGTTGCACCACTATTAAACTCTGACTCTCTCCCATTTGGTGTTTGTCCCGTCTCTCCCTACTCTCTTTTCTTTCCCCTCACTCCAACCGGTCACAGTGGATGGCTGGTTGTGCCAGAGGTTTCTTCCTGTTGAAAGGGAGTTTTTCCATTCCACTGTCACCAAATGCTTCTTCATAGAGGATTATGTGATTATTGGGGTTTCTCTGTAATATTGTAGAGATTTTGCCTCACAATATAAAGCTTGTTTTAAATTGTTACTATATAACTGAATTGAACTAAATTAAACCTGTAATAATTACCTAACATGTGATTGTTTCCAAAAGGCTAACCAGTTTTGCACCCAATGCTGACCAAACAGAGTTTGCTACATTTCCTGCTGCTGATAGGACAAGTTATGAAACAATCAGTTTCAAAACTTTTTTTAAAAATAAAGTGTTTTTCAAACTACATATCAAACCAGCTCAAAATCTCTCCTCCCTCCACTTTTGTCATTCTTCTTGTCATCTCGCTTTCGTTTCTCTTCCTCCCTGCATACATGCATTCACTTCACACTCCTCCATCTCTGCAGTTCCATCCCGCTGCTTTAAGCTTAAATTTCAAAACTTACATTTAACTACTGATTTTATCTACTGTTCTGATTTTATCTGTTTTGATTTTATATACTGTTGTTTGTTTGTTTGTTTGTTTGTTTGTTAATTAGTTAGTTAGTTTATTTGCTTGTTTTATTCAATTTTAAATCATGCTTTTTATTTGTTCTTGTTTCTAATGTCTCTGTAAAGCACTTTGAATCACCTTGTTGTTGAATTGTGCTATACAAATAAACTTGCCTTGCCTTGCTGCCGCACTGTCCATCATTTATTACTTCATTGACTGCTGAATCTATCTCCTCATTATTTCTATCCAAGCCCAGCCTTTTCTTCATTAATCTTCCTTCCTCCAGTGGCTGGTCAGCTCTGGTGAAGCTCAAGTATGTGTTATGGCTAGAATGAAAGATATGGGTGGTGCCTCGCCTGGAGGGGAACAAGTGTTGCTTCAAACAGAAGACCTGAGGGTAAAACACAGTAAATCTAAATCTAACAATCTCGAAATGTCTACTCAACAGTGTAGAAAATCAAGGCATTAAGCAAGCAAATGTTTGAACACAAGCCTGCGTTAAATATATTTTCACCCACCCATACTTCATGGCTGGGCGGGCTTCACCAGATCAGCATAAAAGTCACTCTTCTCACTGTCTGTAATCAATCATCATGACACAGTGAAGGCAGAAATCGATACAGAAGGCATTGAATGCATGAACGCATACCTGCAAGCTGTTTTCAGTTGTTCACTGCTCTCTAAAGAAACAGTGCCGTGCAGGACCGTCCTCCCAAAAAATTATGTTCCCGAATAACTAAACACATTTTCAAGCATATTCTTAAGCAAGTGGTGTTTAATTCTTGTTTGTGACACATCCTGGTAGAGGACAGCACTACCTAAAATGTTTTGCTGTCTGAGCCTAATCAATAAAATGCAAAGAAAATATTCCTACAGTTCCTCTGAATCATAACTCAGAATGCAGTTTAATGGAACTGGAATACAACCTTTAGTAGATGGTGTTGACTTGTGGTTTGTACAAGCAAAGTGTCTGTGCAGATACTCTACAGAGCATGGGTGAGCCTTTGCTAGCTGCCCAGTCATATGCCATCCAGGCCCTAACAGGCACTACACCAGCTGTGTAAACTACTTGGCTCACAGTCAAGCAGAGATGGGAAGCGCTTCAGTGAAGTCAGCCGGTCAACTGTGATACAAGTATGCTCGATCCTTATCTTTTTTTTCTCGATTCTAAAGTAAAAAGAGTAAAAAAAGCCCACTCTGACCAGCTCACAACAAGCAATTCTGCCAGGAAAGATGATGCATATGATGGATCTTCAATCTCAGTACAAAGGGAATGAATGAAATGACAACTCATATATGCATGTTTTTTTATATATAAACCCACCGTGAGCATCAATTCTATTTGTGGAAAAAAATTAAAGGATGGATGGATTTATGGACAGATTGATAATATGATGTCTAACTTTCTTCATATGCAAATAATGTAATTTTACACTGACATTTACTTCTCTTAGGCCCCAGTCAAGCAGGTCTATACAGTAGCTGGCAACCCACTATATTCCCTGACCACTTGCGTGTGGGAGTTTATGTGTTAAAAAAACATAAATTACTGAACTTCAATAACTTAGTGAAACTTAAAAGAGTGAGTTTAATATATAAAGTCTTACACTCCCTTGCTTCACCACCACTAAAGCAGTTCATTAGGCATAAAGAAAGCTCAGACAGGACCACTCGAGCTTCAATCCGAGGAGACTTGTTTATACCCCACAGACGGACAGCATCTGGGCAGAACGTCCTCTCTGTCAAGGGAGGCCATCTGTGGAACAGTCTTCCTCAACCCATTAGAGAATGCTCTACACTCAATTTGTTTAAGGCAAAGGTTAAAAACTGGTTACGGACAAATCAAGTGTGTGATCATGTATGAGTTGTATAGTTTTAATGTTTTATTTGGAAACAGAATGGTGTGTATGTGTAAGTTTGGTGATGTAGTTTTTATTATGAATGAACGATGAATTTTTATGAATTATTATGTCTATTTTTAATGCTTAAGGACAACAGATGGAAATTAGCCCTTGGCTATAATCTGGTATGTTTACATTCATGTAATTTTTTTTTACATTTATGTTCATTAACATGCACTGTCCTAAATAAAATAAATAAATAAATAAATAGAGCACTAAAGCCCCATTCATGCAGGCCCAGAAACGAATCAGAGACTGGTTGGAGAATGCACATTTTACAGGTCTTTAGGCTGTGTGACTGTGGACTTAGCTAATTCATCACATATTAATGGGTGCAATTTGCTAAAAGGCTACAAATATAAGGTTCAAACTGTTTACAAACCTAAAGCATCATGGGTAGATTAGTTACCAGACCTGGAGGCTCTAGTGGGCGACTTTTCTGTTGGATGAAATTAAACACACTTTACGAAATCCAGGTGTGTTTTTATATATATACTTTATATTTTGATATCGCTAAAGTTCAGAATACCCCAGTATGTTTTGTTACGGTTGCGAAGCTTAGCAAAGAATACTGGTTATATATATTTAGAGCTGTGAGAGTTCTCTACCCATCATTAAGTGACCATGCAAACAGATTGTAAAATTTAATACAAACAAAAACCCAAAACTCTGTAAAGGCATCTGATCCTGGAAGGTCCAGAGACTCCAACATTTGATCAGGCAGAGTACTCTGACACAGGAACTAGAAAATGCAGGCACCTAAAGGCAGTCTGGTCAAAGCCTGCCTGTCTTACAGTTGTTGACAGGTTGACAATTACATAAGAAAAAGGCCGGCTGTCTGTATCGGGCAGTAAAACAGGGGAGTTTTTCAGACAAGTAAAATTGAACTGGACAAAGTGGAACATGACAATGGGGAGTATCTGATCACACCTGATAAAGCTTCCCTCGTTGTAAACACTGACTTCTAATGTAGCAGTTATAATAAGCAAAAAGGTAAACATGCAATGGGTAGCAAAACCTTTATCTAACACGAAATGCAGTATAGGCATACAAGTAAACTCCATATAACCTGATTTATAACACAAGCTTAATTATCAAGTCTGATCATTCCCGGTAGAGAGAATATTGATGAACACATACACATAACGCACGCATAAGTCCTCCTATGTCTTTATCATTCATTGGAGCAGAAAGAAGCAATTGCCACTGAAGTAGTCCTCCCTGAATTCATCCTGCACTGTCAACACTTTTTGTTGGAGATGCAGCTAAAGAGTCAAAGTAATTAAGAACCACCGCAGTGAAATGGGATCTGAGCTGCTGATTTACATTTGTTTATGCAGAAAACCTGCACAGGCAGACACAATACACCTTTACATCTCTGTGGGGGTTAGTGTCACTTCCTAAGAAAAACAGAACATCCATCATTAGCGTACACCTGCAAAAATATATTTCTGTAAAAAGAAAAACATGTCATTTTTGCTATATTTATGACTAAACATGGCTAATGTAACATTTAGCATACCTAAATTTGAGGTTTTTTGGAAATGTGCTCACCCTGAAATCCTTTCCCATGGCTCTGGCATCCTATGGCTAATGCTCCCAATATGTTGCTGCTTTTGGTTGCAGTAACAACTACACCTCATTGCCATGCTACTCATTCTCTTAGTTGTCCCCAAACATGGACGGAAAACACAATTTCTTTTAGTCTAGTGCCAAGCTTAACAAATGTTCGGGAAACTGGCAGAGCCAAGCAGCAGCTGTTGAATTAGAAAGAGGGTAAGAGGCAGAGGGTGGCCACAATACTCCCTGAGGCTTAACTATTGATGCAGCTGTATGTGAAACTGTGTGACGAGGTCGTCCTTGCTTCAGTAATTGAAGTTCATGAGGAACAATAAAGCTTTTTGTTTTGAGCATGAGCTTATTTTATAAACATCAGCATCCTTTGAATGAAATATAATACATATGACCTTTCAAATACTTTGTGTGGGACTCTTATAATGGAAGCTGTGCATAATGGTTATAATGCACCATGGTGGTCTAACAGGTACGACCCCATAAAGATGACAGAAAAGCTCTTCTTGTTTCTGGTGCTGTGGTATTGTTATCTTGAAAGAGTTTTGAATCAAGAGGTGCTTTGACAAAGTCTATATTTGATAAGTCTTGGACTACATTCATGCTAATGAATATTAAGGGCTTAAATATGGGTAAGTACATCAGAGAAAAGCTTGGATTTTCAGTAGCTAAACACATAATACAGAGTCGGAAAGTCTTGAGCAACCGCCGCATTTCTCATATTTTTAAAGGAAAAAGGGAAATGAGTGCAACAGCTTATGGAAATATGGAAATATAATACATAAGGCAAAGACAGAGTTTGTATAGTTTTAACCAGCCATGACCACCTTTATTCTTCAACACTAAAGACAAAGTTTTCTTGCCATTTCTTTAAGTAGCAGCTCCAAACCATGACAGAGCCTCCTCCGTGTTTTACAGATGGCTGTGGACTCTCACTGTAGGGACTCTCTTCTGACCACCTCCATACATATTTATGACAATTTTACCAAATATTTTGGATTCATCACTCCATCAGATCTGTTGCCACTGATCTTCAGTCCAGTTCTTGTGTAGTTTGGCATACCTCAGCCTTTTTCCTTAAGAATGGCTTCTTGACAGCCACCCTTCCACTGAGACCATTTCTGACGAGGCTTCAGTGAACAGCAGATGGATCATCTGAAGGTCCACTTGTATCCTGTGTCAGGTTTTTGATGAATCTTTACCGCTTTCTTAAGGGCGTGACTTGTTCATCTGCTGTAAATATTTAGTTTTTTGCTTTTCTCCTCTGATTGTCCAGTTTCCTCAATTTTTGAAGGACACACTGAACACCACTGCAAGAGCATATTATCTTTGGCATGTTTTCTTTGTTCAACTAAAGAACTGGGAACCAATTATGTGCGTTTGTAATCGGCCATTAGTAAAGTCATGCCTAAAGATACAAATGGTTCTTTGTCTTGAGGTAATTGCCTTTTTAGGCTTGAATGACTTGTGAGTCAGGTGAAATTAACAAAACATTCCTGTGGTCAGGTTCAAGGACTGGACTGAAAATGAGTGAAAAAGCAGCCGAGGTCCAAAGAAAAGCTTTGAAAGGACTTCACAAAAAGTCTGCCTTCTTGGAAGCAAAATAGAAAGAAATGTGTTATATTGAATATGTTGTTATGTAGAACAAATACAGTCCCACATCAAAATGTACACTTACCTTCTAAAGAAAACAGTCTTGGCAGTGAGTGATGGGGATAAATGGTAACTGACATGTGTAATGATTCCAGTAACTTTATCAGTTGATAAAGAACTGGTGATGTAGTTGAATGTTCAAGCAAAGGGAGTGCTTTTTGCCTTTGGGCGGATTGTTTTATCACGCTCACTGCTCCCATGGTAGAATTTAAGTTAAGTGCACGACTCATCCAAGTTTCCTTTTGGGAAAGTTCAGTGTATGTCTGAAGACGCATGAGGTAATTCAAGTGTTGGCGTGTGTGGCACTACAGGGGGAAGGAAGTAGCTGACAAGAACAAAAATAAGTCTCATCACAAGTAAATGAGTAGATGTACAGTAGTAGCATACGAAGGACAAAAGAAGCATATGTTTACAAACAAGAGCACAATGCTGTTTTCACACAGAACTGTGGGAATTGCCAAAACAATGAGGCCCTAACAGCGTATGAACTTATCTTACATGAACTATGTGACGAGAGTTAGTCTGTGCCAGATTCCCCATTTTAAACACTTCGACATGTGCCATCTGCTTAGTGCATGCAAATGGCAGGACGCATAAAGGCCACTCTATTTCTGTGAGTTCCTGGGAGATTGACTGCTATATTGAGTTGAGGGCAGCAGTGCATGTGTGAATTCAGCTGATGCTGAAACAAATTAGACAAAGGGATAACACACAGAATCAGTACATCCAATGCTGAAGTACGCTTCACCCTTAAGAGGGAGCAGAGGGGACCGACGAATGACTGAGACCCGTTAGTGTGGATTAAACTGAGGGTTGCACACGATTTGTTGCGTACTTGAGTGATAAGTGTATTTTGAACCATTGCAGCAGCTATGGCATAACACAAAAATGCATTAATTAATAAAAAAAAATCCAAATTCAGCACAAGGGATCGGAGAATACTAAGACTCCTACAAGTGCTTTGGATTGTTACCAGAATCTGGATTATGTTGTCTTTTTGTATCCAAACCCTGGTCACAAGGGAGGTAGAACTATAGTACTATTTCTACTTTAAACTGTTAGCATTAGCATGTCAGATGTAAATTTCCTTTAAAAACACAGGTCAAGATTGGTCATTACTTTAAAGCAGGTTTGTCGAACTCCAGGCCTCAAGGGCCGGTGTCCTGCAGGTTTTACATACCACCCTGGGTCAACACACCTGAGTCATATGATTAGTTCATTACCAGGCCTCAAGAGAACTTCAGGACATGTTGAGGAGGTCATTTAGCCATTTAAATCAGCTGTGTTGGATCAAGGACACATCTAAAACTTGCAGGACACCGGCCCTCGAGGCCTGGAGTTCCCCCACCCCTGCTTTAGAAGATTTTAAGTCTTTATCAGCAGCAACAGAGCATTTAATTTGGTGGCAGTTTGTGCTACTCAAGTTTCAGTGTGGCTCTAGAAAGGCTGGAGTTTGAATCTTTTCCCTGTCCCTGTGTGGGTTCTCTCGCTTCCTCCCACAGTCCAAAAACATTTGGACAGTGGGCTCAAGAGATATTTGGACTGTGGTGACTCTAAACTGTTGTGTGTCTCTCTGTTTAATGATACAGTCACACTGTAAAAACCAGGTATGCAACCATTTGCGGTTAGTTGTCTTGAGTACAACTTTGGTGCATCAAGATGTAAATGAAACGTGAATAATACAGAGTCAGTCTGCTCATAGTTCGAGATTGAATAGGTTCAACTTGGCATTTACTTTTGCTATACGTTGCAAATCTGTTTCCGCCTATAAACATGGAAACTCATATTACACAGAAATTCACATTAACTACTGTTACCCTGTTTTCATTATATTTAAGAGTTTTTTTCTGTGAACTGTCTTAGTATGACAATGTTATGTCTCTACTTTTGAAGATCTTTGCGATACCACTGGAAAGTCTCCTGACTGGTTCGACCCATGGGTTGGGCTGTCAGTGTGTTAGCTGCTAATTGGTCCTTATCTGGTCTAACATCTGGCCATTCTAAAAACTCTGGTTCCAGCAGCATTCCCCTGGCAGTAAGTGACAGTGGTTTTG
This sequence comes from Rhamphochromis longiceps, assembly GCF_057381845.1. Lineage (NCBI taxonomy): Eukaryota > Metazoa > Chordata > Actinopteri > Cichliformes > Cichlidae > Rhamphochromis > Rhamphochromis longiceps. Next base: position 36,571,641 of record NC_140559.1, on the reverse strand, counting down.
TCCTCTCCAAACATCTGTGATGGTTCTGTGTGTTGTGTCTTGTGGGGAAAACAACAGGGTTTTTGTATATAGGTTTGTAAATAGATAAACACACTAATTTGTTATCACTTAAAGCACAAGGATTAACCGTGTTTTTCTTTTGTAGTTTTCTGCAGTTTGTGCTTATTTACAGACTTAGGTTTAACATGTTTTTTGTTCGGTTCTGTTTGTTTTTCCTTTCGGGATCAGATAGGACAACTCACAGGTTTGAAACAGAAATTAACAGAGTCCTTCAAATTGTGATAGTAGTGATAATTGATGCAGGATAGCCACTGAACTGCAAAATGACATTGGCACTGTAGTTGGCAAAGCTCCCTTGCTGTAGGAATATATAGGAACAGGAAGACTGAATTAGTTTGCTGTTAACGCGTTGGCAATCTGCATTTATAAATCAGACAACAATTATTTGCAATCCTGCAAATCTGAGAGTGATTACAGTCATTTTGACTTGAACCTTGATTGGTTGTCGAGCGGTTGATTCCTACTAGGTGACTTGTGATATCACCTTACAATCACAAGGGATTGCACACTCAGCCTTTGGATGACCAGCTAGTCAGTTTATGCATTTTAGTGTGAACAAGAAAAAAAAAAATTTCTCAAAGGTGTTTGTCATACAGTTTTTGATGTTAGACTGTGGTCTATGTTACTGCATGAGGGCTTTTGATGGGCAAAAAATGTCTACACAATTAAGATGTTAAAAGTGTTTGCCGTATTTTACCCATCTGGAGCGCAGAATGACCCCTGAAATGTCTCTATCAACATATTTCAGGCAGTTTGTCCATTCTGCGCTCCAGATGGGTAAAATACGATAAAGATTGTAATCACATTAATCATGATGACGCATTAACATGTTAACGTTGACAGCCCTAGTTTATTATTAAGAGGAAAAAAATCCAAACTTACATGGCCCTGTGTGAAAAAATGAACCCTAAACCTGATAACTGGTTGGGACACACTTAGCAGCAACAAGCGTTTGTGATAACTGGCAATGAGTGTTTTACAGACTGTGGAGGAAATGGAGGGTTTTCAAGCATGAACCACCTTTTTAAGGTCATGCCACAGCATCTCAATCGGATTCAGGTCAGGACTTTGACCAGGCCACTCCAAAGTCTTTATTTTGTTTTTCTTAAGTCATTCAGAGGTGGGCTTACTGGTGGGTTTAGGATCATTGTCCTGCTCCAGAACCCAAGTGCACTTTAGCTTGAGGTCCTGAACAGATGGCCAGACATTCTCCTTCAGGATGTTTTGGTAGATCACAGAATCCATGGTTCATTTTACCACAGCAAGTCTTCCAGGACCTGAGGCAGCAAAATAGCCCGAGAGCACCACACTACTACCACCATATTGGTATGTTGGTATGATGTTCCTTTTCTGAAATGCTACTTTTAAGCCAGTCTAGGGTGTACCCTGCCTATACGACACAGATACAGCTGAGATTTACATTGTAAAATCATAGTATTATTATTGCTGCAGATTGTAGATAGTAGAGTATCCTAACCTCCCCAAAACAGCCCACATACCTGATTTTCTTCTGTAAATACAATGTAGGAAGGCAAGATTGGCCATTACTTTAAAGCAGGTTTGTCGAACTCCACGCCTCGAGGGCCGGTGTCCTGCAGGTTTTACATATCACCCTGGGTCAACACACCTGAATCAGAATATTAGTTCATTACCAGGGCTCTGGAGAACTTCAAGACATGTTGAGGAGGTAATTTAGCCATTTAAATCAGCTGTGTTGGATCAAGGACACATCTAAAACCTGCACGGACACCAGGCCTCGAGGCCTGGAGTTCAACACCTGTGCTTTAAAGTAATCCAGAGGTTGTCACTAGTTAAAAATAGATATGTTATTATTTGTTTTCATTAATAGTGCCCATTTCCTCTTTCAAGCTACAGACCTTGAAAGAGGAAATGTTGTTTAGAAAACACAACTGTTTATTTAGTGGAATATGAGGCAGAAGTGACATTTTCTCAAAGTCTCCTTCCCCTCCTTGTGCCGTCACCTTTCCCTCATTCATCATTGCCTCCTCTTCTTGCTCCACCTCCCAATTACTCAATTTGTTTCTCCGCCCGTCCATACCTTAATCACTCGTGCCATTCACGCACTCCCATATTCATTCACTTCTCGGTGAATCATACCTTCATTGTAATTCCTTCCTTGCGCTCATCCTTCATTTGCCGAGCTCGTCTTTGATCAGTCGTTTCTCAGCCCGTCTCTCGTTACTCACACCATTCATGAGGTTCACGCCACGTTCTCCCTCCCTCCCTCCATCTCTGCTCTCACTGACGCTCTATAATTTTGTTTTTCGATCACCAGCAGAATTAGAGTCACTTTGCCTGCTCAGAACAATAAAGGAATAGTGATTTGTCTGGGAGGCCTGATGACAAATACATGATGAAGCACACGATGTATTCACTCCAAGCCAACAAGGAAGGGACAGGCTGAAACTGACTGCTTCTTTCAATTGCCTCATCATTTCCACCACCTCTCTTCTCTCACCTTTCGTCTCTACAAATCACCTTCATCCATCTCTCTACCTCTCATGTCTTCCATCATTTTAATTCTTCATTGTTATTCCCTGTTTATGTTTCATTCATTTATTTGTATTACCATTTATTTTTCTCCAAAGAGTATTGCTCACTTTTTTTTGGAATGTCCCATTCAGGATTTCCATGTTTTTAAAACCACAATTCCATATTTGCTCAGCCACATTTCCATATATTTTAAAGTTAGGAAAATTCCTAATTTGGAACATAAAATAGAAATATATTTTAAGAATGAAGTTTGCTGTTAAGCTGGTGCAGACTTTGATTACATGCACATCACTGTCATGCAACATAAAAAGCAAATCTAAGCAGGTGAAGTTGAAGAGCAGGTGGGTGAAAACTAACAAAACTCCCCTGACATTTCAGAGAAACATCAAGTGCACCCACCTGACAGAGCGATAACTGAAGGAAGCATGTGTTAATTAAAATGCTTTGCCTTTTGTGTCTCAAATGTCAGTGGTGTTTGTGATACAACCTGCAAACACAGGCTGACTTTAAGCTGACATATCTTGATATGGATCTGTTCTCTTATCAAGGACCGTCGCGATCTGTGGGTTTCTGCTTGTTTTTGAGAATTTTTAGTTTTCTTTTTCTTCATTGTTACTTTAGAGACTTCGTTTTCATTGTTGTAGTAGACACAGTCTCATTCTCATTTGATGGTTATTATTCTGAGTTCAGTTTTAGTGACTATTTTGCTTTATGTTCATTTTTGTGTTTCTCTGTTTATTAGAGTAGCCTTTGTGTTTCTTGTATCTTGTTATGTAGTCTTAAACTTTGTTTAATTCTTTCCTATATTTTGTATCTTTAGTTATATTTAGTTCCACTTCCTCCTTTGTCATTACCTTAATTGCTTTCAGCTTTCTTCATTCCCCAGCTGTTTCCTCTTGCCTTGATTACCCTGAGTGGGTCTCTGTGTGTATAGCCTCTCTTTCCTTTTGTCCGTTTTCAGAGGATGTGTTTGTCATCTCTGTTTTTTGTGTGTGCTACATGTTTCTGTCCCAGAGTTTGGATTTAGAAGTTAAGTGCCACTTTCGATTTTGCCGCTTTTGTTCTGAATTACATTGTTTTTCAATGTAATTCAGAGTTACAAATTAGAGTTAGCAGTGCTTCCCCAACTTACAATGTCTACCATTTCAGCTAAATAAGGCAGATACCAATATTTCTTCTGGGGGAAACAAACTACTATTCATTTTTTATTGAACATAAAGAATTACCCTTGCGCTTCACACCTGGTAGAAGGCAAAACAAAGTAGAATTATTTTAGTGAACCAAGTCAAAGACTTAAACGTCTGTTTAGCATGTTAGCGCTTATGGGGGTTTTCACTCTCAGCTAATGCTAGCAACCTTATTTAGCAAGACATTACATTACAGAGACACACATATACAGTGGGGCAAAAAAGTATTTAGTCAGCCACCGATTGTGCAAGTTCCCCCACCTAAAATGATGACAGAGGTCAGTAATTTGCACCAGAGGTACACTTCAACTGTGAGAGACAGAATGTGAAAAAAAAATCCATGAATCCACATGGTAGGATTTGTAAAGAATTTATTCGTAAATCAGGGTGGAAAATAAGTATTTGGTCAATAACAAAAATACAACTCAATACTTTGTAACATAACCTTTGTTGGCAATAACAGAGGTCAAACGTTTACTATAGGTCTTTACCAGGTTTGCACACACAGTAGCTGGTATTTTGGCCCATTCCTCCATGCAGATCTTCTCGAGAGCAGTGATGTTTTGGGGCTGTCGCCGAGCAACACGGACTTTCAACTCCCGCCACAGATTTTCTATGGGGTTGAGGTCTGGAGACTGGCTAGGCCACTCCAGGACTTTCAAATGCTTCTTACGGAGCCACTCCTTTGTTGCCCGGGCGGTGTGTTTTGGATCATTGTCATGTTGGAAGACCCAGCCTCGTTTCATCTTCAAAGTTCTCACTGATGGAAGGAGGTTTTGGCTCAAAATCTCACGATACATGGCCCCATTCATTCTGTCCTTAACACGGATCAGTCGTCCTGTCCCCTTGGCAGAAAAACAGCCCCATAGCATGATGTTTCCACCCCCATGCTTCACAGTAGGTATGGTGTTCTTGGGATGCAACTCAGTATTCTTCTTCCTCCAAACACGACGAGTTGAGTTTATACCAAAAAGTTCTACTTTGGTTTCATCTGACCACATGACATTCTCCCAATCCTCTGCTGTATCATCCATGTGCTCTCTGGCAAACTTCAGACGGGCCTGGACATGCACTGGCTTCAGCAGCGGAACACGTCTGGCACTGCGGGATTTGATTCCCTGCCGTTGTAGTGTGTTACTGATGGTGACCTTTGTTACTTTGGTCCCAGCTCTCTGCAGGTCATTCACCAGGTCCCCCCGTGTGGTTCTGGGATCTTTGCTCACCGTTCTCATGATCATTTTGACCCCACGGGATGAGATCTTTCGTGGAGCCCCAGATCGAGGGAGATTATCAGTGGTCTTGTATGTCTTCCATTTTCTGATGATCGCTCCCACAGTTGATTTTTTCACACCAAGCTGCTTGCCTATTGTAGATTCACTCTTCCCAGTCTGGTGCAGGTCTACAATACTTTTCCTGGTGTCCTTCGAAAGCTCTTTGGTTTTGGCCATGGTGGAGTTTGGAGTCTGACTGTTTGAGGCTGTGGACAGGTATCTTTTATACAGATGATGAGTTCAAAGAGGTGCCATTCATACAGGTAACGAGTGGGGGACAGAAAAGCTTCTTACAGAGGACGTTACAGGTCTGTGAGAGCCAGAGATTTTCCTTGTTTGAGGTGACCAAATACTTATTTTCCACCCTGATTTACGAATAAATTCTTTACAAATCCTACCATGTGGATTCATGGATTTTTTTTTCACATTCTGTCTCTCAAAGTTGAAGTGTACCTCTGGTACAAATTACTGACCTCTGTCATCATTTTAAGTGGGGGAACTTGCACAATCGGTGGCTGACTAAATACTTTTTTGCCCCACTGTAGGTCCATGAACACATTACACCTACAGCCATTTTGATGACATCCCATTTTAAAATGTAGCTTAGATTCTTCTGGGCAGGTTTTCTAACAGGTTTTAGAGTTTGTGGGAATATCGGCACATTATTCCAGAAGAACATTTTAGAGATCGGACCCTGATGTTTGTTGAGGGAATGTGGCTCACAATCTAAGTCCTGGTTAATCCCAAAGGTATTTAATGTTGGTCTGGTCAGGTATCTGTGCAGGCCAGCAAAGTTCTTCCAAATCAACCATGTCTTTATGATCACTGCATTGTGCTTGTTGCATAGTTATGCCGGAAAAGAAAAGGAACTGTTGAAAACTAAAATTAACTAAAATGTCTGGGTAAGCTGAAGCATTCAGATTATCCTTCACTGGAACCCCAGGCCAAAGTCTAGAAAAATAGGCCCATAGCATTGTCCATTTTAGTGATTAAAAGGTGCAGTCCAATACTTTTAGTATTTGTCAGATCTCTTAATTACGTAATATAAAAATAAAATACATTTCACTCATCAAAACTAGATAAGAGATTTCTTAGATGCCTGTTTACTACACTAGTCACAAAGCAAGCCAAACTGTTTGCCCCATATTGAGTAAAAAACAGTACAAAATAAAAGCATGGTCAAGTCAGATGCAAGGTGACTGTTGCTGCTGCTTGTCTGCCATCAATTGGATAAGCAGTTAAGAACATGGATGGATGGATGGATGGATGGATGGATGGATGGATGGAGCTAACGTGGACCCAAACATATTAAGATAGTTTCCAGTTTTACAGATCACAAGTCCAGCTGATAAATGGTGCTAAGTGACACGTAGCCTGACCAACCTGTTTGCCATTGTGATTTGATTGCTTCAAATGAAAAAGTTTCCTTTTAAATGAACTTCCATTTTGTCCTCAGCAATGTCACTGAAGTGCCCTTCAACAAAACACGGACCTCTTCATTATGTATTCTGGTGCTGCCCTGAAGCTCACACTGACTCATCCACCAAAAGAGATTTGTTTGCGTTGAAGGCAAATCTAAAAACCCAGGATCCAATTACCTTGTGAAAAATTGCTAATGAAGTTATCTGTCTGTACAGTGTAAAGGTGGGTGGTGACACAACAGATAACACTAATCCCCCAAAACAATCCAGAGAGCAGCAAAAGTGAAGGAAATGTGGATAGGAGGATTCACTTGTCCAGATAAGAGAATGGAAATTACACACATTGTTGAAATGATGTATGTGCTGCTCATCATGCATCAATACATGCCCGTTTTCAATTTTGTTTGACACATCTGGAAATGCAGATATAAACAACCCAGGAGGAACACGATCAAAGGTGTCCTTGTTCCAAATACGATTGTGTGTGTGTGTGTGAGTGAGAGAGAGAGCATTAGTGTGTAGGACAGCACATCCTGTCCTGGGGTGTATTAAAGGCATCCTTGTACCAAAATTAAAGTAAGAGACAAACACCAAGGCTGACGAGTGATGCACAGTTCAGGTGTCGGTGAAACAGGCCAGCCACCAGCAATGAGACAACATCCACTATGACTCATTGATGAAAGGATTGTGGGGAAAAAAACTGAAATTAAACAAAGAGGGTGACTTTGAAGTAAGCAGGACCTGTCAGAAGCTTTTACTCAAAGTAATTTATTATCACGACGTTTACTTTTATCATAATTTTATGCCATAATTTCTGACAGTATCAAAGCATAATCCTGCTGCAGCAAATATTTGAACCCAAGCAAGATCAAAGGAGAACAGGTGAAAGAGGATAGGGGATTAAGTCATTACCAGAAATTATCCTCTGTGTTTGCATCTCAGGCTACAAGCACCGTATCACTTTTAAGGACAAGGCAGGCAATATTTGTTGCCAGAAAATCCCTTGAAAAGACTAAAAAAAAGTTAGTCTCTTTTTTGTTATTGCTGCCGTGACTCTCACCATCAAGCTTATTTGTTCTTTTTTTTCCTAAAAGGAAGACGTAAACCTACCAGCTTATTAAGTATTGGCTTATCAACCATTTTGCTAATGTCGTTTCTGAATCCAAACCTCTGTGCGGTGAAATCCCAAATAATTTAAACCAAGCATCAACAAACAAGGGTCAAGGTCATTCCTGATTCTCTGACTATTTCTAGTGTCTTCTTTCAGCCGTGGGAAGTCACAAATAGACATACTTGACATACTCAAGTGTAGTACCTGAATGACAGCCTCCAGGGCTGAAAAATGTCCAATTTAAGCTGGTTCCAAAAGCAAATCAATCCATTTATAGCGTTTAAAGCATGCGGTCAGCCTTGATGTTGTGGGGGGTTGAATGCTAGGGTTGTGGCCACTTTGACAGGTGTCCTATATCCCAACATCCCTTTATTAGCAACTGCTAGAGCTTATTTCCAGTAAGCAGAGTTGGCAACCTGGATCTTTTAACTGTGTTTGTGCTGCTGGTGCCTTATAAAATAATTTTTAATTTAGACTTGCTGTGTGGGAGAGACCATCCAAAAAGTTTGTGCTGCAGTTTTGTATAACGACATTATAGGAATTTATTAAGCTTTTTTATTAGCAGGTATCTATGAAAACTTTTTTTCTGCTACTGCAAAACTAATTTTTGCCAAACAGAGGTAAGTTGAATTTAAGTTATCTCGTATTTCTTTCTTTCAAAATTTCTGACTTCTTTGAAAACCCAAAACTCTAAGTGAGGTATCTCACTAGGTAGACTTACTGATCCAAACTTCTCAGAAAGTCAACATTTTAAGTTAATGATCTGAAATTTCCAGATTTTAACCTTCAGGAAATTTTGAAAAATAATAACCAGAAATTTTGATTTATGGATGGGATTTTTTTTCCCTCACTGGCAAAACACAAGCTTTCATAGGTCTCATAGTTTATGAATGCAGCATGCTAACAAAGCTAGCTAGTTGTAGTTTTTGAATTAGCACTCATGTCATTTAGCTATAGTAACTTTTTGGCTTTAAAAACCAACATGGTATTGCTAAAACACTAATTATGAGCCTTCAAAATTCTAATAGAAAATATTAAAAAGCATCCAAAACGTAGGTGCCGCCATAGTGGCAACATCCTTCTTTCCCAGTTTAACCCAGTCAATCAAACTTCTGCATGTGCTGCTGAGTTTATATTAACCTACTGACAGATTAGTTTTGTGTAAAACTATTTGTGTCAGCTAAGCCTTTGAAACCTAACAAGTATTTAATTTATCATCTCCGTTTACATCCAAAATTATCATGGCAGCATGGCACTTACTTCTACAAGCTAGCAAGCACACTATAGCCTCTAACGCTACTTAGCCTTGTAAATTGTATTCTTTATGGATGTCTGAGTCTATTCTTGATTATAGCCCATAGGAAAACAAAACTTTAGTGTTTGTTTGCAACTGAACAACCATTTGACTACTTTGTTAGATTTAATCCACATGAAGTCTTACAGGTGGATAATATTTAATACTTTGCACACCAGGATAGCCTTACAGCACAGAAAACTATGTTGTATGCTAGGCAGTATCACAGTGTGGCTCACAGTGTGGCTCATTGCAATGTTTTTTTATAGTCATAAGAAAACAATGCTGCTCAGTCACACAGAAGAATTAATTATTTGAGGCTTTGTACAGACTAATATTTGCTAGTCGGATCATTGTCTCTTCATGGAATGACTGTATGCTGTGTGATTGTTGATGAGAGAGAAAGAAAGACTGCGTTGGCCACAAACCAAGACAGAGGTCATGTGGCACACTGATGACTCAATTCTTCCATATCCAACAATACACCAACATATTGTGTGTGTTTGGGTTAGTTTCATTGGCTCCAGTGAGAGAGCGGAACAAACACATTCCTAAATCTCTCAGATTAGAGCGACAGAGTGGATTTGTCTGAGCTTATCAACAACAAAGCAGAGCAAATGGGAGTAAGTGTCTTCCACCTACAATGATGGACACACAACACACAAAAATCCACACGCAGAATATAGCAGAACTACTCTTTACTGTTCCGTTACAACTTCATCTTAAACTCCTGCTATGTCCTGTAGCTTCATGCATACAGTCTTTGGTGTATTGTAGGACCTATTGCTAAAAGATGCCCAGCTATATGTTACCTACGGGATGGCAGAAAGCGAAGCATAGATTGGGTTTTGAACTTTGATAAATGAGTAATCGCGTAGCATGTTTCCTCAGGTTTGATACAAAGCATTGCGATACTGACAGCACTTTCACTGCCGATAAGCAAGCTTCACAGAATAGTTCAGTTGTATTATTTTATTTCCTGATTTCAGAAGGAAAATATAGCAGAATCCCCAGCAATGAAAGCCTTGTTTGACAGTAATGTCCCACTGCATTGGCGTGGTCGGCTGAGGCTGCAGGCAGGAGGCTCAGGTTGCTTAAAGCAACACAATTGATTTGATGGTCAGACAGAAATGGTGCAAATTCAGTACAGCCAAATGAATGCCAGACATGCTAGAATACAGAAATAGAAACAGCTCCTTGTAGTGCATCTCAGCCTCAAACTTATCCTGGTGGCTTTGCAGACCTGCAAAAATGCCCCCCAAAAATTCCTACATATAGAATAGATGCAAACATTAGAATTGTAATGAAAGGCATTTAAATTATTAGTATTTTTAGTATTAGTAGTTTTTTGCACATTACTCTGAGTAATTGTAATGGATTACAATTACATTCAGTTGTTTAGGCCTACTGTTACTTAGCATCGAATGTTTTCTCAGCTGCCTGGCAACCAATCTTGTGAAGCACATTTAAACTCCACCAGAAGAAGAAAATACATAAAAGTGAATTGTGGCCTAATAAGCTAAGGTGGCTTTTGCCATTGTGGACGATCTATTCTTTCAGTGGTCAGCACTGTCAGGATGGCTTGCTATTAGCTAATGCCACGAATGCAATTGAGCTTAACATTAAAAATGAAGGCAGATTCACCCCCGCTGTGAGTGAATCTACTAAAATGAACTTTGAAAATGTAATGTTTTAGGGATGTAGACGTGACCAGGTGTTTAATTTGAACTGTAGTTCAAACTGAATATTATCAGCAGATTACTAATACAGGGGGAACACCCCCCTAAAACAAACAAACAAAAAAACAGACCACCCAGGATGTTTGTAATGATAGAAAATGTGCGCACCTCAACCAGAGGCCTGTCCCAGATATCAGGCTTCTTGGTGTTTAAATGTTAAAAGATCTTATTTATTTTTGTGTATCTGCTCTTTCTTTTGATACATGTGTGCACTGATAGTACCTTCAAAGTAGCACTGGGGGGCTGGCATCTGCTCACACAGCCAGCCTGCTGAGATACCCACACGCATTGTACAGCTACAACCCGCAGCTGAACCACATGGTCGTGTTTGGAAGTTTGGAAGGTGAATATAATGGACATCACCTGCGTGTGTTGACATTGTTGGGTCTGCCTTGTGTGCGAGCTGACAGTAAGAAAAATTACACCAAAAAAGTCATGTGGTCATATTCACCTGTCTTCTGCCATTAGCTACACTGTTTGAGCCTGTGTGTGTGTGTGTGTGTGTGTGTGTGTGTGTGTGTGTGTGTGTGTGTGTGTGTGTGTGTGTGTGGTGAGGCGAAAGGAGAACCACGACTTTGAAAGCGGTGATCTCTCAAAGCTTCTTCTTTTCTTTTTTTTTAAACTAATGTCCACAGACAGGAAGACAGATGCATCACTGTCACAAACACCCATGCACAAAATTCTCTGTGAACACCGCCCAAGGGCATTGTGGGAACTTGGCACTGTGGACAGGGATTCAGAAAGAGGAAGAAGACTGCTGAGGATGTGACTTTAACTCCTATTTAAACTCGCTGATCGACTGAGACAGCATTACTTAGTAAAGCAACGTTCTGTCCCCAAAGGGTCTGTCAATTCCTGGAATATTGTGGGAAGTTATTGAATTAACATCGACTGTGCCAAACACGATAGCGTTCTACTTTTAAAGGTGAATAATTTCTGAGATATAAAAAAAGGACTGTTTGTTCCTCAGGTCTACTTCAAATTATAATTCAGTTTGCTAAAATCTTTGAATTTATGCTGCTATCATCATCATGTAATTAATATAATAAAATAAGTAAGAGCAGATGTTTTCTTTTAATTAGCTGTAAAACAATTTCTTCCCTGCTACTGTTTTCTGGACATTTCAACAAATTTACATTTAGTCACTTCTCAGTATGCAATTATTTATTGGGGAGCAGATATTTATAGTTTTGGATTTTTTAACAGATATTTTAGATATGTTTTTATATATTTGTAGTTATTTAGTTGACATAGTGATACTGATGTGCTTTATATAGAGTTTGTAGCTGTTGCAAATATCCCTTGTTGGGCTCTTACATTCCAGTACACAAAAAAGATTTACTGTACAGTAAGATTGACATAAAATCACAATACACTATAAATAGAAAATACAGTGATTACACATATAAGAAAAACGTTTCTCTCCAGAAAGAAATGCTGGAAATGTTACAGATGGTGATTTGGAAGTCTGGCTGTATGAATATGCTGACTTATTTTGGGTAATTGTCAAATTATTGATTATTTATTAGAATAGTTTAGCATTGGTTCTGTACATTCGGCCTCTCGTTTTGCGTAGTGGTATGTCAAAAAACTGAATAGAAAGGATCTGATACTGATATTGTAGAAAAAATGACAGAGTCTTAGACAGAATCAAAATTTACTGTGAAATTAAACCAGGTGTTTTCAGTCCAGCTGAGTAATTTGGAAATGCATTATTTGCACTACATGTGGTAATGCCTTGGCATTATTCAGTTTCAGCAGCAGTGTAAGTTCAAGTTTTATTAAAAACACTCTGAACTTCCTTTGTTAATCATTGGTCATTTATCATAACTTCGTGCTGGGGAACAGAGGTGGGTCGAGTATCCAAAAATTGTACTCAAGTAAGAGTAGCATTACTTTAAAATATTATTACTCAAGTAAAAGTGGAAAGTAGTCGTCAAAAAAATTACTCAAGTAAGAGTAAAAAAGTACTTGGCGAAAAGACTACTCAAGTAGCGAGTAACTGTTTGAAATGTCAGATTTATTTTTTAAATAAATGTTATCAGACAAACAAAAATAAATAAATATACAAATTTTACCATTTTCAAAAGGAATATATATAAAAAGATCAACAAAATAAGGCACAACAATTCTAATTTCCAGATTTCAGTTTTCACAACATAAAGCTTTTTTCACCAATACCTACAGTAAATAATATAAACATATAAACAGTGCAAACAATTTCCAGTGACAAGATATGCTGTAAACTTTATATTCATTTTTGCTCCAAATGGCACAGCAGCCTCAGAGAAAACAGAACGAGGCAGCTTCAACATATGTTCATACAAGGCAGCTCAGTTTACCATAAGTTGTATGGGTGTGCATCTATTTCTGCATATTTAGCAAAAATGTGCCATTTCTTCACTCAGTGAAGTGATGGTTAAGCTTCAGCAGCAGTTTGCTCTCAAGGTTCTTGCTGTGAAGCTCTAACTGTTTAGCAGTGAACAGGAGTCCTGCATGACTGAGAAGTCCTTCACAAGCTCCAGATGCAGGAAGAGCTGTATTGACTTTGATCGACAGCTTCTTGATGTGAGGAAAGCCATGCAATAGATCCACACCTCCAGTGAATGGACATGAAAGGTACCTCTCCAGTTCCTCTGCTTCTGGCTTTCCTGACCCCATGGATCCATCATCTTCGTCGGTTAGGCTGCTGTTTGTGCTGGCCTCATCCAGCTCTGAGTCCAGGTGATGTCTGATGAAGTGGGGACCTGTGGAAAGATGTATGGTTTTCAAAAGAATTAGGTCTGGTCATTATAGTGCTGTATACACTGCCAAGCTGCAGATGTTTGTTTGGAGCTAGCCTCCAAAAGCTGGCCATACACTGTGCGATTTTTGGCCCATTTTGAGCCGATTTTTCAGTCGCGCAACCGTTTGGCCCAAGTTTTGCCTTAATCGTGTGTGCATCGTGTAGTATACATGGGGTAACGAAAAGTAGTTAACACCTCACGACCAGCTCCCAATCATCAATCGTATGGTCGCATGATAATCAAACCAGTTTGAAATCCTGTCGCCCCTCAATGCAGCCTCTCACACTGCGCACGCACAAACACAGAAATGAAAGAGAAAAGGTGGAGCAGCACGGCAGTGCAGCGTGTGATCTGGACACAAGAGATGGAGGCACAACTTGTAGGATGAGGCAAGCTCATCCGAGTACGTAAGCGTAGAGCTGCCACCCAGGCAAAAGAAAAATAGAGCTACATCACATTATAACGTGAAAAGTTTATTGTTCTAACAATATACTTTTCATGTTCGTGCAATATACCTTTCACATTTGAACAATATAATACCACGTTCGTACAATATAATATTTATATTGTACGAACATGATAATTATGTATATTGCAATAATGTGATATTATATTATTCAAACGTGGAAAGGTATATTGTAAGAAAACTTTTCATGTTATAACGTGATATAGCTCTATTTTTCTTTTGCCTGGGTGGCAGCTCTACGCTTTCGTATCGGAGGCTTTTCAATGTGGCCTCACAAAATTATCACGACTACAACAACCATGAAAAGAGTTGGATGGACATTGCTGCTCAATCACAGCTGCCTGGTCAATGTTTTTCATTAGTAATTTAACAAAGTTGATGGTGTGTGTGTGTGTGTGTGTGTGTGTGTGTGTGTGTGTGTGTCTGTCTGTCTGTCTGTCTGTGTGAGTGAAAGAGAGAGAGGGAGAGCGAGAGACAGATTTTGTATGATAAGCTTCATGTTATGGACGCACAGTTTGAGCACTCAGGTCGCATCAGAGCATCAGACCGTATAGTGTGAGACCCTGCATCGTGACCTATGAACTTCTAACCCATCCATCCATCCATCCATCTTCATCCGCTTTGTCCAGGGCCGGGTCGCGAGGGCAGCAGCCTAAGCAAAGAGGCCCAGACCTCCCTCTCCCCAGCCACCTCCTCCAGCTTATCCGGGGGAATACCAAGGCGTTCCCAGGCCAGCCGAGAGATATAATCTCTCCAGCGTGTCCTGGGTCTGCCCCGGGGCCTCCTCCCGGTGGGACATGCCTGGAACACCTCACCCAGGAGGCGCCCAGGGGGCATCCTTGTCAGATGCCCAAACCACCTCCTTTCGATGTGGAGCAGCAGCTGCTCTACTCTGAGCCCCTCCTGGATGGCCGAACTTCTCACCCTATCTCTAAGGGAGAGGCCAGCCACCCTTCGGAGGAAGCTCATTTCTGCCGCTTGTATCCGCGATCTCGTTCTTTCGGTCACTACCCACAGCTCGTGGCCATAGGTGAGGGTAGGGACGTAGATCGACCGGTAAATTGAGAGCTTCGCTTTTACACTCAGCTCCCTCTTCACCACGACGGACCGGTGCAGCGTCCGCATTACTGCAGCTGCAGCCCCAATCCGTCTGTCGATCTCCGGCTCCCTTCTCCCATCACTCGCGAACAAGACCCCGAGATACTTGAACTCCTCCACTTGGGGCAGGAACTCATCCCCGACCCGGAGTGGGCACTCCACCCTTTTCCGGCTGAGAACCATGGCCTCAGATTTGGAGGTGCTGATCCTCATTCCCGCTGCTTCACACTCGGCTGCGAACCGTTCCAGTGCGAGCTGGAGGCCCTCACCCGATGAAGCCAACAGAACCACATCATCTGCAAAAATCAGAGATGAGATTCTGAGGCCACCAAAGCGAAAGCCCTCCGCCACTTGGCTGCGCCTAGAAATCCTGTCCATAAAAATTATGAACAGAACCGGAGACAAAGGGCAGCCCTGGCGGAGCCCATCACCCACCAGGAACGAGTCCGACTTATTGCCGGCAATGCGAACCAAGCTCTTGCAACGGTTGTATAGGGATCGAATGGCCCGTAGCAATGGGCCAGACACCCCATATTCCCGCAACACCTCCCACAGGACACCCCGAGGGACACGGTCGAATGCCTTCTCCAAGTCCACAAAACACATGTAGACTGGTTGGGCAAACTCCCATGCACCCTCAAGTATCCTGGAGAGGATAAAGAGCTGGTCCAGTGTTCCGCGACCAGGACGAAAACCGCATTGTTCCTCCTGTATCCGAGGTTCGACTAACGGACGAACTCTCCTTTCCAGCACCCTGGCATAGACTTTCCCAGGGAGGCTGAGGAGTGTGATCCCCCTGTAGTTGGAACACACCCTCCGGTCCCCTTTCTTAAAGATGGGGACCACCACCCCGGTCTGCCAGTCCACAGGTACTGCCCCTGATCTCCACGCAACATTGCAGAGGCGTGTCAACCAGGACAGCCCTACAACGTCCAGAGCCTTCAGGAACTCGGGGCGGACCTCATCAACACCAGGGGCTCTGCCACCAAGGAGTTGTTTAACTGCCTCAGTGACCTCGCCCCCGGAAATTGGCGGGTCATTCCCCTCATCCCCAGACTCTGCTTCCTCCTCGGAAGACGTGTCAGTGGGATTAAGGAGGTCCTCGAAGTATTCCTTCCACCGCCTGACAATTTTCTCAGTCGACGTCAGCAGCGCTCCGCCAGCACTATACACAGTGCAGGTAGAGCACCGCTTTCCCCTCCTGAGATGTCTGACGGTTTGCCAGAATCTCTTCGAGGCAGTCCGAAAGTCTTTTTCCATGGCCTCTCCGAACTCCTCCCACACCCGAGTTTTTGCTTCAGCCACTGCCCGAGCCGCATTCCGCTTGGCCTGTCGATACCTGTCGGCTGCCTCCGGAGTCCCACAGGCTAACCAAGCCCGATAGTTCTCCTTCTTCAGCCTGGTGGCTCCCTTCACCTCTGGTGTCCACCATTTGGTTCGGGGATTACCACCACGGCAGGCACCAACCACCTTGCGGCCGCAGCTCAATGCAGCAGCTTCGGCAATGGAGACGCTGAACATGGTCCATTCGGACTCAATGTCCCCAGTCTCCCTCGGAATGCTGTTGAAGCTCTAACCCCTGAGATTTAATTGTACAGTTTGAGCAGGAGCTGAATAACGTGACTGAAAAAAATCGCACAGTGTTTGCCCAGCTTAATGCAGACTGTTTAAACTAAACAAGCTGCTGTTTCACATAATAAACCCTGTCAGCCGCAGTATTGCCTTCTGTTTTAACAGTTAAAGCAGTAGAGACGAGCTGTTTGCATGTGCGTGGAACTCTAGCGTCATTAACCAGGCTAGCTGTTAGCTTATAGCTCACGCTAGCTAACCAGCAAGCAGTTAAAAGGACAGCCGAAGCTGCACAAAACACCCACAAACTTATCTCACTACAACGTAGCACCAAAAATATGACTCGCAGCTCGACACAGCTGCTGTAACATAAGACTGACATTCAGCACCACCTGGGTCTGGGTGCCACCACCTGGGTCTGGGTGCAGTTCCCCCCTCCAGGGGCAAGGGTACCTAGACCCGGTTCGTAGAGTACGCTTGGGGAGTGTGATCGTGTGTACAGCGTCTCTTTATGTCTGTCTCCACGTTGGTTGAGTGTGGAGTAAGTGCATATGAGAGCATGAGGGTGGGAATGAATGTTTGTATCTGTGTGTGCCTGTATGTCTGTGTCTATATGTCAGGTTGGGTGTCAGGTGCCACCTCTCTGGGGACATCTCAGGCCCTCCAAGGTTTGGAGGCCTATCTCCCACCACCACCACTTCCCCTGCCAATGGCGGACTCCCTCAGGTGTCGGTGCGTTGGTGGTTCTTTGTGTCCGGGGATGGGCGTCCAGGTACACACCGGCTCACTCCTTGGCGGCTGCTTATCGGGGCCTGGAGCCTGGGGCTCGCTCGGGCCACTTCGGAGGTGGGGTGCCTGCCTGGGGCCTGGGGCTCGGTCACTCTGGCACAGCTGGCTGCCGGCGGAGCTCACGGGCGCGTCACTGCAACTCCCCCTGGCTTCTGCTCCGCGGCTGCTGAGTGAGCCCTCATCTGGGACTCTCCTCAGCTCTTTCTGGGACAGTGGCGCGGCTGCCCCTCTGTTGGTCTTCCTTGGTCTCTTGTGTTCTGGGGGCCTCTGGATGTCTGGAGTTTTGATCTCCTCCATACCTGCTTCATGCCCTGGAGGACGGGGCTGTGGCCCCCCCACACCCTCTAGCAGATTATTACATGAAGGAACCTTTTAAAAAAACAAGCGCGTCCATGCTCACAGGTGTACACACGGGTGATCACACCCACAAACTACACCCTTTTTGGCTCCTACCTCAAAGCACACTGTGTTCTGTTGATCTTATGTGCTGCACAATAATGTTTAATATTTAGTATTTACTGTCATATTCCCATATATCATTGTGATGTTGTTTATTCTATTACTCTTGTTCTCTTCTGCTTGTTTTCTTTTTTCTTTCTCAGCAGGTGATCCAGGTGATCGATAGATGCATTTTTTTTTATTTTTTTTTTCTGCTCATTCTGTTGGTTTTTTGCCCTTCTCCCCTGTCCCTCTTCTCAGCTGTTTCTCTTTCCCTCTTTCCTTCCCCCAGTCAAGTCTGTCCCGTATTAAGCAAGTGAAAATAAAATAAACAATAAAAGGTGAATCAAATGGACCATTATGGCAAGGCTGGGATGGTCAATTTGGTAAAGTAAATCCGTTGGGCATCTTTTTTTGCCTTTAGACAACAATTCTGATGGCAAAAGAGCCAAACGGGACAGGCAAAAAAACAAAAAAAAAAAAACTGACATTCAGCTAACCACAGCTAAAAAGATATTTAGAGAAAACTTACCTTTTCCTCAGGTTACACGAGTTGAGTTGTTTCACGCTGAAAAGGTTTGTTTTGGCTCTCACTGAAGACATAGCTGTTCTTCTGTACTGCTTTTAAGCGAAACATTCTTTGTATGTGAGGAAAATGCTGTTCATCCTCTTCAGCTCTAGCGTAGACTCTGCCATGTTTTCATGTTTCTTCTTTCCGTGTGTCCGCTACTTTAAAACGCTTGGGCCGCTCTGCCCGCCACAGTTTCAAACTGCTCATGTGACTGCATGGCCACATCTGATTGGTAAAAAAGTTACCGGATACTTCACTGGCGGCGTGTTATCTAATGTGTTAAACTAATTTTTTTTTTTTTAAAAAAGTAACGAGTCGAACTTTGGAAATGTAGCGGAGTAAAAGTACCGTTTCTTCTTCATAAATGTAAATGTTAAGTAAAATTAAAAAGTATCGTGCAAAAAAGGTACTCTAAAAGTACATTTATTTCAAAAACTTACTCAAGTAAATGTAACGGAGTAAATGTAACTCGTTACTACCCACCTCTGCTGGGGAATGCCACAAAGCATAAACCTAGTGTTGGCTCTGGCCCCTCTGAGATAAATTTATCCTTGTGATTACATTTTGCTGGTGGAGTGCAAAATTTACTCTATGTAATCACATGGAAAACAGTTCTTGAACAAATAATCTCAGCCTTTTATGCAGCTTTTCATGTCTTGAAACCTGTTTGGGGGCAAAGGGAACTGTGCAAAAGCCTGACAAATCAATACCAATGTTATCTAAGTTAGTTTCTAATTCTGTATTTATTTCTGATCCAGTAGATCTGGATTGAATGCACTAATATTTTTATTTAAAAAGAAAAAAGTATGACAAAGTATAAGCAATAGAGGGGAGCATTACAGAAGCATTCTAAGCTGGTAGCATTAGACTGCTGATGACTGGGTTGATTTGGACAAGTTAGATAGCTCAAAATATCAAGTATTTTTGTAAGAATGGCAAATAATCAATGAATCCAATTCTAAAAGAAAGGAGGGATCTACTTTTTTTTAATAGGTATACATCTGTAGGTGTTATAAGAAAGCCATTCTATCTACTCTGCATCACTGGGTTTTGTTGTTGATCTGTCAATTCCAGTTGAATTCATCCTGCTGCAGTTTAACAGTGCCTTACACTCCTCTGCAAATCCTACTGGCATGATAATGGAAATGCAAGAGTCTCTGGGTGTTACGTGAGCTTAACTGCTAATGGTATCCCGGATAAGCCCCCATTTATGCTATGATTCTGGTTCATAAGCTGCCAAAGAAAATAACTGCAGCATGTAGAGCATAAAAAGTGCATCTTACATTTTGTAAGATGTGGTTGTCCTTCCAAGCCAAGCCTTTAAATCCTCTGGCTGCTTACAGCCTTCTTTTCAGGTGTAAATAATTAACCATTATGGTCATGTAATACTCAAAGACTTAGACTGCCACTGCAAGGTGTAAGAGGAGGAGGAGTTGCATAAAGGCATGAGCCATCCAATTCTAAGAGCAATTAGCTGCCTTTGATAACAATACTAAAACTTTACATTTTATGCTTACGTTCATTCACTACAAAGTGTCACCGAAGGGTCCTCATATGTTTAAATTAAGCTGTTATCTGTGTAGCTCCTTTAAATCCACATGTAACTGGCATAATATAGCAAGACATAAGCAGAACTAGGATAAAAAGATTGAACCTGGCAGGACCAGAACAAAAGTTTCTGGGAAAAGACACACGAGTGTAAACAAGAAACTGACAAAGAGTAGATCAATTTCTTATCGCCTCCCCTTCGCCTCCTCATTCTCTTCCTCCTGAGCTGTCTGTGCCTGTGGGTGAGCTAAACCACACAATCCCAGAGTGACGGCAATGAAAAGAGTGATTCAGCCGGCTGGCTTTCAACACCTGGTCTCTTATTCCTTCGAAGGCACTAGGTTAGGATTTAGAAACAAGAAGAGGGCAGAGGAAAGGCAAGAGAAGACCACTAAGGGCTCTATCGTGGGGGAAAAGGTACAGATAATAAGTGTATAGAGAAAGGAAGAACCTGGTTAGAAAGAGAAATGGAAAGCAACCAATGAGAGGTGCTATAAAAGAAAAAAGTCAGTGACAGAGAAAGAGAAAAAACAGGATGAGTAAAGACAATGTGGGATTTTTAAATTGCTGCTGCTGCTGAATCAGCAACAGAGGGACTGTCAGTGGAGTTATGTTGATTCCCATGATGAGTTGATGCCACCGCCTACAGAAATTCAAGCTGCGCTCTCAGACCGAGACACAATGCCTCTGATTTTCAACAGATAGTTAATGTGAAGATGCAGATTCTTCTTCATTACTAAACCTCAAGTTCTGCAAGTGGCTCTGCATACATTTCTTAAATGCGGCGCCTGCATGTTCATTTATTTAACCTCAAACATACCCAGTCCTCCATTAAATCAAGCTTATGAGAAGAGTGAATGTGAATGGTAGGCAAATAGTCATACTAATGCACTTTATTAGATGTATGCAATTAAATAAAAAGGCTGTGTTTACGCAGGTAAATGGTTCCTAAAATCTTTATACATCCATTCTTTGGGCCATAATTCAGTGTAATGCATCATAATACTCTTACTACACTCATGAACTCACCTGAGATTGCCAAGTTCAAACTGGTTATAGCCTTCAGCAACCAACTGGCAAATGTTCACTGAGACACTGTTTTTTGTTTTGTTTTTTCAGTAAGAAAACTAGAGGGAAAAATAAAAAAATATAAATGTTTTCTAACAGAGTAGCTCACATGGCACACTAGTTCAAACTGCAAAGGAGAAATCATTTTTTAATAGACCTGTTCTTTAAAGAGTACATGTTTCTAACAGGAATGGTTACCTAACTTGTGACAGGTGGGCATACGTGCTTTTAATGCAGTATCTGTATCTGTTTGCTGTGTAAACAGATTATGGCTGTTAACAGGTTTGCCATATCAACATTATGCAATGCACCATTAGGTCCACACATTTTTGAACAATGACCTTTGTTCTTAAATAGTTTGTCCCTGTACATCGCCACAGTGGATTTAAATCAAACAATCAAAATGTGACTTTCAGCGTTAATTCAAGGTTTTTAATAAAATCACTGCATTAACTGTTCAGACATTTTAGCCACTTTATAGTTCCCCATTTTAAGTGCTTTAAAAGTAATTGGACATGTTTAATATAAGGATTATGAGGATTTGAATGGTTTGTTAAAAATCCTTTGTAGAAAATGACTCCCTTTGGACTATAAACCATGGACATCACTAAATTCAGTCTTTCCTCCCTTGGGATGCTCTGCCAGGGCTTTATTGCAGCCACCGTCATTTGCTGCTTGTTTGTGGTTCTCTCTGCCTTCAGTGAACAGTGTGCTCTGTCGGTTTGAGGTCAGTTGTCTGACTTGGCCACTGAAGAACATCCCATTTCTTTGCCTTGAGAAACTCTTGGGTTACTTTTTCAATGTGTTGGCATTGTTATCCATTTACACCCTGTTTTGTTACACTGGCTGAAGCTGAGAAGAGACTGTAACCCTGTACATCACCCCGCTATTTCTGTCATCACAATCCCATCATTCAGATACAAGTTAGTCTTGGTTTTATTCATCTTGGATTTTTTTTACGCTGTGCAGGCTTGTTTTGGCATAGTCTAATATGGACTTCTTGTTCTTGACTGTAGCCATGGTGTGCATGTTGTAAACTCTTTGTACTTACGTCCATGAAGGCATTCCTATATTTTAGACTTGGACAATGAGATACCCGCTGAGAGTGTTCTCAACTTGGTTCTGTCACCATCCACTTTATTTCCCTCCTGAAGTCTTTCAGCCCTATTCATTACTTTAAAGAATGAACCAGACTACTGATTATTGATGAAGTTTTTACTTTCTCTGATTATTTATTTATCTATTTATGTTTACATCTTATTTATGACCTCCTTTACTTGCATACTTCTGGATCTGGTGCTGCGAGTACATAAAAAAGATCCCATATGTGCGTTCAGTCCTTGGAATCAATTCCAGATCTTTTATCTGCTTAATTTGTCATTGAGTAACCTGGGAACTCATGCTGATCTTGGCCACTGTACATAGATCATGTCAAGGAAATATCTAAATCTGCGAAGCAATCAGCTGCCACAGCATTTGAAGAATGTTTTAATAAAGTATTTCGGATATATACTGTACATTTTAAGTATTACTGTATATAATGCATACAGAGGTATGAAGTTAAGTACAGGGCACAATCTGAAGCTGACAATCTGAGCTACATATTTATTTACTGTTTGCATTTATCAACAACCAATTTTTTTCTTATTTTTTGCTTTGATGAAATTCATCTGCTGGTATTGAGGTCTCAGTTTGCTGGGGCAGATTCACTTGCTGTTAAGAGATGTTACTTTGAGAAGACCTTGAGTGATGTTTAGTTTCATCTGTCCTAATTCCCTCCTCATTTTCTGTTATTTATTTTCGATTTCTTTGATTTATTGCCCTTGGCAGTCTCTCGCAAGCATTCCCCTTTCTCTCACCATCTGTTGTTTTCTTTCTCTTTCTGTGATTGTCCTTGTGTCTTTGCAATTCCAAAAGATCGTATTTCACAACACTTTGATTCACAATGGAAAGCATTTACTTTGTCTTTGTGTTCTGGTCTTTATATTGCTACCATTCTTTCCACTTATTACACCAATAACATCCATAAGACAGAAATGGTACACAAGAAAAGACAATGTTAAATATTTGATTTAGGATTACTATGTTGTTACAGGCTCCACAACTTTGTGCATACTTCATTTTAATCCAGCCTGATTTGAACATTTTCTAAACAGTAGCAGACCACTTGACTGTGATATAGCATGTATGTCTCTACTGTTTTGGTGTTCGAGGAGCAAAGCTTTAGATACACAAATCAGAGGATGGAGGAATATCTGAGGAATCCAGTGCTATTTTTTCTTGGTTGGATTTTAGTAGATTTTACTTGGTGCATCCTTCAGACTTAAAAAATCCCCACAGTTTGCTTCTCTTCAGCATTATTCTGGTATTCATATGCTTTGGTTTCTCCTAAGGATTTTTAAGTGCCATTCATTGCAAACTTAAAAACCTTCAGTTAAACTCAAATTTCATGCAGGGAAAACTTGTCTATGCACAGAACAACACTTACCGCTGATGTTACCTTCTCACTTTCACATTTCTGCTTAGTTACGAGTGGTTAGCTGGAGCCTTAAGGCAATACCATATGTACTACAGGTCAACAATGGCTGTTGGTTCATTCACTTGAAACAGCCTCTGAAGGTTAGATCAAATCAGCCCAAGTGTCCGCCTGAGCATTCCTCAGTGAAAGGAATGAGAACAGCTTGTTCTTCTTTAAAGGGCATCAATATTCAATATCTGAATATTCAGAGGGTTTTAAGAGTGACACACTGGGTTTATGGCAATGGCCAGAAGGACTCCTCACTTCCATCTTGTCACATATGAATGCTTGTAAAGGACACTTTGGGGTCACATTTTAATTCGACAAATTTATTATTTACCCTCCCACAACTCCTCCAACCTTCGAAAGCTGACCTTGTTGTCTGTTGGTATCCAAAAATGGCCACTACCAGAGTATCAAGACACCACTGGCAATGTTTGTCTGTGATAAGAACACCCTAATGCAAGTAGGGATAAGAATTGAGAACCGGTTCCCAGTCAGTTTATTGGAATTGTTAGTCTGCCTGCCTATTGATCATGCTTATCGGTTCCCCTGGCACTTTCACTACAATCAATGATTTCAATAGTAGGAAAATAGGAGGAAAACGATCCATAGCATGCTTTTAATTGCACAAAAGAATGACAGCCCTGCATCCAGGACAGAAACAGCGACATTACGCTGCTTACACAACTTCGAGTTCTAACCAAGAACCAAGGGTGATGTTAACTGAGTGAGTGCTAACCCCAGCCCAGCAGCCAAACCCTGAACTTCAACATCTAACAAACTGGTAAGCAGTCAGCCTTGAAGCCTCCATTTCTACCTCTTCATGTTTCTAAAGTAGAATCACTGTGACAATCAGTTCATCTCTGCTTTGTGTTCATACTTAAATACTAGGATTGCATATGTGTTTCTTCATTAGAATAGGGCTCGTGTTTGTGTGTGGGGCTGTAGCCATTAGGTTTATATTGTTAACTGGTAATGAGACAGTGCATTTTAGGATATTTTACAGAGAAGTACGAACGTATTACCTTATGGATTACTTTAACCCTTTCACGCATTGTGGTCACTTCAGTGGACAGCTATTCAAAGGCTGTTTTCTTGTATTTTTGTCAATGTTGATGGTATACTTGCACATAAACCACTACATTGGACACTGATGTGTCACTCCATACCTTGCCTCCCACTGGTTTTTTAATGGTACTATAGATGTATGACATGTTTCATTGTAATTATTATTATTTAACCCTGTCATGCAAGAATTATGACAACCTCAATCAGGATTTTTTTTCCATTCATCTTTTCATGCCTAAAGATGAATAAAAATAGTTAAGAAAAAAATCCTGATTGAGGTTGTCAAAAAAAAGACCTGGTATGTCTTTGAGCACACAGCATGCAGTCAATTTGCATGAATGTCATATCTTTGATTTGCTGGCTAGTAATGTTGGTGACTGTCAAAGCAGAGCCAATGAGAACCCATTGAAGAATCAATAAGGAATATAATTGGTAAGTGATATTGATAATGGAATCTGAATCACTAAATTCCGATCAATTCCCATCCCTAAATAGTAATCAATTAAATCTAATGCTTTCTACAATTATCTAAACATTGCAAAGAATTGCTTAATTTATTAAACCTTGAAATCACACCAAATCAGTAATATTTGACTTGACTTAGACACACACGTACAGAGACACACAAACACACAAATGAAGAAGGAATCATCAGGATGTAATGGTTCGGAAAAAGCAGTGAGTAATTCAGCACATTAATAACAATGACACTTATTTAATCAGGATTTAAACAATTTGTTACCCAAGATAATTTATTTCAATAACATACTGCATCACAAACAGAACAGGACAATTATTACTACTCTGTTACTACTACTGGTGGTATACTGTATGTATACTGCTCTTTGTGAGAATGTGTGTGCGCTGTTTATGAATTTCAGAAGTACAAAATGTGTGGAAAACTACAAAAGTATCCCTAATGCCTAGCGGTTGATTAATATTTCCAGACTGTGGACTTCTATGAATAATTAATAAAGTAAAAGTGTTAAAAGGAAACTGAATTTTATGTTTTCATTTGAAGCTTGGAATCCTTGCCAGAAGCCTAACTCAGACGGTGGTAAGAGGATGTCCCTTTTGTCTTCATGCTTCACAAACGAAAGGGCATAAACCTGTGTAGTAGATTGCCAAAGATCTAAAGCAAGAGCTGAAATCTTCCTAAGCCCTTCCAGATTCTGTCTGAACATTTGCTTTGGTCTGGTTGGGACCCAGATATAACGGGGATTTGACTTTAGGGAATTTTAGCCATGTCTGCTGTGCAAGAAACACTTAATCAACGGGGGGGGGGGGGGGGAGAAAAGCAAGCAAGTTAAACCCCTTAATCCAGCATTCAAACTGAACAACATTATTTTTAGCCTATCCATGCAGGGACACTTGCCTGCTTATATTCAACATCAACATCACTTAGATCTGCTGGAAGGCAGGTCCACAGGTTGCTGTTGTAGTTGTTTTTTAATCCAGAAAATATTAGTAAAGAAATCTTTGACACAAGAACAAATTAGCTGTCTTTCAATCTTTCATCACCTGAATTAAACCATGAGGAAAATTATAATCTGCCTTCCTCCCACAATCCAAAGACATACTGTTAGTACAGTGTTTCCCAACCTTTTGGAGCCATGGCACACCACCCAAAAAAAAATGTCCCAAAAAGCATATTGATAATTTTCCCCCGCCAGGTATAGCGGAATTGGCTTGGTTTGTCCCCAGTATATCCGTGCCCTAAACACACACACCCGCCCGCTCACATCATCTCACATCATCTATAATTGACTGAGACAGGACTCTTCCAGACACTAAACCAAGGAACAATGTACATTTCAAATTCCTTTAATTTTAAACATGTTTATATTGTCTATCCTGTAAAATAGTCAGATGTCTATTCATATTAATGTACAGAATTCACCTGCTTGCTGCTACTACTGCACATTCACCCAACTATGCATGTGACAAATAAAGAACCTTGAACCCCCCCTTGAACCTTTTTGCTTTCTTCTGACCACTACTCATCCTAGGTCCTTCATCTGGGTCAAATTTTCTCCAGCACCCAGGTCAGATTGACTACTATTTATTTTCAAATATTTATCTGTATTAGGCAGCGCTGCCTTGTCTCACAGCATGGCTATCATGTAATTTCTTCGTCTTCTTTTGTTTTACTGGCAGTTGACAACCAATTTAATTAAAGAAGGTAGTTGTACTGCCCTCTAGTGGAGGAGAATGTAATTGTTTTACAAGTTACCTACGCAGATTGCTTAGAGTACTAATCAGTTGGAACCAGATAATCTTCCATGGCACACCTGATCATTTCTCACAGCGCACATATGTGCCACGGCACAGTGGTTGGGAAACACTGAGTTAGTAGGTTAATCTAAATTGCTCATATGTGTGAATGTCAGTGCAAATGGTTGTCTGTCTCTGTGTTAGGCCTGCGACAGGCTGGCGACCTGTCCAGGCCTCTTGTCCTATGGTATCTGGAATAGGCTCCAGCCCCACTGTGACCATGATAAGCGGAACAGAACTGATGGATTGATGGAAAACTATGATGACACCAAATATGTCTGTCAGATTCAATTTAGGAGGTTATTGTGTGTCAGTCACTCTAAAGTAAAGATAGGGTGGCAATTAGGACTGGGCGATATATCGAGTTTTTAAATATATCAATATATATTTATACGAGATATGAGATGTGACAATATCGTTTATATCGATAGAGTCTATGTTATAATTATACTTGTGGAGCCGCAAGTTTGCCTCTCTTTCGTGCACTTTTGTCTCTACGCAACGTTACTCTGCCTCGCCTCTCTCCCTTACTGAACACAACTCGCAACGACAAGATGGACATGGCAGCTATCAAAGAGGAGCTGGTCGGTAAAACGAAAACTTTTGGAGATTACTCTTTTTACTTTTTTTTATGATGTTAACACCATAACTGCATTAACGGGGCAAATCTCTGTTAACGAGTTACCGCAGATCGCCCCGTGCATGGGGCTGGACGGCGTTAACGAGTTAACCGCACTAACAAGTTAACCGCGATAACGTGCTGGCACCTAAAATCCTTTCATTTTCTCAAAAATCTGGTGTATCTTATGTATGAATTCTGGTTTATTATTTATTTATTTTATTTAGGACAGTGCATGTTAATGAACATAAATGTAAAAAAAAATTTACATGAATGTAAACATATCAGATTATAGCCAAGGGCTAATTTCCATCTGTTGGACAACAGATGGAAATTAAGCATAAAAAAATAGACATAATAATTCATAAAAATTCATCACTCATTCATAATAAAAACTCCATCATTCAGAGGCGGAGCCAGACATTTGAAACACCCGGGGATTAGCCCTAAAGGGTAGTATGCATGTGGGATTTTTTTTTTTTTTTTTTGGGGGGGGGGGGGGGGGGGGTAGAAATGACTGAAAGATTAATTGGCTCTGTTTTGAGTTTTGTTCAAAAAAGAATGACTTCATATAGGGAAATATATATATCACATCTGCAGGACACCTTAAACTAGGTTTTTAATTAAGCAGCAAGGCAGAACAAAATCAGGGCTGCATCAAGACACAGGGACTAAACCCCAATTCAACAAGACCCAGAACTGATCCGGAATTAAAACAGGACTACAACAGTTCAAAATCAGGACTACTGAGGACTTAACCAAGACAGAACCAGAGTCAGAACTAGATGATAGTAGCACTAAAAAATCTTCATAGACCTGCACTACACTTATTTTTTTAATTCTACCAAAGTCCACTATTTAGATTGAGAAAAGTTTATATAATTATTTAGCCTTGTTGTGCAAACAAGCCTGCATAACTTAGTAAATATAGAATTTGAAAAATAGCAAACCTAAAAAGAAACACTAGGTACGAGATACATGAGGACCTATGATACGGTGATACTTTTGGTAAACGACCATTTGACTAACATGTGTGTCTCACCTGCTCTTGTTCCATCTCTGTTCTGTCCTCATTCTCCATCTCCCACTCTGTTCCTCTCTCTCCCTCTTTGTGCTGACAATCATCAAATATACAGTTGAAACCAGATATTTACAAACTCTTCAGATAAAAACACTTTTTTAATTGTAACATCAAATCAGACTAAATGTTTATTTTTTTTAGATTGATAAATATAAAAAACATATTTGTTAACTTTAAGAGTAAAGAGAGAAACTATCTGTATTTCTTAATTGTAAATGGCACCAAATTGTATTCAAAATTGAGCCATACTTATGGAGCTCCACAATTCTTTTTCTGGTGTTTTGGTTGACATCTCTTGATGTTCCCATGTCACAGAAACAGGCTCTGTGTTTTGCCTTATATGCATCCACAGGTGTGCCACCAATTTACTCACATGGACTCTACTAACCTATCAGAAGCTTCTTCAGCTCAGAATGGAATCGTCTGGAGTTTTCTTATTAATTAACAATAAACTTAGTGTATATGTACTCCTAAATTTGATGAAAGTGATAAAAAATAGACAGCTCTGTCTCTCTTTATTCTGACATTTAACTAATTCAAAAGATATTTCAATATTTATTTATCCAAAACAAAACAAGTTTACTCTAAATTGATGTTGTACAGTAAAAAAATGTTCTTGTGTTTTCCATAAAGTGTATGTAAATATCTGGTTTAAACTGCGAATATACTGCTGTGTATTGAAGTTCCTCTTGTTTTGCATAGAAATATACTGAACAAAATACAAAGCACAATATATAAAATACTACCAGAGTTTTTTCTTTGAAAGAAGCCCCTTATGTCCATTCTTGTATATCAGTGCATTACTGAAACCGATTTATTTAGCCGTGGAGGGAAACAACTGAAAATATGAAATAAACACACATGTAAGCTAAGACTCTCTAAACAAAAAACAACATTGTTGTTGTTCGGCTTTTCATTTCGCCATTTGTTGATTCACTTGAAGAACAAGTAACGTAATATTGGTCAAGTGATCAGTTTGACATCAATCTTTCGTGATGCACCGTCATATTTACATTATTTCTACAGTACGAATGCTTTGCTTTGGTACCTGGTCAAACTTCAGTTCTCCTCTGTCTGCCTGGCTCCGTTTCTCCAACAGCGCACTCCTAGGCAGCAGCTGCCCCGCCCACTCGCTCAGTTGCTTAGTGCCTGAGCTCTGATCATACCAATATTAGGGGGGATTTACGCACAGTTGTAAAATCCCAGAGTGTGCACTATGTGCTTCGAATATTGTGTGTAGTTTTTTGTTTTATACAGTTGTCAGCCAGGCATCTTACTATGAAAAAAATACACTCCAAAAAACAACCCGGGCTTCTGACAAAACAACCCGGGCTTAAGCCCAGTAAGCCACCCCCCCGCTCCGCCCCTGCCATCACCAAACTTACACATACACACCATTCTGTTCCCAAATAAAACATTAAAACTATACAACTCATACATGATCACACACTTGATTTGTCCATAACCAGTTTTTATTTAACCTTTGCCTTAAACAAATTGAGTGTAGAGCATTCTCTAATGGGTTGAGGAAGACTGTTCCACAGATGGCCTCCCTTGACAGAGAGGACGTTCTGCCCAAATGCTGTCCGTCTGTGGGGTATAAACAAGTCTCCTCGGATTGATTGATTGGTTGTGCTTACTGACCGCGAACCGATTTTATGTGGTACACGGCGCTCAGAAACCTTTCAAAAATGTTTTGGTACGACTTTGGTAAGCTACGAACCCGCACCGCTTGATGGATTGTCAGAGCATTACGGCTACCGAGGAGCCTCGTGGAGTGATACGTACTGTGCTTCAACGTAATATTACCGTACTGTGTGTATAAGGACCACAAATGGTACCTGTTAAGAAACATGGTTACAAAGAGGTTTTCAAACTCCAGGCTGTCAGTCACGCAGTAGAACTTGGGAACAGAGCAGCTGTGAAATCTGTCTTTGTTATTATGCTCAGTGTCTTTTATTTTACATTTCGACTGCACAATTGTGAGCTTTTTGTTATGCACAAAAACAACATTGTTTTATTTTATTTATGGAGCATTATTATTTAATAAATGCTGATAATTTATTTCTGAGTAATCTTTTTTCTTGTACATCTACGCTGTATGTTAATAAAAGTGCCTGTGTGACATCTGGGACAAAGTTTTGTCTAAGAACTCTCTTTTTGTTCTTACTTTATGGCTTTAAAAATATTGAGATATATCGTATATCACCATCCAGCTAAAGAATATCGAGATATGAATTTTGGGTCATATCACCCAGTCCTAGTAGCAACCTCCTTGTGACTAGAAAAACAAATGATCACATTGATATTCAGCAACCGATTGCAATTAGTTGCAGTGTCCAACTAGTCACCAATCAACCTCTGAGTAACCGCTTTGGACCGCCAGACAATTGCACAGGTCATCTGGTGGAAGGCAATCTGTCTCTAGACAATCACGGTCTAAGCTGGACCAACTGCAGTCACTCTCACTCTCAGACAGGTTGGCAAAGGGTTGCAAAAAACTGACACAAACAAATAACACAAACAAACTGTCCACATGTAGTCAGTGTGAGCCCATGGAAGCAATTCGTCTATGACGCATTACTTTGTAAGAGGGTACTAGACTCAGCTGGTTGCCAACTGGTTATAGTCTGGTTATACTCCTATATAACAACACAGTCACCAAGCCCCAATGTAATTTTGCAGTTAAATTGCCGTGATGAAGCAACTATGAGTCACTATTTATGGAGGAATTTCTGTTTCAGATTTATAAGGCTCTACCTGGACTCTGATTGTAAGTACTCAACAGGAATTTATAGAGAGTGTGCAGACAGCAACAGATCACAAACAGGTTGCATGCAACTGTCAACTTGACCTGTTTAAATGGTGAAGAGACATCATACTGAAGTTTCTTGATACCCTCAAGGTCACTTTGAAAAGAGCAACTGACTGTGAAAGGGCGCCGTCTTCAAAGCAACCATTTCAAAGACAACAAGATCTCAAGTTAATTGCACAATAATTGCAATAAGTTTGCACTGTTGTGGCATTGATGGGTTTCAGATGTGGAGCAGCTATGGGTGAAAGCAGCTCGAGTAGCGCACTTTGTACAACATCTGCTGAATGGATGTACAAAAGGGTATAAGCTGAGCTGTCAGCACTGAGATCATCTGACCAGCTGTGACTGCAGCTTAGCTTCATGGCCTGCCCGATTTTAACACATGGGGTTTAAAGTGGAGACAAATGACCTAAATCAGCCACAGTCACGCTGAGATTTATGCCATGAAAACAAAGACCACGTAAAGAGTTTTCTGTCATCTGCTAATCACCAGAATGTCAAAAGTCACAATGGTCTTTGTGCTGTAGCTAATTTAACATCATCAACACGTTTTTTTTTCCTCCTATGTCTTCTTGTCCAAAAGATCAGGTATGGTTGAAATCTGCAATACATCAAGGATGTAACACGGTTCTTTGGTCCTTGGTCGGTAATGTTTAGCTTCTCTTGGTTTCTCTTTTTTAACACTGCTGCAGGAAAGAAAAAAGAAAAAAAAAACACAAACAATGTTTCCTTCATTATTGTTTTTCTGCTACGCACATTCAGCTACAACAAGGAAATTAATGAAAAAGCTAATTACGCTCTACTGTGCAGCGAGGCCATGACCATTAAATCTATGAGTTTGAGCGTGTGTGTGTCAGTGACATCATCAAAGGTTAAGTATCTGTGATTAATGGACTCACCTAAGCTGGCTTAATGAAGCTTTAATATTACAGTTTAATGTTCCTGGAGACAGTGTTTCAAGCTGTCCACCCGATGACTTTGAGTAGCGAATAAAGACCCTCTATCCCTTGCAGACTTAGCGGCATCCTTGGCACGCTGAGCTAGACGCACTTTAATGAGTGCGCGGATGAAAGAATGAAAAATAAACAGCAGAGCAGAGGGGTGAGGAGATGTGAAGTTGATAAACTGACAAGTGAGAGAGTATTTTAGCAAGTAAACTGTGCTTAGCAGCATGTATGGTAGTTGAAGTGTATATGTGTGTGTGTCAAACTGTCAGACAGCAGTGGAACAAACAAATCCCCAAAGCACATCACCTTCAAGTGAAGACTAACCAGAGACTGTGTGTGTGTGTGTGTGTGTGTGTGTGTGTGTGTGTGTGTGTGTGTGAGTGTGAGTGTGAGTGAGAGTAGGAACTGTATCAGACACAGTCACACTGCAGGACTGTTCCTTAAGGTTTCAGAGAGAAAAGAGGTGGGGGGAATACAAAACAGGTGGAAAATATGAAAGGTAGAAGGGGACGAAGGGGGAAGGAAGGAAAAGTGGGAGAGGCAGTGAAGGAAGAAAAGTCAGAAGAAGAAATAATAAGAAAGGGAAGATAAGAAGATTAAGTGTGTATGAAAGAAGGACGATAGCACAGATAAAGAGTGGAAAGAAAGGACAGTTTTAAGAGAAGAAACGAGACAGGAGGATGGGTAAAGCCACAGTTTGTATGACAGACAAAGCCAAGGAGTGAAAAACCCAGGGGAGTGTGAGAGGAACAAAGCAGGAACAAAAAGACAGGAAGCGAATGGAGGAGAGGAGCAACAAACAGATTAGAAACACTAGGAAGTGGGGAGGGAGAAAAATGAGGTAAGCTTGTAAGTATAGAAGGAGGTAAAATACGACAAGGAGGCAAACAAGAGACTAGACTGACCATGAAGAAAAAGATGAAGGGAGTAAAAAGGATCAGAGACAGAAGAAAGGCGGGAGGATAAAGACAGAAGGACATGACAGGGGTGGCTGGGAAGCATGCAGCCCAGGGTGTGCGCTGTAGGGAAGGAATTCGCTTCAATAAAAGGGAAGGAACGGATAGAGGAGAGTGAGGAGAGATCCACACAGAATGATGGCTTAAAGCAAAGAAAAAAAGCATAATTTAGAGAAAAAACAGCAGGAATAAGAAACACAATATAAGGAGGAAAAGACTAATGGAAAGTGGAAGCAAACAAAATAGAAGAAATGAGGGAGATGTGGAAGTTAAGGCGAGAAGGGAAGTCCAAATATGAGGTAACAAGTAAGGATTGAAAGGGATGGGCTATAATATGATGACAGAATTTAAAAAAAAAAGAGGAAACTGGTAAAAGAAAAGAATCCAGAAAAAGGCGTAAACTCCACGAGACACAAACTATTCAGACCCCTTCATGCAGATTTCTTTTTAAAACTGAAGAAATCAGCGTTGCATCAATCAATAATCCAAAAATTCACAACAAACTGACAAAATGTGTTCAGATTCTTTTTTAAACTGCATGTTTAAATTTAGAATAGTCTTTAAACCCTCTGCTTTGGCTTTAACTACCCTTGAGATGTGTCTAGAACTCTACTGGACGTGATGAACTCAATGTATTGGATGCAGTTTAGAGGGTATCACTCGTGTGTGTGTGTGTGTGTGTGTGTGTGTGTGTGTGTGTGTGTGTGTGTGTGTGTGTGTGTGTGTGTGTATGTGTATATATATATATATATATATCTCCTCTATTCCACACTACAGAGCAGGGAGGAAAAAGCTATGACATCCAAGCAACTCTCTGTAGACCGCTGTGATTAAATTGTGGAGTGCCATAGATCACGGCTCAGACCTATGTCTGGAGCTCTGAGCATTTCCAGCAGCACAGCGGTCTCATAGCCATTAAATGGAAAAAGTTTGGAACCACCAGGATTCTTGCAAGATTTGTCTCTCCAGCCAAATTGAGTAACCAGTCCTCCCACCGGAAAGTCTAACAAGGCTACATTGGTTCTCTGCGGCCATCAGCACTCTCAGTCGATCTTTCTTGGGGCTAGACACAAGAGGAAGTTGACTCCTGAGTAAAAGACATGGATCCTACTTGAAGTTTCCCAAACATCATTTAAAGAACGTTGATGGCACAAGAAAAAAACAAAAAGATCTTTGGTCTTACGAGACAGCAATATTTGCCCAAGGTCCACCCTGAACAACACACACTGCTCATCATCCGCTTAGAACCTTCCATACCGCTGAAAGGTGGGGGTGGCAGATTCAAACTACAGGGGATCTTTAACAGCAGGGACAATGGGAGTTCAATTTAAGCACAACAATGAAGTCAGTAATGCCCAGCCATTTTCTCAGCCCTGGATTTTATCCAGATTAGGGTACCTGTTGTCATGGAGCATCACAGGTTTAACAAAGACCACACACGTGCAACTATGTTAGATTGACCATAAACAATATGGACCATAAACACAATCACAAACTAGGCCACCCATGCATTACACCTACAGCCTGCTCAGCTGTGGAAACCCATACCATGAAATTCTTGTCTTGATGTTAATGTCAGAGGAGGTTTGGAGCTCTGTGGCTCTGACTGACTATGTGGTTCCTAAACGCTTCCACTTTGTGGTAACGCCACTTCCAGTTGATGGCGGAATATCTAGGAGGGAAGAATTTTATGAACTGACTTGCTGCACTGGCAGCATCCAGCATGTTCGAATCAGTGAAATCTTTAGAATGATGCATTTTCTCATAAATGTTTGTAAAGGCAGATGGCTGGGTTGTTGTTTTTACACACCGGTTGCAACGGGACTGAAAACACATGGATTCAATGATTAAGAGACTGCATGGGTCTTTGTATCTTTGGACTTTATGAAAAAAGAAATAAAATGAAAGACAAAAATCAAGGAATGAAGAAGGGAGAAAGAGGAATACTAAGGGCAGAGCGGACAAAAAGACTGAGTGCTGATGGAGCAAGAGGAAGAGAATGAACAATAGCGATGATGAACAAAGGTGAAACTGAAGAAGAGTAAAGGACGACTGCAAGAGAGAGGCAGAGGAATTATGGGAAAATACAAGACGAGAGAGAAAGACAAACCGCCTGCGGGGAGGCTTTCATAGCTGAAAGAATTTTTTCAGCACTCAAATGAACACATAAATAAATAAATAAATAAACAAATAAACAAACAAACAAACAAACAAACAAACAAACAAACAAACAAACAAAAATCTCAGTTTTACATGATTGTTTCCCAGAGCCTGGAGGTGCTCCCACCACACAGGCTCTGTCTCTCTTTTATGTCGATCACATCAAAACAAACTGTAATCAGAGAGGGACGTATATATGGGGGACAGAAAAAGGTAGAGGGCGAGGACGTGATTGACATTTTTCTAACATGCCAACATTTGATTTCCTTATTTAATTGAATTGTGTGTGCTCACTCATTTATATTTTAAGCTCCTCCACCACTTGGCAAATGACATCAGGGAGTTTTATGTAGTCTCAGTGCTGCTTAGCCATGGCGCACACATATGCAAAGACACAAACGCCCACTGACAGGTGTGAAGCTAATTCTTTCCCCTGATGGAAACTTTGCAGGTACCTGTGGGACATACTTGGAATATGGCATGTGGCGAGGGGTAAAAAGTGTGTGTGTGTGGTACTGCTTTCAGCAATCCAAAACTCAAAAGTTAACAGCAAGAATAGCATTTACATGTTCGTTTGACTGCATGTGCACAGGTGCATGAATGCTTCTGTCGTGGCTGCCTTATTAAACGACAATCTTGCAACTTTGCTTCAGGCGTGTGTTCGTGTGGTAATGCGTACAGGTGCGATGTGCGCTGATTTTTTTTTTTTTTTTTTACAGCTGCACTCGCTCGCGCTGTCTGATAACTTGGAGAGTGCAGATTAACGAATGTCCGAGGGGAGCATGTTTTTAGTCACGACCACTGTACTGTACAGATAAGCACGAGCCACTTGGGTTTTATACAGCTGTATGACTACAGAAGCGACGTGTCATACACCGTACCTTTCTGAAGGTACGGTCTGTTCTCAAGCAAACGTCCTTGATACCTGGAGACACAACACTGTCGTGACAACAGGGAGAGACTCTTTCCAATACCATTTATTTCTGATTGCTTTTGAGTGAGCAACACTCACTCAAAATTCGTATCTTTCCTTGAATTTCTCAGTGAAAAGTGATGACTGCTACTTTTCTTTGTCAAGCTGACCTTACTGAATGAAATTAAATGGTCCATATGATCTTATTCTGTCTCCATTTAACCTTTCAGACATACCGTCTGTTTTTCAGACAATGCTCTGCATGTATGCTTTGACTATGGAGGATCTCTATAACTATCTCCTTAAGTCTAATTTACGCTTATAATATTTGTCAAGAAGCATGCAGAACACTGTCATGCTGTCTGTACTTTTATTTGTCTTCTGTACAATCAGTTTACGACAGATTTTCACAAACCTCCACATTCATTCTGTCACGTGTGGAATATGAAATAGGACCCAAAATGCGGCAGCTCTGGTGCAGATGAGTGTTTATTTACAGGGGTGTGAGTACAAACAGCGGTGGCGACAAAACATGAAACCGGAAACCTAAACTGGGTAAACTAATAAGACAAACCAGAATGAGGATGCAGGGAGGTCCGGAGAAATACATACGGGGAGACGCAGGGAGACCGAGGGGAAACAACACAGACGAACCAGCGATTACCAAGACAGAAAATACAACTTAAATACACTCAGAGAACACAGGGAGATTACACACAGGTGGGAGACACAGCTGGGAGTGATTAACATGACGAGACCAGGGAGGCAAACTGAAAACACTCACATAAGACGCAGACCTTCACAATAAAACAGGAACACACGGGGGGGAACAGGGTAAACACCAATTAGAGAACAGAACCAAAATCGAAGAGAAAACACAAAACGCTGGGTCAAAAGGACCCAGGATCATGACACATTCAGATACATGATTTTAAATAACTCCCTGCAGGCATCGCCACATGGCACGTGAGTAAAGAACTTGCTTCGAGAAAGACTTTGATTCAGCTCGCTTTGTTATGAAAAGCCAAACCAAGACAACAACATTTGAAGAACATAAGGAAAATAACTAAATGGGACAACTGTGCAAAGTTCAACATACAGGTACATCGGATTATCAATAGAATTCAGAGTCACAGCTCATGTAGCGCCTATCTAAGCAGTAATAGGGTAAGAGGTGGGGTACACTACTGCATACTCTCCCCAGTCAAGTGCAGCATTAACATAGAGAAACAAACAACCACTCATGCTCACGTTCACTCCTTGTTGCTGTGTCATTATCTTAAAAAGTTATCACGCAAATAAATGAGGTGAAGATACAAATAACCGGTAATAAATTACAAACTTGAATGAAAGAATAACTCGCGTCTGTCAATTTATATTCTGTGGGTGTTATACAAAGTACAAGGAGGTTTTGTTGTTAGTACCAGTGTTTTTAATTTCATATAGGCACTGAAACCACAGCATTTGGTTTAACAAATCATTGCAAGGGCGGTTAAAATGTGCCTGTTTACTGAACGTAACCATGCAACCTTTAGGCATCAAGCCTGGCAGGCTCAGTCGGTAGAGCATGAGACGCTTAATCTCAGGGTTGTGGGTTCAACCCCCAGGATTTAGAACAGAACTGTACAGTTTTTCAACAAGCTTGAAAAAAGCAAGTCCCTGCTACCTGCTCAGCCAGGGTCCCAAGTGACCTGAGCAAGTACTAAAATGTGAGTTTGTCGAAGAAATGTGGGTGTAGTGATGGATGCAGACCTAAACTTATAAAAACACATTAAGACAATAACAAAATCAGCTTACCATCACCTCAAGAATGTTTCAAGGATAAAAGATCTGATTCCTCAACAGGACCTGGAAAAACTAATCCATGCATTCCTCTTTAGTAGGCTTGATTATTAACAGCATCTTTACAGGTCTACCTAAAAAATCAGTCAGACAATCTGAATGGTTTAGGACCAAAATACATCAGTGACCTCCTGACCCAGTATGAACCTTCCAGATCCCTCAGGTCATCTGGATCTGGTCTTTTATCAGTTCCCAGAGTCAGAACCAGACACGGAGAAGCTGCATTCAGCTTTTATGCTCCTTATATCTGGAACAAACTCCCAGAAAACCTCAGATCAGATGAAACACTCAGTTTATTTAAATCCAGGTTGAAGACTCACCTGTTCTCAGCTGCATTTGAATAAAGCACCAAATCCACACTTTAAGCTTAAATTTCAAAACTTACATTTTAACTACTGATTTTATCTACTGTTTTTTTCTAATCAATTTTAAATCATGCTTTTTATTTGTTTTTGTTTTTTAATGTCTCTGTAAAGCACTTTGAATCACCTCGTTGTTGAATTGTGCTATATGAATGAACTTGCCTTGCCTTGGTCAGACTCCATGCTACCAATTGGCTGGTCAGAGGCTTTACTTGACGAGTCATGAGTGTCTGATTCACCAAAACTGCCACTTTTGAAATGCAGCAATGAGAGAAATGGCTACAAAATGTCAATTGTCAATTCTAGTCAAGTTCATGGAACGAAAAATACTCCAAGTAATTCACGAGGGGTAAAGAAACAATGAAATTATAAGTTCAGCAACAGAAACAATGCAAAGCCCAGCTGGCTAGCAGAACTTGATTGTTTGCACGTCAATCAATAAATGGCCTGTGACCTGACGATGTGCTTCCCCAGGTGATCAGTCCAGATCAGATTAGCTACATGCAAACATACGATGACCCGAGGTTCTGAAATCACCTGAGGAATGCCGAAAAACGGATGTAGACGACAACTTCACGCTTTTCCGACCATCATCAAAA
Source organism: Rhamphochromis longiceps (assembly GCF_057381845.1). Lineage (NCBI taxonomy): Eukaryota > Metazoa > Chordata > Actinopteri > Cichliformes > Cichlidae > Rhamphochromis > Rhamphochromis longiceps. The sequence continues at coordinate 36,532,554 of NC_140559.1, read as the reverse complement.
AACACACTGCCTGCTAGACCTCATGAGAAAGGGGTTAATCAGCTGAACACTCCTACTGCAACAAATCAGAGTGATTGATTGGAATGATCCACTTTGACTGAGGCATTCAGTCACAGTGGAGAACTTACTTACAATGCAGATTAAACTGCTGGTAATTACTACAAAGTCTGGCAAGCTTAAGAAGTTACTCAAAAGGCAAAGCAATCCACAAAGTAGAACTTTGGGGGTGTTCACATGATGAAATATTTTGATTCGACATGGAACGCCAAGTTTCCACTGATCCATCAGGTTTGATAGAAACAGAAATGCATGAATTTATGGGGGAACAAGACTTGTATTAGGAAGCACTTTGAGTGCTCAACTTGAGTAGAAAATGTCATATCTATTTCACAAGCTGTCAAGTCTAGCTAGCTCAGTTGGCAGACTCTTAACCTCAGGGTCAAGGATTCAAGTCCCATGCTGGATGCAGCTGATTTAGGACAGAACTGAACTCTTAAGGGAGTTTACAGTGAGAAAAACCAAGTCTCACCACAGCTATGACCTAAGTGTTAAGTGGCGGGCTACTGTTTGGCTCTAGATGCCAACAGCTTTAATAAAATGGCTGTTTGACAGCTTGGGAAAGAGGACGGGTGTGAACATGAAGCAAGTATACAGCTGACTCTCACCCATCTCCATCTACTTTTCACCTGCTTCCCATGTCAATCTTACTCTCTCACCTGTCCCTCTTGATTCCACACACTCTCTTTCCCCCAGCTCTCGTTGTCTGTTTTAACTCCCTCTCCCTGTGCACATCCCTCTAGAGTGACAGTCCCAGAGTGGAGAGCTTGAAGGAGATCAAACAGCAAGGAAATTGTAAAATAACTCTGCAGTCAGAGTGGTGCATATGAATGAGAACAGATAGCAGTGGCCACAGCACGTACCAAGTGAAATCTACAAGAAGCCAGATGGGATGTAATTCTCACTTTACCTCGCACTTACATATGATTTCAAAGGATGCTACAGGGAGCAGAAGCAACACAGCTTGATACGACAGTATCACCTAGGATTTGGTACATCTGAGCATACTGGCGAGCTCATCTGAATGAGTTGACACTCTCTCTCATCCATATATATATATATATATATATATATATATATATATATATATATATATATATATATATATATATATATATATATATATATATAAATAAATAAATGTTCAGACTGCAACATTCATTAAAAATTACCACACATTATAACCAAGGTATGCATAAGAGCATCTCTGAATGCACAGCAGCAGAAGACCACAGCACGTGTCACAACTGTCAGCTACAAACAGTTGAAGCTATAGTTTATACATGCTAACCAAAGTTGGACAACAGAAGATTGGAAAAACATTGCTTCATCTGATGAGTCTTGAATCTGATGCATTCAGATAGTGGGCTCAAAATTTGGTGTAAACAACTCGAAAGCGTGGATCCATCCTGCCCTGTATCAACATATAAAGCCGGTGATTTAAATGACTTTGAATGTGGCATGAATTTTGGTGCCACGTGATCTGGTCAGAAAATTTTAGAAACTGCTAATCTGCTGGGATTTTCCCACACAAACATCTCTAGAGTTTATGGAGAATGGCTAAAATAGAGGAAATAACTCAAATAACCACTCGCATGAAGAAGATAATCTCAGAATACACTGCACATCAGATCTTGAAGCAGAAGTGCTACAGCAGTGTAGTACAACACTAAGTGTGACTCCTGTCTGGTATGATGAGTCTCAATTTGTGCTGCAACAATCAGATGGTAGGGTCAAAGTTTGGCACAAACACTATGAAAGGATAGATCCATCCTGTGAGGATGCAGCGCCTTTGGGATGTAACTGAACGGGAAATTCACACCATGGAAGTGAAGTCGACACACGCATTACTGAAGGTAAAAAGTGATCCAACCCAGAATTACCAAGATGTACCTAATAAAGTGATGCTTTAATGTAAATGTAAACATATTTAAGGACATTATTCTAGTAAGGCTGGAAAATATTGAGGGATGCTACAGAAGTATCTGTTTTAGCCTTAAAGTTGGATGACACATGTTTTTGCAGTGTATTGGTGTGAGGTCTATATATGTTGCCTGAAGAGCGGCGTCCGTTTAATTATATCCAAATAATTATCTTAATTTAGTTTTTATTTTCCTTGAGGTACTGTTCTTTTCCCTGGTCTTTTCACATTGTTCAAACCTTTACATTGCTCTGAGAACATTCAATTTATTTCTCATCAGTCTTACATTTTCTTTTTTATTGAACTGCTTTCACTGTGGCATTATACCCGAGGACAAAAAAAAGTTTAAAATGCCCAGCAAAGGCTTTAAGCAGAATCCAAAATGAACCAATCTTGTTTACAGAATCATTTCAGATAATTGAGTTATTCCTCCAGCTGAGGGTGCTTCATGCTAGTAGCATGAAGCTTTATTTTCAGTTTGTCTTTGAGCTGAATGTTGAATGTGCCTGCAGTTTGACACTCTGGAGCTTGTGGCAAGAGAATTATTCAAATCAGCATCAGCGTTCTGTGGGTGTTACAAAAAATGGGAATTTGGTTATAAAAAAAAAAGAATTTGTGATCGGCTTTTACTTTGTATTGGCCATTTGAAATTGGACTTGGATGTGTGTGTTTTTCTCCATCCTATGAAATCTAACCACTTACAGTAGTGGATCTAAAATCTGATCATATGAATTACAGAAGATCTTTCAGTTTTCTCACTATGTAAATGTCTGTCATAGCACAGCATTGTCCAAAGTGTGTTTTCTCATCATGTGATACATGTACAAACTGACTGAAACCCACTGTGTAACAGACAGTTTCAGCCACATACTAACTGTTGTCTCACCATAGTACTTCTGTATAAGTGCTACAAAAAAAAAAACAGTTGTGGCTGAGGATACTCTTTCATCATATTCACTGTAATATGTGAGTCAGATAATACAAAGAAACCTTAAATGATGTTAAATAAGTGGCCACACATCTTTACAGATAACAAAGCCGTTGGGATTTTCACAACCATACATTGAGGTTGGCAACTGGAATTAGAGCGGATTATTTCTGCCCCTGGTGACCTGGTGAATTTAACTACCAGACTGAGGCAGTTCCATTTAATTTGATCCACACAGCAAAGGACAGAAAAGGTCAAAAAACACAAAAGGCCAGCATCTTGTTTGCCTTCTCTGATTTGTTCTTCTTTTCTCTTTAGTTTAGTTTTTTCTCTTTCTTATGTTTTCAAATCCTCTAAGCTCACTGCAGCATGTTTACTTGTCTGTCAGAGACAAACCTCTATACACAAGACATATGAAGCCTCTCAAGGTCTCTGTGATAAAAGTAACCCAAGACTGTATAGTTGGCTCTGTATTCCTGTCTCCTCACCTTTAACCTCCTAGGACCTGGCGTCCACATATGTGGACATCACATTTTGGGTTATTTAGACCAAATTACTGAATTTTGCTCTACAAGGGCCTGCCACTTACAAGGACATTATACTGCTACTGTTCTATCAAAATTTTAAACTAATATCCTCATATTTGGCTCTTATTTTTCTTAAAAACAAAAATAAGGTTAAAAACAAAATCTGGTAATTCTTTGTTTTTACATTCATCGGGCCCCAATATGACCAAATATCAAAGAGAAATTAAAAATGCATGCTGTGGAAGAGTTCAGGTCTTAGGAGGTTAAAGCTGTAATACGCTATTTTTTTTTTTTAGGTTTGCAAAAAATGCAAGTAAAAATAATAATCAAGTTACATGTAAGTTTACTTACATGTTTAAACCTATTAATTAAACCTATTTCAAGGCTAATGCAATGATATGAAATATATATTTTTTCCAGCCCATTCCTCTATGGTCTAATTTAAGGTTGTTTAAGATGGGACCCTGACTCCAGGTAAAAAAAATAAAATGGCGGGAAAACAGGATTGATTGAGTTTAAACCTTTTCTAATTACACTTACTCACCATTTTAGACATTTGTCTTTTTAAATGAAACCCCATGATTTCGTATTTCATGACATTTCCTAAAACGGATTCTTTAATCATGTCGTGAATTTGGGGGTGCATGGGATGAAAAGGAAAACAAAAATATGTCCATTTATGCGTAGAACTTTTAAGTCATTTTGATTCCACAGATATGAATGGAAAACACTGCGCTCAATGGTTGTTGCACACCAGGTTGCCTAGTAACATCTACTGAAGTAAGATATTTTGAAGACTGCTCTATCATGAGGCAGGACTAGCTTGATGGGGGATTTTAGTTAGATAAAAGCTGAACAATTATTTTCGGGCACAATAGGGTTGGAGACACATGGAGAATCCAGCACACTGCTGGCTGTGCAGAGCAGCGGGGTAACCCTGGCTTAACCAAGAGAAATCCACAGTGTGGAGAACTAATCTGAGCAAATAATGGGTGAAGTCCCAGGCACAGAAGCTTAATCGGACAGGTTTCAGGTCTGAGGAGCAGAGCTGACAAGGTCAAGGGTTGCAGAAAAGAGAGAAAGAGAAAAAGAAAGCGGTCTGGTAGAAGAGCAGGCAGATGTGCACAAGATGGCAAACGTTCACTGTTGCACAAAAAGTCATTCATTACATTGTCTTTCTTTTTTTTGTTGTAGCAACTTGTGAGGCCAGTTTAGAAATTTGGCCCATGAGCTGTTGAATACAAGCGGTTACTGACAAAACCAATGTAACTTATATGCGATATACTTTAACATCGGTAATAAAATAATTTGCGAAACTTATAAAACCCCTAAAACTAAACCTGAAACACTTATTTTCTTAGATCTTACCTTTAATTGCAAAATTCAAGAATGACTTCTTCGCTGTTGTTGTTGCAGGATGAGTCGCACTGGTGATTTGGATCTTAAAGTGTTAAAGCTATACAATCCAGTAACACATGACAGTGTCCAAATACTTTAAGATCAAACTGTAAAACAACTACTGTGTAAAGAAACAGGCTTCCAACATATAAATGTATTGCATTGTTTCTCCAGTTAAAGCCATTAAAGCCTTTCTCTGGAATGATGTTTGGTGATTTAACCAGACTGAAACAGTGTCCTTTGTCATATCTTCAGCCATGTAAATCCTTAATTATTGCGCTATCCATCCATAATTAAATCTCCCCTCTATTTAAGTCCCCGTTGATGCAATAAAGACACAGAACTAAATCCTCATTTGGATTTTTTGATACTACTTCAAACCTTTTTAAATATTAATTTCATACACCTTTTTTGTTTCAACTCCCTATCCTAACCGCACAAGTAATTGGTTTCAGTGTGAAGCACTGCAGGCAGTTTTGATGTCCAGAAAAAAAGACTATCATTCTGATAAGTGTTCAGTGATCAATATTTAAAGATCAAAAGATGATTGCAGCTCATAAAAAAGTATTTTTCTTACAGTTAAGAGCCTCTTTTAAAAAGTCTGTATTAGAACTGCTTTCACAGCTGGCAATCACCCCTTTTTACTGACTCACCAAAGCATGCCACTAATTCAGAATGTCTTGCAAAAAACAGAGGAAAACAGACATTTTGATAGCTACATTTTCAGTTTTTAAGTTGTTTAAAAAAAAAATCTGATATAATTTGACCTTTTTGAAGCAACCACAGCAGGCTTACTGTATAATTAAAGGAACACTTTTCAATCAGAGTATAGCATCAAGTCACCTAAACTTCTGGGATATTGACCTGGTCCGCTAATTAGTTTCAGCTGCTTTGATGTTAATGAAATTAACAACAGGTGCAAGATTGAGAGAACCCCCACCACGCGAATTGTTTTACAGGTGGAGGCCACTGGCATTCTCTGCCTCCTCATCTTTTCTGTTTGTTTTTTTACTAGTTTTGCATCTGAATAGGGTAGAGATCAGCAATCTGCGGACCCTACAGAGATTGCACAGGTAATCCAACTCCTCCAGGATGGCACATCCAGATGTGCCATTGCTAGAAGGTTTGCAGTGTCTCTCAGCAGTCCCACGAACATGGACAAAAGACAGACAGTTATTGTAGGAGAGCTGGACAGGACCATAGATGGTCCTTAACCCATCAGCAGGACTGGTATCTGCTCCTTTGTGCAAGGCAGAACAGGATTAGCACCAGCGGAGCACTACAAAACCTTTAGTGGATCCTGTGCTCAATGATTGGCACTTAGGAATCTGATTGGTGTTTGCCATAGAACACCAGAATTGGCAATCACTGCAATTGTGTCTGAGCTCGCGACCATGCGTGACTCCACGGAGGAGAACTAAAGCTAAATGAAACATATTTGTATGGGAGCTGCGCAAGAGTGCTGATCTGCAATCAGGATTCAAATCCACAAGATTGATTCTGTCCCTCATGCAGTAACATGAAGCAACCTAGTCCAGCCTCAGCTAGCTGTGGATCTAAAAATACAGGTAACTGGAGGAAACCACAAAGCAACTGTGGTCAAATTCTAAAGCCTCGATAGAAAAACTAATGTTTAAGTCACCAACAAGCATTAGTCAGAACCTTGCAATGCATTATACGTCCAACTAATTCTCTGATATATTTTCTCTGATATATATTCCAAATGATAACAGGGTAGAAGGAAAAATAGTGCTCTTCTTTTTCTTTTTCCTTTCAGGGTTCATCTGCCTCCATCTCACCCTCTCACTTGCATCCTCACACCAACCCTCTGCACGTCCTCCTTCACTACATCCATGAATCTTTTCTGTGGCCTTTACTTTTTCCTTCTGCCTGGCAGCTCCACATTCAACAGTGGTCTATTACAAATAATGACGGGAATTGAGTTCCAGGTGAGACCTGTGTCCAGTTCATCTGAATCATATGCCTCCAAGCGTATCGGTCCCTTTCATCAATGCTGGCATGTTTTTCTGACAAAACACTGACTCAAACTAATAACAGTGGACTTTTTGGACAGCTGAGACACACTTTTTCTCAGCTCTTGTTCTCAGATTGTTCTGCTTTCTTTCTACACTGTGATATGATTAAGAGAGATGTGTCCTGGAAGGCCTGTGAAGGTCTACTTTTGTCCACAGAGAAAACAGATAAAGAATCAAAAATACAAATGATGAAGTGGGCCTACAAAAAAAAAAGTCAAATACAATGTTGGTATCAATAAAGGATTATCCAAAAATGCAAATACCTGCACACACCTCAGACCCATGTAGTAAAACAGGACTGTCCACAGTCTGACTTTGTGTAATTTGGAACTAGACTGACTTGCATTCTAGGTGAGGCCTCGACTATCCAGGACCCTCTAAATCCATCCTTTAATGCATTATCTACTGCTTAACAAATTCTGGGAGGTGGTTTCTCTGTCCAGCCTGTTCTTCCTGGGGAATACCAAGATGCCCCTTCTCCAGAAAGTTAGCTAGGAGATGTGATCTTTGCAGCATTTGTCTACCTTTAGGGACTTTGCTTGGTTGGACGTGGCCATAACACCTTTCCCACAATCTATCCAGGAGACTTTAGACCCAGATAGATGAAGCTCTTCTGTGGATACCTCTCCAAAATGATGCTATTGTACCATGTTCTAAACAATACGTGGCGCAAATCATATTCTTTTTTATTACCTAACACATCTGTATGGACAGACAATAGTATATATGATCTTTTGTTATGGCAGTCCTGATGCTGAAACCAGTGGTCATGCAGAAGCCAGTGTCCACACAGTTACAGTTAGGGCTTTAGCTGAAGGAAAAGCACAACACAAATTTGTATTTGTGGACATGCAAAATGTAAATATGTAAATATGTTGTTGACAACATACATTACATTCACTGACACCAATCAACAGATTAGAAGTCGTGACCTCATCACAAATTGCCACGAGAAGTTAACAAAGGCAGCTTGAGATAGAAGGCCTAACGCCGCCTGTCTCTCGACAGGGATTTTAATTCCGCTGAATTCTGTGAAAAGTATTTTTGAAGCTTTGAGAAGCTCAGCTATTTAATCTTAAAGGGTTTTTACCTTAACCCTGACAAAACAATGTCCGAAAGTCAAAGTGCTCCTCAGGGATACAACAGCAGAAAACACAGCCTGCAGGGAGCTGCGCACAGCCAGAAAGATAATTGTATGCAGCACACAGACAATGAATGATTTGCTGCGGTTTGTCCATACATGTCTGCAGAGATGAACCCCCCCCCCCCCCCCCCCCCCCCCCACGAGTCCACCACACAATCAAATTCCAGTTCATTCCATTCCTAAATCTATTTTCCAGCACTCTGATCTCCTCCTCTACAGTTACTGCTCTTTTCTATCACCCAGTCATTCAGAGAAGGTCCTTTCCCGTAGAGTTTTTTCTTGAATTTATTAATCCAATGAAAGGTGTGTGTGTGTATGTGTGTGTGTGTGTGTGGGGGGGGGGGGGTTGTAGGTGTGGCATTTTCAAAAGGGAATATCCTGAGGCAGAACAAAGTAAGTCCGAGTGTGCGATACAGAGAGCGATATTCATGGAACCATTCCTGTGGCTGGTCTGACGTGCCCAGTCCCTCGGCTAATGAGCCATTCTGAGTCCAACTGTATTTCTAACCATTAGTCAATCACCGTCTCCTCACTCGTCCACTCTGACAAGCACAGTGTGAAAAACGAAAAGAGACAGAGATGGCTGTTTTGCATATCCACTTCTGGTGGCAGGCACGGCAGAAGCAGAAAATGAATGAAATCATGTGCTACGCAGTCCTACCTCAGAAAAAAAAACAACTTAGTTTTTTGGCAGGTGGAAAGTCAATTACTGAGCATTGGAGCATGTTTGTCGATAAATGGAAACTGCAGTATTTAATCACCAGTGGGAATCAAACCCTCACTTTAACACTGGGAGAGCCACACTAAAGCAGCCAAATGAAGCAAGCCTTAGGAATTATGGCACTGCAGAGGAAGAGAGGGAGAGAGAGAAACAGACACAAACATGCAGACCGAGAGAGGACCAACCCTTTGCCAATATCGCCTTCCATTTTCATGCCAGTAGAGCCAGCAGGTGCTTGAGCATTCAGGGTATGAGAAATGACTTTGAAACTGAATAAATATCTGTCTCTGTCATGAGCCCTGTTAAATACGAGTATCCTGATGAGTTCATTTTATAGCCACAATTCTTCTGTGCTGACACATGTCAGAGTTTCACACCCCATCAGCGGAACACCAACCCATTTTGGGCTCCCAAAATTATTTGCACGCAAACCACATCAGCAGCAGCAAGGCGCTTCCACCACATACTGCGTGTTTAACGACACTTGTGGCTCCTTTTCTCTGGGGGAGGGGGGTAGTAGAGCTGAAGGAATGTAAAAGGCGAGTGTAAAAAAACAGAAAAAAAGAAAAACAGGTCCCAAAATGTCCCAAAACGCCCTAATCCTCCCTGGAGACAGGTGGATTAACGGACGTTCAATGAATAAACACGTGCGCACGCGCCACACTGTGTGTGTATGTGTGTGCGCGCGCACGGGTGCTGGATTATTTCATTCCCAGTTTGGTGCAGGTATTTGCTGCTGAGCAGAGCAGGGACGTACACGCGGACGGCCACACCCGCTCTGACTGAGCCAGCGGCGCGCGAGGACAGACCTGAGCACAGCCTTTTTGAATGTCATCATTCCGCCCCCATGCAAAGGAAAGGAAGGAAAACAAAAACAAAACAAAACAAAAAACGTGGAAAGCAACAGAATCCCACTTTGTTTCAACGAAAAAAATAAAATAAAATAAAAACTTGACATAATGTTCCAGTAACTAACTCGGAAATATCAGAAATAGTAATAGTATAGTCCAGTTTAGATTACATTTTGTAACCGTGACGTTTTTATTTTCTCTTCACATAAAACAATGCGACGCGTCAACACAGCAGTAACTCGGCTCCATTCATCTGCAAAGTTTCCTCATTTGTTCACGTTTTTTTCTTTATTATGTGCGAACAACGATGCTACTCTGCGGTTGTGACCCCTGTGAGGGCCGGGTACTCTAACTGAGATTAAAATGACTTTGAAAAGTTGACTCATAACGCCTTCAGCATGCCGTCTGTACTACGTCCTCCAACTTTCTCCGTCTATTCCTCTTCAAATACCTCCAGCAGCGCAGATGACCTCTGCTGTTGGTGTCAAGGATGCAAGGGCGCGCTTGAACATCCCCTTCAGCGCATTTAGGTAATTAAAAATAAGAAAAAAAGGTGTACTCACCAGTGAAGACTGTTTGTTGTTCTGCCTCCCTGCAGTTTGAGCTCTATGTCTAATTATAGCTGGGCAACATCCTCCTTATATTCTTATTGCTGGCTACAGTACGTCCATGTCCTCTCTCTCTCGGGGTTTACGACTCAGTCTCCGTTTCTGGTTTATCTTCTGAGTGGGGGCACGCAAATCCTCCAGCCCGGGATGTGCGTCTGCCTCCTGGGCAGGGTTTTGTCAGTTTGTCCCGGAGACAAAAGCAGCAGCAGTAGCAGCACAGGAGGTGGACCGGGGCGGACGCACCGGACGCGTTCTCCTTTCCATTGTGCGCGCACCGAGACGCGTCCTGCAGCCACGCACGAGGGGAAAGTGACAATCAATCCTGGCTCAAGTTCAAGGCAAAGACAGGGTTTAATAACTGTAGTGGAGGATGCTGGGAGGTAAGTCTCTTTCAAGGAAAGTTTAAACACTGAATAGCCAAGCGTTGAGGAGGATGAGAGAGGCGGCAATAAACTGGCAACTGACTGAAGCTGAAGGGAGGGAGGGACAAAGAGAGAGAGAGAGAGAGAGAGAGAGAGAGAGAGGGGGAAAGAGCACTGCAGACTCGGATTCGCTTCAGCGACCACGAGTTGATTACTGGTCCCGCACATTTTCATACTTCTACCGTCACTAGAGACGAGTTCATGCTAATTTTGAAGTCTTGTCACGGTGTGTGAATTCCGTGAAGCTGCACAACGAGTGTTTTATATTTCTATGTTTATCTGTGCTGTTTAGTTGTGCCACATGATGCAGTGGATTACACCGACAAATCAACTTACTTGTATATAAAAATAGAATATGGTTGAGTTCATCCTATTTTTACTTGGAAATTTTTTTTCTTTCCTTGTGAGCCAGGTTTTGTCACCATTTGAGGTGGCGGCCTATTAAGTAAAGCATTGATTCTTGCAGAAAAAATATTCTTCAACTCAATAAACATGCAGCAAAGATTTTAAGTAAAATGCAATTGAATATATAAATAAAAATAAAATGTTTATTTATTCAGTTATTTAACCAGTAAGGAAAACATGCTTGGTATAAAGTGATTATACACCAATCATCCATCATCCATGCATCCATCCATCTTCTTTCACTTATCTGGGGCCGGGTCACGAGGGCAGCAGCCCAAGCAGAGAAGCCCAGCCCTCTCCCCAACCACCTCCTCCAGCTTATCTGGGGGAAGACCAAGGTGCTCCCAGACCAGCCGAGAGATATAATCCCTTCAGCGTGTCCTGGATCTGCCCCAGGGCCTCCTCCCGGTGGGACATGCCCAGAATACCTCACCCAGGAGGCGCCCAGGAGGCATCCTCATCAGATGCCCAAACCACCTCAGCTGGCTCCTTTCGATGTGGAGCAGCAGCTGCTCTACTCTGAGCCCCTCCCGGATGGCTGAACGTCTCACCCTATCTCTAAGGGAGAGGCCAGCCACTGTTCGGAGAAAGTTAATTTCCAACACTTGTGTCTGCGATCTAATTCTTTCGGTCACTACCCACAGCTCATGACCAGAGGTGAGGGTGGGTACATAGATCGACCGGTGATTTAAGAGCTTTGCTTTTACAGTTGGATCTCTCTCTTTACCATGACGGACCAGTGCAGATGATATGATATGCTGGGTGGTGCATTCTGACCAAACATCATCACCAGTTTGATCTCCTCTGTTCAGATCCAGTTCTGCTGTCATGGTCCTTTCAGAGAGAAGAGCCCTTCTCATGCTTCAGCTTAACATATCTTATGATATTTCCTAATGCAGCAGCTCAAGCCCAGCTCGCTCAGTCAGTAGAGCATGAGACTCTTAATCTCAGGGTCGTGGGTTCAAGCCCCACGTTGGGTGTGGCTGCTTTAAGACAGGACTTGTCAGGTAAATGCATGATTGTTCTAAGCATCACATCTGACAGCCTTGAAATGCTTGAAAACATCTTTCATCCAGTGTAGTTGTGTACTTGAGGTAGGAGGACATGGAGTGATGCTGCTAACACCCAAACATGAAGCAGCTAAATCTAGTCAATTACTCATTTTATTACTTACACCTGGCTTATACATTTGGGTTTTGTTTTGCTTTTTCAGTTCAGCTCTGGTAAACCATTAGATTGGAGGACAAAGCCGTTTCCGGGACAGCTGTACACAGACGCGGTGGAGGGCTGCTGATTTCATCTGGGGGTATTGTCAGCTTGAGAAAGTCATGGAGGAGGAACTCCTGATAGCACAGACTGACATGAATTAATCTGGCAACTTTCTCGATATTCTGATGTTCTCAATATTTCCTGGAGGGACTTGATACGTTTAGACACTTTTTCTGAGAACTCTGAAGTTCAACATTTGGAAAGATCCATTTGGAAACAGGAGATTGTTGAAAATTTTTGCATGTCATCCTTATACATGATCCTCTGCCTCAGCCACCACCTTTACTACTTGCCTAGTCCTCCCACCTGGTTAGTTCTGCCAGTTAGCTAGCACCACTATAGCCATTAGTCAATATGATTGCTAGCAGCAAGTTAAACTTCTAGCATTGCTTTGCCTGACACTTAGTTGGCCAACAGAGGAGCAGTTTAGGTAGAAAAACTGTCCTTGAATTGTCTGATAACCTGATTGGCCTCTCGTCCACCTTAGAGTCAGTTGTGTAGGTCAATCCTCAGACTGCCAGCGATCTTCTGTCTTCTGGTTCATGGCAGGTTTCTTGAAACTCTGGTCTCCAGGATTTTGATCACCCCACAACCTGCACTTAACTGAACAATTCAGCTCACCCAGCTTTCCCCAAAGAGGATCCAGCCTCACTACATACCGCTGGCCAGTAGACGTATTCCACATTCAACAGCTGCCCTGCCTTTAGGCCATCTACCTGAAGTCTCTGTTTCTCCTGCTCACAAACCACAAAACCATCCACTGGATCTGTGCATGTGCTCACCAGCCCTTGGGCTGTCTGCCTAAGATCTTTGGCTCTTCTCTCAGTTGACCAGTTATCAGACCTGCCTTGCAGCATTTTCCTTCTTTCAATGCCCAGATTTTCTTTGCCTGCTACTATTGTGGTGTTTGCCTGCCCTGACTGCTTGTAATCTTGTACTCCTCCACCTCAATTAATCTCTGTACAACATGACTGTAGGTCTAATCAGCCAAAATAACTAAAAACTCCTGTGTGGTTGTGCAGATTCACAAACAGATTATGGAAAAGTGAATACTATTCAAAAAGATAAGAGATTTTCAGATGCATACTAACATAGGTGCACGTATACACACAGGCTTATACTACAGCTACCCATTTCTTTAGTGGAGATTACACTGAGATTAATTTCCTGTTTACATAACTGTTTGTCAAATCTTACCATTATTGTTACTTTTACAGCTCAATCTGTGTTACAGACAGAGCTGAAACTAAATGTAGTTCAGTCTGCTACATACAAACCATTGATTCACATGTCACAGGAAATTTCTCCTTAAGGATTTTTCTCATTTTTTCAATGTGTAAACAAATTTAGGCCCCGAAAACACACAATAAGCTGTAGCATTGTAAATCCAAACAGGAATTAACCTCCCGTCTCTATAGCTTTAAAATTAATTAACCTTTACCAATGAACTAAAATATTTATTAAACATAGAAACTTTAATTTAATGTCAGAATGACAAAGCACTGTAATAAATTCAGCAAAAATTGCATGCATACTTTGTCAGATAATGCAGAGCAGATATTTCTATGTCTTACAGTAAAGAAGTGAAGCAGCAGGACAGCTTGATCTTTATTCCTCTTCCATGCTGTGTTATGCATCATGCTACACTTGTTTCTTGTCAGAGGATAAGGGCTGCCTGCCTCTTTTCACATCTTCAGCTCATATTGTTTATTTCTATATGCTATACAGATCACACAAAGCCCACAAAACCTCCATGACAACTAATGTAGTGGTCAGCACCATCATGACCTGCACCAGAGGAAAAAGAAGACAAATGGATGTGTGGGATAGCGGCAGTCAACCACAACATAAACTTCCACAAAGTATTTATATTTATGTTTATTCATTTGGTAGAGATGTTCACTCAGTACAACATGCATTTATATTATATGCCAAAATGCATGTTGGTATTTTTGTTATTTAGATAAGGCTGGTCTGTGATGTTTCACTGTGTGACATCGATGACATAATAACCATCATAGAGAAAAATTACCTGAGAATTTACATTATTTTTAAAAATTCATTTATTTCAGTTTTTTTTATACAGTATCAAATCACAACTTCAGTCGCCTCAATGTGCTTTATATTGTAAAGTAAACACTCTACAATAATAGATACAATCAAACTACCACCTATGACCGGCAGGCACTTAGCAACAGCATAAAATGAAGTCAATATACAGTTGTGTACATAGACCTCTTTACACAGAGAGTTGAAAGTGCATGGATAAATAGTTTTAGACACAACCTATATGACACGAGTAAGAGAATCAGGCCATATGCATTCACTGGACACTTTCACCCTAATAATATCAGGCTGGACCCGTTTTGCTTTCACAGTTGCTTTAATTCTTAATGGCACAGATTCAACAAGGTGCTGGAAACAGAGATTTTGGTCCATATTTACATGACAGCATCACACAGTTACTGCAGATATGTCAGCTTCTCGCCCATGATGAGAATCACCTGTTCCAACTCATCACAAAGGTGCTCTATTGGACAGGGTGACGGTGGAGGCCAGTTTGAGATGATTTGAGCTTTGTGACAGTGTGTGTTACTCTGCTGGGATCAGCCAGTAGAAGATGGTACACTGCGTTTATAAAGAGATGGACATGATCAGTAACATTACTCAAATAGGTGGTGTTGTTTAAATGAGGCTCAGTTCGTTCTAAGGGGTTCAATGTGGCTTCACCATTACACCCCTACCATCCTGAACTGTTGACAAGGCAGAATGGTTCCATGCTTTCATGTTGTCTATGCCAAATTTGGACCCTGCCATCTAAATGTTGCATCAGAAATGAAGAGTCATCACACCATATTTTGGTGAGGTCCTGTGAACTGTAGCCCGAGTTTCTGACAGAAGTGACACTTAGTCTGGTGCAGAGCTGCTGTTTTTTGCGTCAAGGTTTGACATGTCATGCATTCAGAGGTGCTCTTCACCATACTTTGGTGCTAAGTGGTAATTTGAGTTATTTTCTTTTTTTTTTTTTAACCATTCCTGTAAACGATGGTTGTTTTGGAAAATCCCACCAGATCAGCAGTTTGGGAAAAACTCAGAGCAGCTCACCTGGCACCATCATTCATGCCACATTCACTTAAGCCACTAAAATCACATTTCTTCATCACTCTGATGCCCAGTGTGAACTTCATCGGGCCTTCTTGACCAGAATTAATACAGTGATTTGCTTTCATATCACTGGCTGATTAGATATTTGCATTATCAAACAGGTGAACAGATGTATCTTAAAAATTCAATTCAATTCAATTAATCCAGGGTCGCGGGGGGCGCTGGAGCCTATCCCAGCTGTCATAGGGCGAGAGGCAGGGTACACCCTGGACAGGTCGCCAGTCTGTCGCAGGGTTAACACATAGGGACAGACAACCATTCGCACTCACATTCACTCGCACATTCACACCTAGTGGCAATTTGGATTATCCAATTAACCTATCCCCACAAGTTGCATGTCTTTGGACGGTGGGAGGAAGCCGGAGTACCCGGAGGGAACCCATGCAAACACGGGGAGAACATGCAAACTCCACACAGAAAGACCCCGGCCTGATGGTGGAATTGAACTCAGGACCTCCTTGCTGTGCGGCAACAGTGCTAACCACCGTGCCACCGTGCTGCAATTATATTTAATTGCAATTCAATTCAATTTTACTTATATAGCGCCAAATCACAACATAAGTCGCCTCAAGGCGCTTCATAGATACAGAGAAAAACCCAACAATCATATGACCCCCTATGAGCAAGCACTTTGGCGACAGTGGGAAGGAAAAACTCCCTTTTAACAGGAAGAAACCTCCGGCAGAACCAGGCTCAGGGAGGGGCGGGGCCATCTGCTGCGACCGGTTGGGGTGAGAGAAGGAAGACAGGATAAAAGACATGCTGTGGAAGAGAGACAGAGGTTAATAACAGATATGATTCAATGCAGAGAGGTCTGTTAATACACAGTGAGTGAGAAAGGTGACTGGAAAGGAAAAACTCAATGCATCATGGGAGTTCCCCGGCAGCCTATGTCTATTGCAGCATAACTAAGGGAGGATTCAGGGTCACCTGGTCCAGCCCTAACTATATGCTTTAGCAAAAAGGAAAGTTTTAAGCCTAATCTTGAATGTAGAGATAGTGTCTGTCTCCCGAATCCAAACTGGAAGCTGGTTCCACAGAAGAGGGGCCTGAAAACTGAAGGCTCTCCCTCCCATTCTACTTTTAAATACTCTAGGAACAACAAGTAGGCCTGCAGAGCGAGAGCGAAGTGCTCTAATAGGGTGATAGTAGGGTGAAAGTAGGTAATGGGTTCATATTACAATTTTTACTACTATAAACTATACCAATGAACAAAACCATAAAGAAAACTATAAAAAAAAACAACTAAAGAGCAGCAAAGGTTCATTTTATATGACTACTGAACATCTCCATTTTGTACTAATAAAATAATAAAGTCTGTCATCAATTTCAGAGGTCAGTTAATCAGCACAATGGTTTGCAGGATCACATTAAACTAGAAGAGACTCAACTTTCAATTTCTCAGAAATTCTCAATAATTGCACAGAGTTCAAAACTCCAACAGAACTTCTTGGCTCATATATTTTACTGACTCCAGTTAAACAAACACTGTTTTAGTTTCGAATCACTGCTTGCTGAGAAGTCGCAGTTTTATTTATTTAACCTCAGTGAGCGCAGCCAGAACACATGTTTTCCAAGCACAAGTTGGCAAAAAAATATTGTTTTCTATTTATGAGTATGGACTTCATCAAAAGTATATCTGGCCATCGAGCTCGCGTTTGTAGCAAGATGGCTCAGCTTCACAGATTTTCCCCGTCCTTGTATTTTCCTTATCGCTCTGTGTCAGGCTTACATGCTAAACCAGGGGTGGCCAACCAGTCAGAGACCAAGAGCCACTTTTTTTTTACTGTGTTACCGCAAAGAGCCACATCATACGCATGGGCACACATGAACATCACCCATCCTTTCCTCCCTCTCTCTCTCTCTCTCTCTCTCTCTCTCTCTCTCTCACACACACACACACACACACACACACACACACACACACACACACACACACACACACACACACACACACACCTCTGCTCAGCCAGATTTATTGTAAATGTCACACACCAACATGATAATGACAGAAATGGACTCCTACAGTACTAAAACCACAGGCCAGTCATTTTCAACAATGAACATTGTGTGCACTGTCTCACACACACACACGTTTGAAACAGACCGTGCAAATATTGCCAACTGAGGCTTGTCTTGTATATCACAACTCTCATCCAATGCGACACTAAAATACTCACATGCTTGAAGGTCAGAGTGCAACTGTGATTCAATAGCCGTGTTAATGTCCGATATTCTGTGTTCAACAGTGTGGCGGGACAGTTGGACGTCTGATACCATGCGTTTTAATTTGTCGTTTTCAGGAGACAAGATTCCAACAACATCACTGAGGCATTTTTTAACGAACTCCCCTTCATTGTATGGCTTTTTAGCCCGTGCAATGTTCCAAGCCAGCTGATAGGATGCGAGCGTTATGGTCTCTGACCGCTTCGTAAATTTTTGGAAAAACTGTATCTGCTTTTCTGCCTGACTTTTCAAAGTGGCCAACTCGTGCTTGCGAAGTTCAGTCCCTTTTGGAAATTCCTGGTCGATGTTAGCATGGAGTGAGCTGAAGTGGCGCTGAAGATTTGAAGCTTTGAAATGCGCTAATGACGTCTGACATATAAGGCAGAATGGCTTACCATTGCGTTCAACAAAAAAATATAAACTCTCCCACTCTGTTAAAAACGTCCTGTGTTCATCTTCATATTTTCTTTTTGCTGTGCATTTTTTTCCTGCCATTTTAAGGGCGAACTTGCTCCTACTGGGAAACTTTGCGGTATTTTCATCTCACACACATGCGCATTTGATGAAAAATACCGTATTGAACTCAAGCGAAGCGAACGCGCACATTTTAAAACAACAACATAAAAAAAAATCAAAACACAAACATAAACTTTGATATGAACGTAAGAGCCGCATGAAACCAGGCAAAGAGCCGCATGCGGCTCGAGAGCCGCGGGTTGGCCACCCCTGTGCTAAACCATAAAATTTGCACTTCTCTCGCTTTTTACATTAAAGTTTAAGTAAGCCAAAAAACATTTCGGGCTCTACAGCAGCTCTGCCCTCAAGAAATGTTTGCATATCTAAAACTGTAATCTGCACTGCTTTAACTTCCCTCGGATAAATAGGTTTATTGATAACGTTGCCTGCGGTGTAGCTGGTTTCATTTTCACCAGGCTGGGATGAGATTGAATTAAATATTTATTTGTGTGGCATCACAACTGATGCAAATAGAATGAGTGTTGCAGTGATGACTGGTAGGATGTCTGATCGATCAGATTTACCTCCAACAGAAGTATTGCCATTTTAAGCCTCCTTCTCATTTTAAAGCTTGAAGTCATTTCATAATCCTGAACGCACCCTGGGCAGCCCTATCCCTCCATGTCTGTTTTGACATTCTGCTTTTACATGACAGGAGGTTGCTAGTGGTAGCTGTATCACTGCTGCTGAAGCTTTTACACTTCTCTAGCACCCAATTACGCTATTTTACAGCTTCCCCCAAAATTACGTCTACCTGAGGCTGAAAAATACCCCTGAAGTGTAATTTAGATTATGTGATAGATAAAGCTCCTCTTATAGGCTAGAGTAATGAAATTATTCAAAGGTTAAATGCTCCTAAAGCTCCATATAGTCCTGGATTGATATGGAATAATTTGGGATGTGTGGTTGTTTTTAAAAGATGAAGCAATCGTATGGACAATGAAAGATACAAAAATAGGGTAATAAATGGATAATAAAGATACATTTGCTAACCTGTATCTATGCTGGGACCTCCATCATGACAGTTAAAAAAAGACACAGTATCAACATGGAAGATTTATAACATCACATGGGGATATGATGAGGCCTGCTTGGAAGTGTCAAATGCATGGGAACTGTAAAGGCAATGCACTAAAACAGAGAGCGAGAGAGAGCAGTTAATAAAGTATATCTCATTCACCCAGCCACACATTCAAACACCCTCACCACTGGTACTTGTTTACCTTTGCTTAGCCTTCCTACAGCAGAAAATCGAGCGGCGCACAGCAAGAGGCCAGAATGTCTGGCTCAACCACAATTCCAGCAGACCGGTCTAGCTGATGGCTCAAGTGAAACCGTTCTGCACATCTAATTAGGAAATCTACAGGACGTTTAGCTGCAGCTTGCCATGCATCTGCAAACTGCTTTGCAGATCCACCGCCATTCCAGCTCATCCTTTTCATTCTTTGTCTGATTTAATCAGTGTCACATGTTTTGTTGCTGATGTCTGGTCCATGTAGGCCAAGGGAAGTGCTCATGGATGATGCTGGAATGTTTGAGATCCATGTAAAGTATTTTGGTAATGCATGAACTTGGGGTTCAGAGTCTTGCTTAAAGCCAGTAAAACACATGGACAGAAGAAGTTGGGGATCAAACCATCAGCTCCAGTCAGAGTCGACTCTGACCTTTTTATTGGGAGTCCCGGATGTTTTCCAAATTCTATAGACTTGAATTTTGAAAAGTTATAATTCAAGTTAAATAAACGTAAATTTGCTAAAAAAAAAAAAAAAAAAAGAAAAGAAAATTGTGTGACTCATAATTGCAATAGTTTACATATTGGCAAGCTGAAAAACACTTGAACTGTATGACTCAGCACTGTAAAGAAAGAATTTGATGATTAAATGATGACTAGCTGCTTATATCCACAGGTTCAGCACAAAGCTGCTTCCAAAAGCCTGGCTATGAATATCATCTATGTTCGTCTTCCACACAGTGAATTACAGAGTCACAGAGGGGAAGCAGATATTATGAGTGATTGACCTGGCCTTCAGCTGATTGTAATTGTGGGAAGGGTATTGTAGGGGTCATGACTTTCATCAGTGGACTTCCAAAATACTCAGAAGTAACATCATCAGGTTTTGAAACATTAAACACCAGCACATGTCACAACTCGTTGTTTTCACAATATAGCTTTTCTTCTTTTCTGGTGAATATACCAGCATGTCGCTACAGTGGACTAGAGAGAACAACACTGGAAGGCACTAAATCACATGAGAAACCACAGCGGCATCCATTTTTGGAATAAGCTTCTCTTAACCCAGAACCACACATGGATATAAATTCCAAACTTTAGGCAAGTCTCCAACTCTACATCTGCGATTCTGGTTACTGTGCAGACACACCTTATGAGATTTTCTGTCCTTTCATTCATCATTCTATTGATTTAAATAATCGAAGCTGATGTAGTTCATCCAAGAAGCAGCCTTCAGAGAATCACAATATATACGGTTTTCAAATCATTCCTTATTTTAAAAGAAGAGCTTGCAGTAGGCAACCTGATTCTTCTTCTATGACACCTTATTAGGAGCTTATCCATAGGCAGAGCGGAGTACATAGGGGCAGAGTAGATGGGAAAAGAAGTTCAGCTTCAGACAGAGGTTGGTAGACACACAGAGGGAGGTATGTCTGACAGCCTGGTGTGAGTCATTTTTGAACCTGTAGGGTTCAAACACAAAGCCTGCTACCACATATATTACTCCACCTACTGCGACAACACCATGTGGTCTTTTCTCAGAACCTGGCAGAATCAAGTCATCTTGTCTTTGCCTTATAAAAGTCAGCCCACCCCTCTTTTCTTCAGGATGCATGACAGGTTCAGTTTAGTCCTTTTGTTTTAACTTGCTCAAACTTTTATGATTATCTATCTGTGCATACAGTGTAAACAGCTCTACAGACTGATTTGAAAGACACATATTTTGTCTCTCACTTACATATTAGTTTTTTTAATGGTATTCATTTGTTTACATTCTTTTTCCATCACTTTATTCATGTTCTCTGACTGAGTCCTTGGTTTCTGTTTCTCAGGAAAGCAATAATTGCAGCCTTGATGCCACTCCTTACACCAGACCTTAATAACTGTTTCACCTTAACCTTGAAGGCTGAGGATTAGCCACAGTACTTGTTCATGAGACCTGTAATAAGCCTTAATTTGACTCCATTATACTGCTTTTCTTTCTCTAAGTATACAGCAGATGTCTTTAGGAAAAGAGAAATGGCCACATCTAGCTAGGGGCAGACAACTGCAAGGCCAGAGTCAGTTTTTAAATTGTATTCTTTTCATGGGACTAGGAATCTTTAAAGTTACTGGGCTTCTGAATGATGAGGGATAGCACAATTATCATAATGTTAAGAATTTTATTTTAGCACCCTTTTTCTAGTTAGCTGTTAGAAAGCTAATACAAGCTGAGTGTTAGCAAGCTGCCAAAGCTAGCTTACGCACTCATAGCTTGCTAAACAATTGTCATTTCAATATAACACAAGCAACATACTGATTGCTTTGGCTTGAATAGCCTAAGTTAACATTTGAACATTTTATTTCGGTAAGAAAATGACAGAATGACAGGACAATAAAGGTATATTAAGTGTATGTGTCTAGGGTTGCCAACTCCCTGAAAAATAAATAAGGGACACCTCGTGGCCAGGGCCGGGCAACCCAGTTGTCTTCACCCTTCCCAGTGTGGTAGCTCTTTTTTTTTTGTGTGTGAAATTATTTTTTAACCATTTGACTTGAATTTGATTTAAGCAGATGCATATTCTTTGTGATATGACCATATGGGAAACAAATGATCATTTAGCCGTTTATTTTTAGCTCAAAATGACAACATTAACACAGTAAAACAGGTCTCTTTCTTAAACAGAAGCCTGTCATGCTTAACTTTTGAGAATATAAGTAAATCTTTCTTTAAAAGAACTCTGTCCTGCTTAACTTAAAATTATATAAATTAATAGAAAGCAACATAAAGAAAAACATTCTTGTAACAGTGCACATATAGTGCATTTAGTACAATTGGCTTCAGTTGAGGTATTATTTCAGCTTTTCTAATGCTAATCAGCTGCTCCTGTTTGTAAACCCACTTGTTCCCATGATTACGCATCATAACTCATCATCATTATTAAAATATGTATTACTTTTATGTATTAGTCATCTATTTGTTGTAATCATCTATCCATGCAGTTGTTTATTACACAAAATAAATTACATTATCACACTTCTGGCCACATAGCGCTGATATTCACTGCACATGCCCATATTAACCTTAACCAGAGGGTTTAAAAAAACAAACCAGTGTTTACATACCATATCTGCTTCTGCCGTGGCCTGGTGGACAAGAAATTGGTTAAGGGTTCCCCGAGCTGTCACGCCCCTCATGTTCTTCATGTGCCCACCATTAGAAGCATGCCTATGGAAAAAGTGCGCCGACACACAGTGCAGTGCGCTTTATAAGTGTTATCATGCAAATTTCCAGCCAGGTGTTTTCCTTTTCCCATTCCTCCCTGTACTTTTACAGCCCTTTTTTTCTTTCTCTGAGGGGAACAAACATTGCTGCTCTAATGCTGGGCTTACACTGTGCGATTTTTGGCCCATTTTGAGCCGATTTTTGAGTTGTGCGACCGATTTGGTGATCGGCCCGATTTTGGCCTTCATCGTGCATTGTGTAGTATACGTGGGGTAACGAGACGGCTGTGCAGAGTGTGATCTGGACACAAGCGATGGAGTCACAACTTGTAGAACTTTGGAAAGCTCATCCGAGCCTTTTCGATTTGGCATCACAAAATTATCACGACCACAACAACCTGAAAATAGTTGGATTTACATTGCTGCTCAATCACAGCTGCCTGATCATGTTTTTCATTAGCAATTTAGCAAAGTTGATGGTGGTGGTGTGTGTGTGTGAGTGAAAGACAGAGCGACAGATTTTCTGTTATAACCTTCATTTTATGGACGCACAGTGTGAGCACTCAGGTCGCATCAGAGCATCGGGCGGTATAGTGTGAGACCTGCATCGTGACCTACGAACTTCTAACCCCTGTGAGTCAATCGTGCAGTTTGAGCAGGAGCTGAATAACGTGACTGAAAAAATCGCACAGTGTCTGCCCAGCTTTAGGTGTACTGTCGTCCGAGACTTGCACCGCAGTGTCGGCGTTTGTTTCCCTGTTGGCCATGCTTCTTGTTGTGGTCATCTGTTGTCTTCCGGTATTTTCTCCGTAAGCGACCTTTCCTCGACCAATGAGATGAGCGGTAATCTGAATTGTCATACTTGAATTGTCATAAGTGTGCTGTCAGCTCATTGGTCACAAAGCAGGAGAGGGGCTGGGAATTATGTTTTCAAACAAAGCGTTAATTCCATAAACATTTATAGACTACTTTTGATTCTCACTGTATTACGGGACAAAGTGCGTCCCTTATTAGCTCAATACGGGACGTGTACTTTTGTTTCTAAATACGGGACGATTCCGTTTTTTAAGGGACGGTTGGCAACCCTATATGTGTCCTATAGCTGCCAGTGTCTCACATAGTTTTTGTGTCCCATAATGAGCCTTTTTTTAAAAAGTGCATTGCATGGGGGGGGGGGGGGGAGTTTTGGTCCGAACCTCTTAATCTTTAAATTCAGGTGTTTTCAGTCCCACTGCCACAAGTGCCTTCTTGTAAAGTTCAGTTTGTGAAATTTGGTAGTATTATTGCAAAATGGTAGCATTTAGGAACATCAGCAACACAGACACACACTGAAAATGTCGCCAACACTCTGCTGACAAAAGCTCCTCTGGTATTAACATCAGCGCACTTACAGGAGCTAAGGAGAGGAGGAGCTCAGTCATGACTGAGCTCCTCCTCTCCTTAGCTCCTGTAAGTGTAATGTGCTTCTGGCCCTCAGTTTGTTGCTGGTGGACGGAGCTGAAAAGCAAAATATTTTACAGAATACAAAGTCGGTGGAGGAATGTATTGTTCTCCACTTTGGTGTGCGTTTAAACAATTCATCAAGAAATTGATCTGCCAATAGCAAAACCTTGTTATAAGCCCAGAGGTATAAGTGAACTTAAAAAAATGCACAAGTACAAACTACAAGCACCAGAATAAATATATCTGAAAAACGGAAGCAAAAAGTGTCGAAACAAAGGTCAGCATCGAAGTGATCTAAGGAAAAATGATCACCAAAGACTCGATAAGAGCAAAAGAAGCACAAAAGACTTTCTCATCCAGTGGCAAAAAGGTTATATAAACACCATTCACCTTTGGGTTGCTGTAGAGTTCTTGCCTCTTGTTGGTGATGAAAATAATGCACGTTTCTTGTCGTAAGCGTCATTTGTTCTGCTTGTTTACATCAGGATTTATGTCCTTTGCTGCCCTGTGACCAGCCTGTCACATTAAAAACACTTTCTTTTAAGCATTAGTAACAGCAGTAGTTGTAAAAGCTCGGTGTAAGTAAATATGAATTAATAAGAGATGGAGAATGAAAGCTATAAAGCTGGAGGTTTGTATCTAGCTAATGCAAGAGCTGAAGCTGCTTTTGTTGCTGTGGATAAAGGAAACATTTGAGATGAAATGAAAGAATAGCTCAATCTCCACAATTTGGAACCATGTTTTTTCCCCCATTAATAAAAAGATTTCCAAAAGATTATTTCATAGCCCAGTGCATAATGAACCTGCTTAGGATAAATGCTTTAAATGTGGCACTAGAGAGTGTGTTTTAAGTGTTTGAGGGAAATGCTGTACGTGTTCTCATCTTATCTGCTTTGCCACAAATGGTTCTTTAAAACTTTCCTCAGGTTTGACAGCTAAAGGCTCCACACTAGAGCTGGTGGATTAGATTCAAATGTCTGATTATTCACTCTGAATTGTTCTTAGACACTACGATAGGTCATCCTACTAATTAGGTTGCTTTTGAAGGTAGCAATGTGATGTGCATCCAACTGAATTGAGGTGAATTGCAAATGTGAAAACGGTTGATTACATTTGCAAACAGCATATTCTATTAATATTAATTACAAGGCAGTGCATGCATGATGTTATGACTGGGAGCTGAGCCCCCTTAAAAGTTTGAACCTAGGATCACCCCTGCTCTATCTGCAGTACTTGCAGCGAATCCTCCACTGGCAGCAGAGCACTATTTTACTGTGGCATGCAGAGAATTTATCAGCCTTCTTAATGCTTAATTCTTAATTTCTCTCATCTTTCATGTCTGAGAAGAGCTGGCAGCACTTCATTAGAGAATATCTGATGCAACATCAAACATCAGTGAATTCTTATTCACTCTCAGCAAGGTTGACTTGATTTAATAAAAAGGATCTTGAACACTGGCAGCCAAGTAACAACGTAAAGTATCTCTAAATCCTATATAAAAATTTAGAGGTGGAACCGTGTGAATTGAAATTCTGGTGTAACGCACTGAAAAATGACTGTTGGTATTTCAACATTAAAAGTAATGCTTAAAGTTTACGTTGTATGAAATTACAGCTTCAAGGTATCTGAATGTTTATTGTCTTTTCAATCGAATTTGTTTTTCTCACGGTGTCAGGCACAGATTAATCCTCTTAACATTTCAAGAAGCATCCAAAAAAAAAGTTGGCTAGAAGGAAGTCGATGCCTCCCACAGCAACAAAAGGTACATCAGCTGGAAATCTGAAAGGTCACGGAGTGCAGAAGTTTGCATTCAGCACAATAAAACCCTTTCTTATCACTCTGACCCCAGCTTTGGAGAAATGTAAAAACAAATCCACGAAAGCTATGTTTTGAAAAGTTTTAACTGTTGTTTTTAATATAATGCATAAATGACTTAAAAAGGACAAAAACACTGCTGCACTGGTCTAAATGCTTTTGGAAATATGAGGCAACTGCAAACATATTTTTCATCTTGACAAAGAATTGCAAACGTTCGCCCGAGTACACATATGTGATTAAACTCACTGGATGGGTGATGGCACCAAACGAAACGGCAAAAGCAAAGTGGCTTTGGGATTGGTGCTGGAGTGTGCTTTGGGGAAAAATTGTCTCAGAGAACAATCAGCCCTTTGCGCACCATCAAACATGGCACAGGTGCACAGGAGATGAAACTGCACAGGTCAGCGGAGGCTGAGAGAGGCTCCGTCATGCATCGCTTGTCTAATTGACAAAACAAACCTCCTGATGTGCATGTTTGACTTTGGCGGAGTATGAGCTCAGACTGTCGCCGTCACTCATCCTCTGTGACCTTACAGCAGGTTCACGTAAGGGTCTGTGTCCTTTTAACAAGAGCTAAAATAACTCCGTGTGACCGCAGGAGAGTCAGGATTAAAAATTAAAGAGACTCACAGATGCCACATCATATAGCAGTGTTAAAACATCACCCTCATCACGCAGACTTCACCTCCTGCCTCTGTTTTTCCTCTGTGTTTTTCTCTCTGTAGTGATAGGGCTCTATGATCATGTGTAGGCACACGAGGCTACTTTTGATGTTGCTGAGTGAAATCTGTTATTTAAAAACTACAAGTTAGCCTCATGAATCCACCACACAGCATAAAGGTAAATCACTGCATTAAAAAAAAGTTGATGTCGTTACTTAAGAATATAAAAGAATGACTATGCTACATTTAATAAATTGAATAACAGTCCCCATGAATCATTCTTGAGCTCATAGCCTTGGATATCTGCAGATTCTGTCTTTCAGTCTGTTCAGGCTATTAAAATCAGTCTGAAATATCTCATCGTTTAAGGCACAGTCTAACTAGACAAAGAGTATTTTATAATATGAGACGCAGAATGCTGATAATAATTCGTGTGTTTTCTATTCATTCAGCCCACATTCTGCAATGCCATGCTGCATAAAATGCTGTTGACCAGATCTCCAAACTCCCCATACCCCACAGGACCCACTGCAGTCACACAGGACACACCCACCCTAAAAACCCAAATATGAAAGAGTTGGGACACTGTGAAAAATGTAAAAGAATCTCATAAATACACATTTTATTCACAGCGGAACAAAGAAAGTACATCAAATATTTAAGCAGCATATGTGCTGTTTAAATATTTGATTTCAAAAATGTGGAGAAAGGGTTATTTTGCCACTGTGTAGCATGACCTCTCCTTTTAACAACAGTCTGCAAACATCTGGGAAATGAAGAGAACAGCTGCTGGATTTTTCAGAGATGAAAGTTGTCCCATTCTGGTCTGCTGTAGGATTCCAGCTGCTCATCAGTCCTGGGTCTTCTTGGTCATATTTTGTTGATTCATGATGCTCTAGATCAGGAGTGGGCAATTCCAGGCCTCGAGGGCCGGTGTCCTGCAGGTTTTAGATCTCACCCTGGGTCAACACACCTGAATCAAATGATTAATTCATCACCAGGCCTCTGGAGAACTATAAGACATGTTGGCTGTATCCCAATTCAGGGTCTGCAGCCTTAAAGGCCGCATTGTAAGGCCGATTACGTCACCGCGACGCGACGAAGGCTGTCCCAATTCGAAGGCTGCACGAAATGCGGCCCTCAAATGCGTCCTTCATTTCCCTGAATTGAGGACCGTTAAGGCTGCGTACTTTAAGGCTGCAGACCCTGAATTGGGATACAGCCATTGAGGAGGTCATTTAGACGTTTGAATCAGCTGTGTTGGACACATCTAAAACCTGCAGGACACCGGCCCTCGAGGCCTGGAGTTGCCCACCCCTGCTCTAGATGTTACTAACAGAAGTGTTTATTGCCTGGACTCTTCTACTATGAAACCTTGTTGTTGTAAACTGCAGTATGCAGTTTAGCATTGACTTGTCTTACTTGAAAAAAGCTTTGTCTGAATAGAAGCTTATTTGCTCTAACCCTGTAGGTACCTTTCAGCATTGATTGTGACCTTCCAGATGTAAGATCCTAATTCTATAGCCACTAATGCACCCACTTACTGTACCATCAGAGATTGAGTTTTTTGAACGGAGACAGTCAACCATTCACATCATCAGGTAACTTAAGCAGACTAATTGCATGTCTTTGGACGTTGTTGGATGGTAAGACGGTATGATGGCTCAGTTAAAAGAGAAATCTGGCTTTGAAAACAGAAAAGAGAGACAGGTGGAAATGAAACTCACAGCAAAGTCAGCATGACTGTCCTAGTGTGTCCTTTAAGGTGTCATAGATAAATACAACAAAATAAAATGACACAGCCAAGACAAAAACTGTGGTATTTTGTAAATATAATAATAAACGTGAATTCACTGTGTAATTCTGTAACTTTATTAGCAGCGTCCTCCTGAAATGCACCAACAGCACTGAGAGTAACATCCTCCTCTCTGCCCCTTAATGCTCTCTGGTCGCTATAGTAACGTGTAAATGTTTCTTTCAAAATAAGACACATGACTACAACACGGGAAAAGACCCAAGTTAATGATAAAAATCCCGAGAACCATAAATTTCACATCCGAGCCTCAACTCCCATGGCCCGGTAACAAACGACTCACGGTTGGTACCGCTGTACTATATCACTTACCTGCCGACATGCTGCCAGGCCACACAGGTCACGCCTCTGGCTCAGGGTCAGCTGGGGTATTTCAGTGTGCAGTTTGAATGTTCTCCATGTGTTTACGTGGATTCTCTCCGGGTGCTTCCTCCCCCAGTCCAAAGACGTGCAGTTAGTGGTTTTAGGTTAACTATTCTAAATTCCCCTTCGGTGGGAATGGTTGCCCGTCTCTCTGTGCTAGCCCTGTGACAGACTGGCCACCTGTCCACGATGTACCCCACCTCTCGCCCTTTGCAATTATTTATCTGAAATTGTTCCACATTTACTAGACAATGTTTTTGCAGACCAGAATGAACCTAATTAGTTTCAAGTTTACTTTCTAGCATTTTGTTGACTCTGTCACAACATTTTTGGAGACGTCCACATACGTGGACTAGAAACACATTGCATAACCAGCAAACCAGCACCATATATAGCACAACATCAGGTGATAAGGGATGGACGAATCTATCTATGTTAATGGTGAAATGAAGAGAAACTGTTTTTTTTTTTTAATGAAATGTCATCTTGTTTTCTCTTTACCTCTCATCTTCATGTCACTTCTTTGTGCGCGGCTTTTAATGAGCACCCAACTTTTCTTTTCCTCAGAATAAAGGCCAAATGTTTGTTATTTGTGAGATCTTGAAAGCTGAACTTACTTCTAAACAAAGTCTCTCATTATTGCCTGGATGGCTGCATCTTCTCATACAGTTCATAACCTGTCCCATTAGCCACTTCGTGCGGTGTCTTGTTCTCCCCCTTTTCTGTCTACAGCTAAAGAAACCGATAAGATGAGATGAGAAGAGAATGTGTGACTCAGCTGCCATTGAGTCATAGACGCCACAGACGACAGCTGACTTTGAAAACAAGGAAAACAAAGAAATTTCAGCACACCTATCCAACAATGAGATTCATGTTTTCATATCAGCTGTGGATGAAAACTGGACTTTCATCTTCAGTGATTTTTTTCTCCTTTTAATTCCAAAATTAATCTAATTTATCCTGAAGAAACAGCTGGAAGTATATTGCTGCAGAAATTAAACAGATATGCCCACTGGCTATATCATTCTGTCATCCCTGGAGCTAGTCAGCAGCACTGGCCTGCTGATATATTAGTCTGATAAAGAGCTTTAATTAAAAATCAGATTCTGACGCATCACTGTTGGCTGCATGATGAATCTGAGGTCATTTATTTTGATAGCTGATCAATATTTTGAACGAGTCCTGATTTTATGATCAAACTATGAAATTAATTTCATGGCACTTTTGCACATGAAGTATGGTTAACCAAAGTAAAGAATAGACACGGTTATGTTTTACTTCTGCTCCATGATGAAAGTGATATATTAAAGATAAACCAGGACGTTCAAGTCATAAGGACTGGAACATCACCAGTGCTAAGTGTCAATTTCATGGGTGTGGGGCAATCCTATAAAAGATCAGGTATAACTAAGGTTGCAAAATTATGGCCAAATTGATGGTCCAATTATTTTGATCAATATTGTGATGACGATTCATTCATTTTAGTGGCAAAGACGTTTTTCATTGCAATTTCAAAATAATAATCTGAGTACCACATCACTCTATTAGAGCACTTCGCTCTCACACTGCAGGCTTACTTGTTGTTCTAGAGTATTTAAAAGTAGAATGGGAGGCAGAGCCTTCAGTTTTCAGGCCCCTCTTCTGTGAAACCAGCTCCCAGTTTGGATTCAGGAGACAGACACCCATTCTAGTTTTAAGATTGGACTTCAAACTTTCCGTTTTGATAAAGGTTATAGTTAGGGCTGGATCAGGGGACCCTGAATCCTCCCTCAGTTATGCCGTGAAAGGCCTAAGCTGCTGGGGATTCCCACTCACCATTTTTCACTCACTATGTCTTTATAAACCTTTCTGAATTGAATTATTAGTTATTATTAATCCCTGGTTCTCTTCCACAGCATGTCTTCTTCTGCCCCCCCCTCCCCTCCAAACTGGTTGCGGCAGATGGCCGCCCCTCTCTGAGCCTGCCAGAGGTGTCTTCCCGTTAAAAGGAAATCTTTCCTTCCTGCTGTTGGTAAGTTCTTAATAATATGGGATCATCTGATTGTTGTGGTTTTCTCGTATTATTGTCTTTACCTTACAATATAAATGGCCTTGAGGTGACTGTTGTTGTGATTTGATGCTATATAAATAAAACTGAACTGAAATTGAATTGAATTGAGCTAAATTCAGTGCGGCTATTAGAAGAAAAAAAAAACCCCAGTGATTCTAAAAATGATCAACAATGATCTCATAAAAACAAAAAAGGAATTAAAAAGTTTCAGTTTTTCATTAAAATTTTATTAAAATTACAAATTGGATTGTTATTTATTTGGCAAAAGCCAAACTGAGTTCATGTTTTGGGGGATTTTTTGTAAAACTGTAAATCTGACAATTAAGGGATAACAAGAACAATATTTCTCAAACTCAAGCGATCATATTGTAAATACTATTATATTTCTTTTTATTTACTGTGCTAATTGCCTTCTTTTTACTTTATATTTTATACTTTTACTAGGTTTACTATGGTTATTATGTTACTATGCTGCTTCTTGTTTTATTGCTGCTGGCCTCTGTGAGCTACCAAATAAATTTCGTTGTATAACTACAATGATAATAAAGTTCTTTATCTCTTTCGATTGAAGAACTTTCACCACCATTCTGGTTGATTAACCAGCATAAAAAAAACATTTTGTTAATTACCAAAACTGTTAATGTGTGGCATAACCCATTGGGAGGTGGTTTAATAAATTCATTTAGCACTCTAATAAAAAAAAACCTGTTTTAATAAGATGTTTTTCTGGCTTAAATGCACCTTATAGAAGTTAAATGTAGTGCTTCCATTGTAACTGCAGTATAGATGTAAATACACTTGTAAAGCTGTCCTAACACATATGCATATGATTTATTCTTGGTTAACTTAACTTGATCTAAAACCAAAGTACTTCCAAACAGTTGATGATGAGCTGCTTCAAGGGACAAGCTCTTCACCTTAATGTATTTGTTGTATATCTGCAAGCAAGATGCAGAGAATAGAAGGCACTGATTTACAAAGTACTCAATTTGCCTTGGGAAATTTGGTTTGAGGAACATGGGAAAAAACTTTCTGCCACCCTCAAAAACTCAAAGGTTAATATATTCAAATAATTAACTATTAAGGGAAATGTCTACCAATCTGTCACGATCCTGGGTCTTATGACCCAGTGTTTTGAGTTTTAGTTCATTTTGATGTTTTAGTTTATGTAAGCCCTTCAGGTTCCTAAGTTCATTTGTTATCATGCTTAAGTGTTTCTAGTTCTTATTATTTCCCCCTCGTGTTTCCAACTATGGTAAATCTCCCCTGCTCTTCATGTGTTTCATGTCTGTGTCTTACATTGTGAAGTTTGGGTTGTCATGTCTACGTCTCATTATGTTTCCTGTTTTATTGTGAAGAGGTCTGGTGTTTCTGTGTTAATCGTGTTCAGTTTTACTCTTCCCCTGTGGCGTTGTTATGTTCATGTTGATCTACTGTTCCTTTCTGTTCCATGTTTCAGATCCCTATGTTCTGTCTCCCCCAGTCTGTTAAGTTCACATGTCTTGAGTTCCGTCAGTGTGTTTCCTGTTTTACTTTCACAGTCTGTTCTATGTTAATGTTTCTAGTTTTGCTTCCCTTGCCTCGTCCTGCTTAATTACTCTCAGCTGTGCTCTCCTCCTGTGGCTCATTCCCCCTCGTTATCCCTCAGTGTATTTAAGCCCCATGTTTCTCTTTGTCAGTGTTGCGTCCTCCATCATAGCTGTGTGATTTTTCCCTGTGGCTCCTTGTGCTTTAGTTTTTCCAGTTTAGTTTATTTTGTATTGTTTTTCGTGTCCCACTCCACGCCAGCAATAAAGCTGTGTTTTTTGAGTTTACCTTTTGTCTCTGAGTTTGCGTTTGGGTCCTACTTTTGCCTGCACACAGCCGTACTGTGACACAATCAAGTAGATCTCATTTAACCATTTGACTTTGTGCTTTATGTGATAAAGCGACATGAAAAAAAATCACATGTAATTAAATTAGGTAAAGTCGGGAATTTGGGCAGAAGGTGTTTTTTTGTGTTTTGTTTTTTTTTTTTCACTGCGGAAGAAAAATAAATTAATGCAATTCCTTGATTCAACAGTCTAAAGGTCATGGCTAAATCAGACACAGCTGTGAGTTCAGGCCGGTTAGAAAGTAATGTGGACCAACACCTAACGAATAACACAGTGTGTCTGAAATTCTTTTGGAGTTCAAGGCCACGATTTCTGGAAAATGTGAGCATCGGAGAAAAAGGTCTCAAGAGAGGCTCAAGGAAAACTGTGAGTGTTGACTCTGGCAGACTCTCAGAGCCACCATATACAATGAAGGTATTTTTTTAAAAAGCACAGGGGTGTCTGAACTGTGCTGTTTCCACAGAGATTTGAACATTAAACAATCTCTCTTGGTACTGTTAGTGCCCTTCTTTACTTTATGGCAAAAGTCTGATGTTCTAGTTTTGAACTTTTCCATGGCCAACACTTTGGAAAAAGTGGGCAATTTTTTTTCCTTCTTCTGGAAATCAATGGCTCAAAGACATCAATGAAGCAGCAGTCTTTGCACATTTAAACCCGCACCTACACCATAGTCAGTCTTACACAACAAGCAGGTTTCCCTGTTTATAACGAGGACCATTTTTTCCAAAATCAGCTTGTGAATAACTGTTCATCCAGTATTGTTTTGATGTCTGTAAAGAAGCCCAGCATAGCATGCCCAGTTCACTGATTTTGCCAGCAGTCTGAGCGAGTTTTATCAAATGCAGATTTTCAGAAAGGATAGATCCAAAGAGATGGGCTTATTTTCAAAGTTAGAAGAGCTGTTTGATTTTCCATGGGTCCATCAATTTGCACAGCAGTCTTCGGAGCAGTGAAACGGGCTGTCCATGCATCGCTGCACTTTCACATGTATTTGTGTAGGACATGTACAGTGTTCGAAATTAAGAGAGGAACCGGCTGCCATGCCGGTTAAATCTATTTTAAACAGCAGATTTGATTAGAAAGGCCACAGTTTTGAGATTATAATCCCCAAAGGCCACAGTGGAAAAAACATGTGGTTTCTCTGGAAATATAGAGTATGAGGTTAAGAAACCACGTGTCTTCAGACTGCTGTTTCTTTCTTCTTTTTTTAAATCCAATCTGCTGCTCTATGTTTATCCATGGAGAATAGCACAGGATTTTCCCTCCTGGAACTCTACAGAGCCCAATACTGGAAAAATCTTGTTTTAACATGACAGGGAATAATATTTAGACAGGCACATGCACAAATGCAAACACCAAAGATCAAGTCCATGAAAGCACAGAGCAAATAAAGATGACAACTGAGTGGCAGTCCACTTTTCTCTGGAGGTTTTAATGTTTTTTTTTTTTATCTGAAAACAACCAGAGCTATAAGTAAGCTAACTACAGGCAGTTTTTATTTATATATTTTAAAGTTGCTTCTCACTAACTAGATGTACAGCCTGAGAATGCATCTAATAAAAAAGTTACAGATTCTCTATCTCTGTCTGCACATAAGATTTTATCATAAAGTACCATGAACATAGCCCAGAGGGCAGGGCAAGGGCCAGCTTCAGACCCACATCTACTGCTTCTCATTACTGAGGGCAGAGAGGACAACTGGAAAGTTGCTTTTTGCTAAAGCATATGTTAGGCCTGGATCAGGTGACCCTCAATCACCTGATCCATGGTTGTTGTTCTCAGAAACTGCTGAATGACTGGGCTTTTCTCTAAGATTTAAAGAGGATGGTCTAAAAAAGAGAAAATATCCAGGGAGTTGCAGTTCTCTAGGTTAGAATGCCTTGATAATTATAGAGGTCAAAGGGTGATTGCCAGAATAACTCAAATGACCAGTAGTTAGAACTGATGTATGCAGATGAGCTTTCCTCAACACACAACATGTCAAATCTTGAAGCAGATGGGCTCCAGCAGCAGAAGACCACACCAGGTGCCACTCCCAAAGAACAGGAAACTGAGGCTCCCCGAAATGGGACAATAGAAGATTGTAAAAACTTTTCTGGATCTGATAAGTTTAAATTTCAACTGCAATTTCTGTGTTAGATTGTCAGAATTTGGCATGAACGCTTGGTTCCATCCTGCCTTGTATCAACAATTCAGGTTGTTGTTGGTGTAATGGTAAAGGTCTGGTACTCTATAGGAGCACATAAATTGCTGTCTTAATACAAGCCTCATTCACACATAAGCTTTTTAATCTAACATGCACATTTAAATGTTAGAGGGACAATGGGGGTCAGGAACTAGTATGTTAACATGCAGATTGTCACGGACCCGGCTCTGGGGACTCGGGGTCCATGGGCAGTGGGGACTGTGACTGTTATTATTATTATTATTTGGTGTGTTGTCTGCACTGCCCCTATGCACATCTGTATGTAGGCAGGTATGTGTGTGTTTTGCCTTTCTGCTGTGGCCAAGTTACAGGCACCTTCAGCCCTGGGGGCGTGGTCTAACTTGAGGGCTGGCCACACCCGAAGTCCTGGCCGCACACCTGCTCCTCATCTGGGCTCGTCGGGGGAGCTATTTAGATGAGCGATGGAGCTTCCACCGACGCGGGATTATTGCGTTTGACTACACGTCAGTCTTCAAACAAGTCAAGTGTGAGTGTATGCCTGCTGGGATAAGTGTTAACGGCTGCCTCTATTGTTTTCCCCTCAGGAGGAGTGTGGGACGAGAAGGAGCAGTAAGCACGGGGAGTGCAGGGACACTGGGGCAGAGAGCACTACACGGGGACTTTTGGGAAGAAGACACTACACGGGAGTCTGGGAAACGGGGGATTTATTGTTGTTTACTTCACCACCTTGTAAATAAACACTGTTGCACTGAAGAGTCCGGCGTTTGGGTCCTATTTCCCCATCTCCCCACGGTCTGCCAGCCAGACCGTGACACAGATTGTGTCTGCCATTCTACAATATACCCAACGTGGGACTCAAACCCACGACCCTGAGATTAAGAGTCTCATGCTCTACCAGCTGAGTTAGCTGGGTGCCACAAAGAAACAGTAGTGTGAGCAACAATTCCATGGCACATTTTGGGCCTCTTAAATGTGACTTTTCGCTAAACTGCACAGCCTACCTTAACATTCTCACTGACCACGTCTATCCCTCTGTGATCACGGCGTACCATCTTCTTGTGGCTGCTTCCAGCAGGATAACACACCATGTCACAAAACTCAACTCAAACTGGTTTCTTGAACATGACAGTGAGTTCACTGTACTCAGGTGGCCACCACAGAGCCAGGAGAGCACCTATAGGATGTGGTGAAATGGGAGATTCACATCATGCATGTGGAGCCGACAAAGCAGAAACTGTGTAATGCTGTTATGTCAACATGAACCGAAATCTGAGCAGTTCTGAGTGCAAAAGGTGGGTCTGAATCCGGTGCTGTCAAAATTTAATTGTGTCTAGTCAGTGTTGGTCTCTCAGTCAGTGTACACCTTCCATGACATACAGTAGAAAAAATAATTCAACACGACAATGTGTGAAGTCTCATAACTGCATGCTAACTGCAATTTGCTTGACCACTCTATTACAATATATCACTGTTACTATTTTGAATGCAGAAAAGCCTAACTTGAATTCATGGAGCGTTTTAGCAACTTTAAGCAAATTGTTTTGTTATTGTTATTTTCAGATTCAGCAGACAGTCCTGCACAGCAAACACAAGCTTATCACCAAACATCAAAGTTAACAAATTACTGCTGAACAGAATGCAGCACAATTGGTTAAAAAGCCAAATTTCTTCTCAGGAGTAAATGGATACGAAAGAAAAAGAGAAGTAGTTCTGTTAGATCTTTGCACAGACTGTCCTGTAATTATATAATGGAAAATGTCCTCCTGTTTTTTTGTGGTGAACCCACTGTAAAAATAGTTAATTTCTACAGTAGATGTAGTAAAAAAAATAGGAACTTTCTGTCATGTAATTGTTCATCAGTTACAACTCTATTACTTTTACTGCAGTGTTGTATGACTAGCTATTGGGGATAATAATAATAATAATAATGGATACTTTATTGATCCCCATGGGGAAATTACTTGTTTTTCTCTGCATTTGACCCATTCACTCAGTGAAGCAGTGGGCAGCCCACTAAGCAGGCGCCCGGGGAGCAGTGTGTAGGGACGGTACCTTGCTCAGGGGTACCTCAGGGTAGCCGTTAAGTGGATTCGAACCGCCGACCTTCCGATCACAGGGCGACCACTTTACCTACTGAGCTATCCCTGCCCCAAATGTATGTACGATGGATGTAGAACATGGATGGATGTAGAACATAGTAAAAGTCTAAAATTGATATCTTCCTTTACAACTTCCAAAACCATCCAGTGGACATGATTGGAGTTTTTGGTATATTCTGGCTCCCGGGCCTTATGTTTGACACCACTGTCTTAAATTACATGTGCACACCTACATTTTAATCTTTGCCTTTTGCTCTGAAGCATTAGTTCTTACTGTTCACAGACACACACTACACAAACGTATTATGAATCTGTTTTAATTTCATCTGGTGACATTTACATAATACACAAATTCTCTTGTAACTCAGCTGAATGTAAAAAAATGAAAACGCACACTCCGATGCTTATCCCATGGAAAGACAAGAAATGTACCCAGATTAGGGATGCAGATGTGTCCAACTTGAGTGTGACAGTGAAAGCAGTGACATTCACACATACACAGTCCTACATGGGAAGTGTGAAAAGGCTGATTAATAGCTTAATAGGATTTTATACCAGCGCTGTGAGCCGGGTAACAGGTTTCACTGTATCACAGGGAAATATGATAATAATGTGAGGATGGAGCGGATGAGGCCAGATATAAATTCATACCCCTGAAATGACGACTAAATTCTGCCACGCAAGACCATTATGAATGATGTACAGCGGCATGTGTGGAAAAAGGTTTTTATGTATCACAAGTAACTTATGTGCCTGTGGACTGCTGACGAACTTTATTACACCTGAGTGATTCTAGTCCGGCTTATAAACCTCAGCATTAGTCAAAGGTGAGCAGTCTTTCAAAGAACTTTTCACACATTTATCACTTCCCCCTGTAGATTGACCTCGACATTTAATCAGCAATTTGAGAAACATGGAAGAACTCTGCTGAGGATTAACTGTGGTAATTTGATCAGTATCAGTTTCTGGAAAGGAATGACATTTTCTAAGTGACAGCAGAGCAAGCAGCTGTAAAACACAGAGCTCTCAGGTGTAATACCCCATCAAATGCTTCTTCTGAAGTCAGTCGAGACTTAATATTCAAGTTAAGCCTGAAATATGACAAAATAATTCTTCCTTCAGTTAAATTAGCTGGAAACCAAGATTTGTTCTATAATGTAGATATTAAAGTCTATGAGTTCAAAAAGACTCGGGAGC
This sequence comes from Rhamphochromis longiceps, assembly GCF_057381845.1. Taxonomy (NCBI): domain Eukaryota; kingdom Metazoa; phylum Chordata; class Actinopteri; order Cichliformes; family Cichlidae; genus Rhamphochromis; species Rhamphochromis longiceps. The sequence goes on along the minus strand of NC_140559.1, from coordinate 36,494,439 downwards.
TTTAACATAGAAACATCTATGTGAACAAATTTAAAGATAACAAACAATCTATCTAAAGAATTATAACTAGTGCTGTCAAAATTATCGCGTTAATTGTTAAGATCAACGCGAAATGTTTAATGCATTAAAAAAATTTAACGCTGATTTTGTTTTTTTTATTAATTTCCTGTAATCTAAGACCTTTAAATTCATGAGCACCTCTGGAGGAGGGGGCAACAGTGTGCTATGCTGGCGTTTGGCCTGACAGAAATGATTAGAAGAAGAAGAAGAAGTGACACCATGCTACTATCTAGCTAACACTAGCTAACACACGCAAGCATGGACGAGGGCGGACTTTTGGGTGGAAAGTTTCTCTTTAAGAAGTTGCCTGATGGCTTGTTGGACAAAACGAGAGTAAGATGCACAATTTGCAACGCTGACTTCAAGTACCACAGAAGCAGTTCATCACTGGCGTATCACCTGAGAGCAAAACACCCAACTGAATCCACCTCTACGGGACCTCGCCAGTCTACGCTTCAGGAGTATGGTGCTTGTGGACGAATAACAAAAAGTGTGAGAGAAAAGGTAACCAATTCCTTGGTTGTTTGGATAGCTAAAAACTGCCGACCAGTTAGCATAGTAGAAGATGATGGACTGAGAGAAGTCATTCGTGCTGCATCAGGAGATGAGTGTTACAATCTGCCCTCGAGAGGAACCATTGTGTCGAGACTGCACACTTTGTATGGGGACCAGAGGGCTCAGCAGTCCAGCAAGCTTGTGCAAGTAAGGAATGTCGCTCTCACCGGAGACCACTGGACTTCGGTGAACAACGATAATTACTTAAAATATAAAGAATAAAAAAATGTAATTGGAGCCAGGCTATTAATAAAGTAATTGAGATTAATCGCAATTAATAACAGAAAATTGTGAGATTAGTTAGTTAATTTTTTTTAATCTATTGACAGCACTAATTATAACCCAAACAAAAACAACTCATCTCCCTACCTAACAAACAGAAAAACACCAGGGGAATATATGCTACCAACACGGCCACATATAGCTGTAAGCAAGTGCAGCTGGTTGGAATGAGAGGAAGATGGATGAAGCCTCTTGCCAAGAGAATCCGTCATCCTGGCTACTTATATAGAAAGTTGTTATCAACCTGCAGCAAATCACCTGCAATCATGGTGCAAGTTGATGTAGCATTCATACGGAGGGCACAATAGGCAGCACTCGGAACATGAAAACCAAAGAAAAAGGCACTATTTTACCCTTCGATATTGGTCGCCGCAACATGCTAGACCAGTCACTTCTTTTTATGCCCGCAGCTAAGAAGCAGCTGCAGTATTATCCTGAACCATAGGTGTCACCACTCAGACCATACCGCTACATTAGCACTGATACAGGAGAGAAAAATTGGAAGCAAAAATCTTTTTCTCTTTCTCAAGTTATCAAACTGCTGCAACTGTATCGCTCTGAGCTTCTGTGCTGATAAAGAAAAACCCCAACACAATCACACACTCATGTCTTCAACCCGCCTGTCAATGCACCACGTTAAAAAAACTGACCGGCCGAAGCGGCCCAAAAACAGTGATGCATACCAGCAGTTGTGGCGTAATTTTTGGTGGGAACACCTGTGACTTCAACTACTTACTAAGAAATTCAGACAGGAATCCCTGCACTGATATTTTGAAGTGCAGTTTCTATTCTTCTGACCTTAAACAACTTTTCAGTGGATAAAGCACTTATTGTATGTTTCTATAGACCCTTCTTCTTGAGAGTATGAGTTATGCATGCTGGAGAATATGTGAATGCTCATCTTTATCTTGAAGGTTTGATGAGTGGCAATATCTGGTGACTGGGCCCAGAATGAATTCTAGGCTTTTCTATTTTATCTAAAGTTAAATAACAACGTCTGAACCATTAGGTGGACAACAGTCTTTCACAAACAGCTGGTCATTCGTCCAATAGAAGGAGACAGGCTCAATTTCTCTGTGTGAATTTTTTGCACAGTTTTGGAGCTTGAGGGCTTTTAGTACATGTACTCTGGTCTGACTCATTTGATGAGTTTGTAAACTTGTGGCTTTTCCCCTGTGGTTTGGTTTCTTTTCAGTCAAAGAGCAAACCAAAATCTGTCACTACAAACTGTGTGAGGACTTTCAGACCAATTATCGTCTAGATGTAATTGTCTTCATCTGGGCAACATTTCACAGTTTGTGTGCTCTGCATGTGTATGGTACTCTGCTGGATCCCCGAATGCAAAACACAGCTTGGTCTGTGATTGTGTTTAGCTCAAACTGGCAGTGTACACCTGGTAGTTCGGTTGGCTCAAGGTTTGACCACCTCCCCTAAAGGGTCCTGGCGTGGTTGTTTTGCTCTGTTCATATCTGCCCCCCAGCACTGATTACAGAAGGTAAAGCAGAATGAAGCACAAGTCATGAACTGGAAAAACAGGTAGAATAATCTATCAGGGGGTGATAGTAAGAGAGGTAAAGTGAGGACTGGAGAGCAATGGAAACCTAAAGACAAAAGAGAATCTGGCAGCAGTGTAACCTGAAAATCAACAAAACAATTTGCTAATTTTTCTCTATTCATTAACCTAAATAAATTGCTCAATACATTTCTAAGCATTAAATAACAAAAAAGCCACGTGTAATACAACTCAAATAATTATTTATTTGCATATGGTAAATGGTAAATGGCCTGCATTTGTATAGCGCTTTTCTAGTCCATAGGACCCCAAAGCGCTTTACACTACATTCAGTCATCCACCCATTCACACACACATTCACACACTGGCGATAGCAAGCTACATTGTAGCCACAGCTGCCCTGGGGCGCACTGATATATATATCTCGGCATGTTGCACAGGCTGCCCACTTTAAGGAAACATCTTGTTGCTGTAAAGATAATATTTTAATCCTGGCAAACTGTGTTATCTGTGGTATTTTTCATAGATTTAACTAAATAAATAGGATTAAATCTGCAAAGTTGTCTGTCATGTGCAGACACAACACTGATTCATCCCCTGACTTACTGTACGTGCCTTTCTTATACTTGAAAGATTCATGAGTCAGTGTTAAGTGGCTCAAAACATAAAACAAAACAAACAAAACCATTCTTCTGGAAATGGTCAGGTACAAGTCTGGAAAATGGATAATGAAAAGGCAGCTAATGTCCAAAAAAAAAAGACACCGTAAATCCTCCAGAAAAGATTAAAGGAGTGACCACACACAGTAACTCTTCCTGTGGCTGGCTAGCGTCCACAACTGGGTTTCACTATCCCTGTCTTTGATCGTGCCGATTTAATTTAGGCCAGCTCTGACACTTTTTTTGGTTCAGTGGCGGGGGAGGGCAGTGACAGGACAACAAATGAAATATGGCTCTGAACCAGTGCTTAATAATACCACTTCTCTCCCCCTTCACTGGCCTGCATGGAGCTTTGGCTACTGTCACAGTATGGGATGCTGTTTGAATTCTTAAATCAAAACCTCACAAAAAAAAAAAAAAAAAGATTTCACTCTTAGTTAGGCGTCCTTTTTATTTCTGCAGATGATCAAGGTTGGTCAGGAAAAGCTCAAACTGTGGTTACAACAAAGGCAATTACTGAGAGCTGATTCAATATTGAAAAAGCATAAAAGTTGCTCCTTCCATAATTCTTCTTCTACACCACTGCAATCTGGAAATATAAAATATTTAGGTATTAATGTTTCTCCCAAGCTTGCAGATCTAACTAAATTAAACCATATCCCACTTTTAAAGAAAGTAGAAGGCGATCTGGCTAGATGGAAATGTCTACCCATATCACTCATGGAAAGGGTTGCCGCTATAAAAATGATGGTCTTACCAAAAATAAATTATTTATTCTCAATGATCCCAATTAAACCACCACAAGATTGGTTCAGATCTCTAGATTCATATATGTCCAAATTCCTTTGGAAAAATGAACCCCCACGTATAAGCTTAAAAACACTACAAAAGACCAAGGATAAAGGAGGACTAGAACTGCCTAACTTCCAGCACTATGTCTTTGCCAACAGGCTTCAGTTTATCTCAGGATGGCTAAAACGTAGCTTCTTAGATGAACCTTGGCTAGATGTAGAACAAGCACTTTGCAATAATCTAGAGATCTCAGACCTACCATTTATCAGCTCAAACATCCAACGACATGAATGCTTCAAAAGCGTCAGCATCAGCTCTTCTCTGACAGCATGGTGGGAGTTTCTAAAATTGACGGAGTCTTCATTAATCCCATGCAAACGTACACCTATCTGGAACAACCCTGACATATTACAAAACAATAATATGATAAACTTTCCAGATTGGAGTGGTAAAGGAATCAAATACTTAGAACATATACTAGAAGGAACAGAATTTATTCCATTTGGCAGACTAGTTACAAAATATGGGATCAACAAGAAAAGATTTAGAATATCAACAAATTAAATCCATAGTAAAAAATAAATTTAAACCTGGTTAAGTTGAACCACAAACACCACCAAGTGTGGTTCAATTTCTTACTCTTAAACCCCCCAAATTACTTTCCAAAATATACAGAATGCTTTCTAAAACAGATGAATCAATATCACTTCCTATTTCAAAATGGGAAGCAGATTTATCAGTTAACTTAGGCCAAAACTTCTGGTCTCAGACTTGCTTAAAAACCTTTCATTTAATTAGAAATCCCAGTCTTTAATTAATACAATACAAAATACTACATAGAGTGCACTATACAGGTCATCGGATGTTCAAGATGGGCTTTACGTCTTCCAACAACTGCTCACACTGTCAAACCAATACACCGGACAATTATATCCACGCTCTTTGATTCTGTCCACCAGTTCTGAAGTTTTGTTTGTTGGGCAGCTTAGATAATGTCACTACAGAAAAGAATATAGCCCATATGGTTTTCACTGCCCTGTGCATAGCCAAGAAAACAGTCCTCACGAACTGGAAAAATAAAAATAATCTTAATTCTAATTCTAGCCTCTGCCACCACATCAGATCAATTGCTCTGGGCTCCTTTGATCAGGAGGGTCTTCCTCGGAGGGCTCAATCCGGGGTTGCGGTCATGGCCTATTAAGGGCTCTGTTGGTTCTTAGGTGATGGTTTTCTCGTGGTTGGTGTGTCACCGAGGTTGTGGGCGGGTGGGTGTATGGGGGCTCAGCCCTGGCGCGGGATGCCGACGGTGCATTGAGCCACCTGAGGGGCTCTTCAAATGGTGGGGGAGGCTGTTACATATTTGCAGGAGGTCTCCTCTCTCCAGGAACTCACTCTGCAGGTGGGTAAGAAATATAGTAGTAGTGGAGGAAGAACTCAACGTGGGTGTCTATTGTCTTGTGTAGTCTGGGAGATGAGTGGATGGTGGGGTGGGTGCAGTTTTCTCTGTGGTGAGGTCGGGTGGGCTGCCCCGGGCTATGTGGGGCCGGGCGGCGCTGCTGAACTGGGCCCCGGTCTGGATGGGCCTGGGCCCCCCTGCCCTGGTGGGTTGCAGAGTATGGGGGTGCCTACTGGGGTCAGTGGGGGAGCTGGCCCCAGGGAGGAGTCACTTGCCCCTCCCTTCCTTCCCTCCCCATCTCCAGCTGCCTCCCTCTTCCCGCCGCTCCACCACAATCACCCACACATGCAGGGCCTTGGGGTAAAGGTGTGTCACCAGGGTGCAGGGGAGGCTACCCCCCCCCCCCCCCCGTCCCCTTCTGGCTGCCTGCGCCTCAATTTTATCCCACAACTTAGACATTCACATTACTCACACTCTCATAACACATACATATAGGACGTTGGGGGTGGGCACGCTACACGGCATCCAGAACACCATCACCCCTGTACAACCTCACCCCTGGCGCCTTTGCCCACCTCTCAATTTTAAATACACGTATACATTGAGGGCTATCAGGAGGAGCTATGCACTGACCTGCTGCTCTCTGGCAGGTAGCTCCATGCCCTCCTGGGTTTTAAATGCACCTTAGAACACACATGCATCAACACTACATATGACCGGGCAGAGGGAGGTTTGGAGTCTTCACACACCCCCGTTCTCTGTTGCCTGTTGGAGTGGGGGGGCTGGGAGGAGGACTTGGCCGTTCGATTGGGGTCTGGAATGTGGGGCCTCCCTGCTGCTGCTTCTCTCCACCCCAGGGAAGAGGGTAACACTACCTGGGTCTGGGTGCAGTTTCCCCCTCTAGGGGCAAGGGTAGCTAGACCTGGGGTATAGAGTACGCTTGGGGAGTGTGATTGTGTGTACAGTGTCTATTTATGTCTGTCTCCACGTTGGGTGAGTGCTGAGTATTTGCATATGAGGGTGTGAATGGATGTTCGTATCTGTGTGTGCCTGTTTGTCTGTGTCTATATGTCAGGTCGGGTATCAGACGCCATCTCTCTAGGGACATCTCAGGCCCTCCAAGGTATGGAGGCCTATTTCCCCACACCACTCCCCCTACCAGTGGCAGACACCCTCAGACATCGGTGCACTGGTGGTTCTTGGTGTCTGGGGATGGGCGTTCAGGTATGCACTCCTGGTGGCTGCTTGTCGGAGTTTAGAGCCTGGGGCTCGCTCGGGCCCCTTTGGGGGGTGGCGTGCCCTCGGCCCCTGGGCCTGGGGCTCAGTCACTCTGGCACAGCTGGCTGCCAGCGGAGCTCACGGGCACGTCACTGCAACCCCCCCTGGCTTCTGCTCCATGGCTGCTGAGTGACCCCTCATCTGGGGCTCTCCTCAGCTCTTTCCGGGAGAGTAGCACGGTTGCCCCTCTGTTGGTCTTCCTTGGTCTCTTGTGCTCTGAGGGTCTCTGGATGTCTGGAACCTGGATTTCCTCCATATCTGCTTCATGCCCTGGAGGACGGGGCTGTGGCTCCCCCCACCCTCTAGCACAGGGGTGTCAAACTCAAATACACAGTGGGCCAAAATTCAAAACTGGAACAAAGTTGCGGGCTAACATTAATATTTATTGAAATATATTTATTCCTCCAGATATAAGAATGAATCTTTTCTTATGGACTAAGACACGTTTTGCTGAAAAACTGAATATGGAACAAGCAAAGCTTAATACTAAACAATATATATATTAGCTGTATAATACCAGTAGGCCAGCTCTAATAGTAATTTGGTATGGCTTCACGGGCCAAATGTAATTAGGCTGCGGGCCAAATTTGGCCCGCGGGCCAGAGTTTGACACCTATGCTCTAGCAGATCATTACATGAAGGAACCTTTTGAACACAAGCGCGCTCATGCTCGCAGGTGTACACACACAAACTACACTCTTTTTTTGGCTCCTACCTCGAGGCACACTGTGCGCTGTCGATCTTACGTGCTGCACAATAATATTCAATAGTTAGTATTCACTGTTATATACACATAGATCATCGTGATGATGTTGTTTATTATATTGCTCTCTTTTTTTTGGCTTGTTTTCTCTTTTTTCTTTCTCAACAGGTGATCCAGGTGATTGATATATGTATTTTTTGCCTGTTTGTTTTGTTTGTTTTTGCCCTTTACCACAGTTCCTCTTTCCCGCTGTTTTTCTTTCCCTGCCTCTCTTTCTTTCTCCCTTTTCTTTCCCCCAGTCATGTCTGTCCCGTGTGTAGGAAGTGAAAAAAAAACACTATTTAAAAAAAGAAAAGAAAAGAAAAAGCATAAAAGTCAGGCATAAAAGTCATTTGCACGTAGTGAGTTTAAAATATCTGAAAAAAGAAAAATTACTTTAGTGCATATCACAGAGGCTAAAAACTCATCAGAACCAGCTTTTAAGTGGCTGTCAGTACAAAATAACACAGTTTAGTTAAAGTGGAGTTTGAACCCCAGACCTTTAGGGTGGGAGACAACGAACTTGACAGTTCTCTGTTTTGCCTCATTCTACTTCAGCTCTACTAAAGTGGTCATTTTGCTCACCCATGCCGTACAACTAATTCAGAAGACACTCCTAAAGGGGTGAAGAACCCCACTCCTAATGGATTTATGGGAATTCCAAGCTGACACGAGTGTGATCTTTGGCATAAAAGGACAACTGGCAGTCGATGGCATTCCATCAGTTTATAGCTCACATCTGGTAAACCTCAAAAATATTGTTCTGGAAGCATCTGGAGCGGTTAATACGCCCCAGGAGAAATCATCATTTGTGTGTCAATGGATTTAAACTTGTTCCGTTCCTAAAAAGGAAATGTTACATGTGACTAACATTTTATGGTTCCTGTAACACATATCTATTCAAAACATCAAAACACGTAACACACATATTCCACCCTCTGAGTAGTGTCATCCAATGCTGTCCTCATCCTCGTATTGTTGTGCACACTAATTTCCTGCCAAAACAATTCTGTCAGTGCTGTTAACGCAGCCCCGGTGCCATTTCTGTCAACGATATAATTTCTTCGCATTGTTTGTCATTTTAATGATTCCTGAGGGTGTTGTGTTTAATTAGTGAAATTGCGATGCTCCTTTTTGCATATAGATGCAGCTGCTTTTGCAGCTGCTTTGACCACATATCAAAGCAAATAGATCGCAGAGATGCTACAGAGCGCTGTAGCTTTCTATCTGCTAGTGCTGATGTTCTAACCTTCCAACAACATTGTTTCCAGGTTCAAGCCTCTACTTTGTCTTTTCAGCATATAGCAGTGCTCTCTGAATGACTCTGACATCAGAGGGGGAAAAAAAAAATCAGTTGTCATGGTGTCCGTTTCTGCATTTTTGGTGCACTGCTGATAAAGCGCTTTCTGGTTCCACTAAATTGAAGAGAATGCAGACATTTATATAATACCTCAAAAACTGGACAACTGAAACTAAAACAATCTATGTGAATAAATGAGACCCAAATATGATCTCGGACCTAATCTGCTAAAATCTTAGAAATGCAATGTCTTCTTTAGATGTCAACAGGGATGCTAGCTTACTGCTAGCTTTCGTTCATGACTGCTTGGGTAATGCTAAAGATGGCTGTGACCTGCAGTCTTCAGCTGCCTCACTTTTTACTTTTGGGAAATTAATTAACATTTGGACCATATGAATGTTTTTGAAGTTTCTTTTACCTTCCTGTCAACGTTAGATGTTTTTAGATGTTCATACAAGCAAAGGAAAAAGGTAAAAAAGGTAGCTTCAGGTTAATATCTTACGCAACACCTCCCACAATTATGAAGAGTGTCAAGAGTTAAGTGTGGATATCATTTAAATAGAAAATGTAAAGTATGTACAGACTCTACAAGGAAATGGGTCTCCTACTATGTTCCACCCGATTATGTCATCTTGATTTATTCTGTTTATCTGATGTCTGTCCATCTACTAAAAATCAGCCAGCATGAAATATAAAATATGTTATGCTCTTCAAGGTCACCTTCACTAGGATAGAGTGCATAAAGTAAATGTTATACCAACTCCCCCTGTTAATATTTTTCATATTTCTGGTAAGTAAACTCACTAAAAATAAACAATAATAAGATGTCGGTGGCTGATAATAAAATATATAATATATATCTCTTACAATGCGTAATATCCACCTCCCTGTTTTTCCCCAACTTAATTAAAAGAAGCCACATTGGTCAGAGAAAGAAGTTACTTTGAAAGCATTCGTTCATATTTGCTCCCATTATTTTTAGAAATAGCAAATGAAAGTTGTGAGAATGGGGAATGAAAAATGGATCTGAATACGTCATACGCTGTAGAGAATATGTGCCTATTTATTAATCCAAATGCAGTTGAAATGAAAGTGTTAATTTATTTTTACTACTGCATACAATACTATGTGCTATTGCCTGCCTCAAGGTTTTCTTTTCACGCCATTGGTTTCTGAAGAACCATTTAGAAACCTCTAATGTAGATTTATGTTGATTGCCGTCTTAGTCCCTGCACTGCTTAAAACTAACACGTTATTAAGTAACGCATTACAGTAACTACGTTATTATTGTGGTAACGAGCACGGTAACTAGTTATTATGCCAAACTCAGGAACGTGTTAATCGTTACTGGGTTTTACCTCGGAAATCGGAACATGGCCCTGGGAATAATGTCACAAAAAAAAAAGAGAAGTCGGGATTCCAATATGGCAATGCCCTCGAAAACGGTTGTTTTGCTAGCCCTCTACAAAAACAAATTACTACTATGGCTATTTTTTATGCACCCTGTTTTCTTACTATATTGTAATTGTTTTTACACATAGGTATGCATTAAATTTGAATCCCCTGTTGCAGTTATCACAAAGAAAAGAAAAAAAAAGGAGGAAAAACTACATATAAAAACAAGAGCAGCAGCAACGCCCGTCCCAGGATGTGTGTGTTGCTTAATGGGGAGTAATTCATTTTCAGCCTTTGTGTTTACTGCGTCTATTTCAGCACCCGACGTGCCAACCTGTGTCCTCGAGACACAAGGTGAATCCCCAGCAAGGTGGCTCTGACATTAAAAGTTACACTGGATATTAGTTTGAGGGTTTTCATGACACAGTGTGCACAGAACTGAACAAACCAGCCGTGCTAATAATAGCCACTACTCTATCTGAGCACAATGACAAATTAGCTCCATTCAGGGAGCGCAGATTGTCGGTGTAACCAACCGTTATTGGAAATCTTCATGAATTACACCCAGTTTCCTTATATGAATCATTCAGAGTTGGTTTAATCTATGACCAATGTAATAATTTAATTCAGATTTGTCCCTTCTAACCTATTAATGCTTTCGACTTAAAATATTCAGCAGCAGTTACCTTGAAGCAGACTTTGCTGAGAGAACATTGGACTTCCTGAAAGGGTGAAGTTAAAGCCGTAGCAACACAACTTTTAATGCTAACAATTAGAGTGAAACAGCATAAAGGTGCATGCTTTTTAAACAGAACGTTTGCATTTTTTTTAAAGTAACATGGATGATAATTTAATAAAGACAAATCATTAAAAGGACTTGAACATGATTTATTGATATACAGAATTAAGTTAAGCTATTTAGCGGTTAGACTCATCACAGCAGAATGGAAGCAAGCAGGGGGGATCAGGGCAGCACCGCCGGACTCTAGACACTGGTGGTGGAGATGAAGATGGAGGCTTGAATGGAGGCTGAATACCATGAGTGAGGAGGCGATGGGGAGGAGGTAGGTTGCACAAAGGACTTGGCAAGGAGAAAGACAAATCAGCAATGATATTTAAAGTACACAGAGAGGAAGCTGATTGGCCAGAAGAAGTCAGGCAGAAGGATGATTGGATTAGACCAGTGATGTCAGCAATGAGCTTGACAGGATGGGAAAGTGATGTAAAGTGTATATTGTGTAGCCACCAAACACCTGGGAAGTAGTCTTATGTGTGATTCCAAATCTTCCTTATTGAGCAAGTCATCCAAAAAGCACATTACAAACATAACAAATAAACTTTGTTCATAATTCATAAGGTGAGATTTATTATAAAATTCAAAACATTCAGACAAACAGCGCAAAAGACTATCCTGAGATTGCTCTGATGCCGAGGAAAAGCAAATCTTGTTTGTGGTACTTTGCTTTGGTGGAATATTTGCAAATGGGCAGGAAAACTCTGCCATCAAAATGGCTTTACTGTAATTTGAAATCATTGTATTTCAATGAAATGTGTATTTCATGTCAGAAGCACATACAGTGCAAAGTTTATTGAAACAACACGTTTAAAACTAAAAGTTATTTAGCAATATATTAGGCAAATAACCTGAATTCACATTTTTAAACCCAAACTTGAGCCAGCAAACTGGACTTCTTCGAGAAGTCAATCAGGCATAACACTTAACCACTGAAACAAAGTCTTCTGTTCAGCAATTTGAGCAAACACCTGAAATTTGGCATCTTAGTCAAACTATAATAACGTGCTTTGACGCTTTATTCTGCTTTTCTGTAATCTAGTAAAGATTTGAAAATTCATGGATAACAATAATAATTATATTTTAGCATTAAAAATGTAATTTCAATCAATGATTTTGTGCATTCTGATGAATATAACATTACAGAAACATAAAAAAATGTAATAATATAAAAGTAATATGTAAATAAGTAAATGTAAGTGATTGCCAAGATAATTTAAGGCACCTGTGGCATCATCCTTACATTATGTCAGCAGGTGATCAGCTGATCACGTGGCTGGGTTTAAAAGAGAGACGCCACCCACCTGTTCGCCGCTCAGACATCGTTCTCTTCATGTCAGGAGCTCGGAAACCTTGCCGACGTCAGTCTCCGCCTGATTCAGCAACTGTGAGTGTTTTTCCTCTCGATTCTTTTTCTCATCGCGGCTCCGCTCGCTCTTCATCTGTAACGCCAGTTCTGAAGCCAGGCTTCGTGCACTGATCTGTTCCAACCCATCGCTAGCCTTCGCCACGTTTGGGTCTAGCCAGCACGCCACACGGGCACGCCGAATTACTGTGTGTAATTCGCCCGACCGTGACAGGATGTCTGAGCCCCATATAGACCCAGCGGAATTCGAACGGCTGAAAGCCGAAGTACTATATCTTCGTGGTGTGGTAGATCGGATGAGCACAAAAATGGAGTCTCTCGCCGAAACTGTCCTCCAACTTTCCACTTCCGTCACCTCGCTGCAACGTCAGCCAGCGCCGGTGAGCGCGGAGCCACGGATCGGACTACCAGATAAGTGGAACAGAGTTGATGGCCGGCCTGATGGTTTGCTCGCCACTTTAGACATGCTGTTTGAATGTCAGCCACTAAATACGCCACCGCCTGTGCAAAAGTTGCAATGTTAACCTCTCTCTTGCTGGCCAGGCTCAGGAATGGGCCGCGGCTCTCTACAACAATAAATCTGAAGCTTGCAATGACTATGCCCTGTTTGTGGAGGAATTAAAAAAGACATTTGTTCCCCCGAGCAGTGAAGTGGAAGTGGAGTCACAGCTGCTTCATTTACGCCAGGGCAGTCGACCCGTCTGTCACTTTGCCTCCCAATTCCGTACCCTGGCCGCTAAGCTAAAGTGGGGAGATGCTTCTCTACGCTCCATTTTTCTGGAGGGACTGGCTGATTACATCTGAGATGAGATGACCGGCCGTGAGGCCCCCAAAACTCTGGATGAGGCCGTGGACCTCGCCCTGAAGATCGACCAACGAGTGATGTCGCGGCCTCGCCACACCCCTCGGGCCTTCAAACCCTTCCAGCCTCAGAGGGCCATGTCTTCGCAGTCTCCTCCCCCCTCGCTGCTAGCCCAAGCAGTACATCCAGCGAGGAGCCCATGCAGCTGGGTAGACTCTCCAAAGAGGAGAGAGAGAGACGCTGGCGTGAGGGTCTCTGCGCCTACTGTGGATCAGCTCGACACCGTCGTCCCCAGTGCCCGCTACGTCCGGATTACGCATTACTGTAATCCGATTACTTTTTTCAAGTAACGAGTAAAGTAAGGGATTACTATTGCAAAAACGGTAATTAGATTACGGTTACTTTCCCGTAGGAACGCTGCGTTACTGCGTTACTAAAACCGTGATTTTTTTTTGCGAGAATGTCTCACGACAGTGACGTAAGCAAGTGCAACGTTCATGACAACAGCTGTGTGCAGATCAACAGTGGATAATATATCGAGTGCAGGAGAGAGTATGAGCGTGCAGCGTTTAAAGCGTGGAAGTACTGACCTTACTTTGAGTTGGATTCCATAAAAAGTGACAAAAACATTAGTGTCCGTTGTGCGTGGGAAGAAAACTTCTTTTTACAGCGAAAAAAAACCCTAAACTTCCGAGCAAGCGCCGAGTGCGCAACGATGTAATGAGAAATTCACAGAGAAACTCACGGATTCTTCAACTGACTGTGGCACACCTGCACCAGGGTAAACCTCCGCCTACCCCCAGTCCTGCTTTACTGGTGAAAATAGAGCAACAGGACCGCTGAGTCTTTGACTTTATTTATTTTCTGCTGTGTTTTACTTGCATCTATTTGAAAGACTGAGTGTAAACACAAAAAATATTTTATTTTATGTGCTGGAATGTGCAGAAAATAGGTTTAAATGTTAAACTAATTTCTTCCAGTCAGAGAATGTTGCATATAATTAAATGTTTTGCTTGATGCATAAAGTTAAAAGATTAAAACTAATAAAACAAGTTAAAAAAAAGAGATTTTTCCATTTGATTACTTTTGTATGATGGATTATGTAGAAAAAGTAGAATTGGGCTGAAAGATCTATCGCTTTATCACCTATTCAGGTTGTAAATCGTGTTTTTAAAAAGTAACTAAGTAACTAAGTAATTAATTACTTTTGAAAATAAGTAATCAGTAAAGTAACAGGATTACATTTTTGGGGAATTAATCAGTAATTAGTTACTGATTACTTTTTTCAAGTAACTTGACCAACACTGGCCAGGAGACATTACCATAGCAACAAAAATCCCAAAGCTATAACAGACAGTATTTTAACCCACTTAAAACCTGAATCTGTAGTTTTTTTAAAAAATAAACATAACCAAGTTTCCTAATCTCAACCAGTAACATGTTTGAAAATTATACAAATCATGGGTAAATGTGCGACCTGTAGAAGTCAAAGTGACGTCTCCAGCATGAACAACATAATGATTTTGCTCACACTTCTCCAAACTTCAAATTTAAAAGTGGATTGTACTGATTCAGTGCACACAGACCTGAATTACAGAGCAGACGGATGAAAAATTGTGCTCCAGGACACAAAATAAGGTTGGAAAATATTGATGTGGAACACCAAAAAACTATAAAATCCATAACTCGATGGCTAAAATGTTGTACTTATTCACAAACACACCTGAGGCTGATCAGGCTGGGAGGAGTGAGCATTTTGGTTTATTATTATTATTATTATCATTATTAGTAGCGGTTTACGCTCATGTAAGCAACTCCAGGAAAGAACAGCTGAAAATAATGTGATTTATTACTTACAAAAACTTTGAAAGTAGAGAATGCAAGCATTTAGATTATCTGATCTGGACATTTAAACTGACCTTTAAAGGGCAAATCTATCATAAAGAATTGTTGGGGACCCTCTGGTAGTTAGGCCATTAATCTCAAATCTTTGCAAGGCAACTAAGATCAGACTCAGAATCCACAGTAAAAATCTCTTCCAAGAACTGGGCACAGCCAGGACATTTATCAGAGTTTTCATTCGTTGACAGCTTGAGCTTGACATTAAAATAATCGAAAATCCACGATATTACATTTACAGTACTGCAGAAACTGAATCTGAATGCTAATTTTCTGCATCAGTATTCATGTTTCCTTCCTTTGAGAGCTTTTTAGAGTTTGTTTTATTTCCAAAATGGTTTTTGGCTCAGTTTGTTTGACTGAATTCTGCTTGTTTTGGGGCAATTTATGAAAAAAAAGATCCTCAGAGGAAAGAGCTCTAATGGCTTGTTATCTAATAAGTCACTTAAAGACGTTTGCAACCTTTTACTGTTTGTTTTTAGAAATGTGGTCAGAGACCTCAGAGGAGAAATGCTAATGCAGCTTACCTACACTCCATGACTCATCACAGGATTACATCAAACAAAGAAAGAGAGAGAATACACCGGTATTAAAAAAAACCCACACAAACAGGAATGTATATGTTTTTGTTTACATTTGGGTCTGACTTGAGGGACTCTCTAGAATTGTATACCCTATAAAACCTGCGGCAGGGAAATTAAACCAGATTTCTGTACATTTATTTCTCTCAAGAGTGCAGTTCATGAGACAGCGACTAAATGCATCTGATATTCTGCCACACAGTGGATCAGATTAAAAAAAGAAAAAAAATCTGATTACACGTACGTCTGTGTCTAATCCAACATCGAGGTCAAATGAGAAAGCAATTTGCGGGAATATGCCGTTTCATTTCATCTTATGCTCCCTTGATTTGAAAGTGTTTGTTTGCTACGTTATCTCCATGCTGAGTGGATTAGACAGTAACCTGGTTCGACACTGAATGAAACACCTAGCCTCTTGCTTCCCTCTACCATGTCTCCTCGGTTACTTTAGATCCATCTTCTTCTCTCTTGGCTTCTTCTATCTCTTTCTGTCAAGTTCACGCAAGAAAGCAGCAGTCACTAATCCACCGGCAGCCTGAGTGGGCGGTGAATAGAGGAGTACCGTGGATTCGAGGGAAACTGTTCAAGACTCTGCAGAACGAAACCTCTTTCGGGGTCAGACTGCCAGACGCAATCCTTGACCGGAAGCAACTGGCCTAGTTTCCTTACGAGTAATCTTTCTCGACAGCCTGCATTCAGAGAAAGACTGTGTCTGTGTGTCTCTGTGTGCTTTTAGTTGTTTCAAACGGCCGTGCAGCAGCACAGAAGCTGCTGTAGCTTTGTCATAATGGCACTGCAGTAGGGGAAGGGTTCCTCTAAAGGACACGGGTAACACTGGAGCTCTTTGGATGAGGACAAGAAAACAAGGGTCTGTGAAAGGCAAAATATAAAACAAGATCTGATCAAAAAGTAAATCTTCAATTGTTGTAAACTTTGTTTTTTAAAATGTGAAAAATTGCATAAATAATGCACGATTTTAGTGTTATCCCAGTTTTGCTTTTCCATACCCTGGTTTTTAAATACTACATATACTACATAACAGCTTACATTATGTATCACAAGCAAAGAAAACAAGAAAAACTACCTGCATGTTTGGGAGCTACTTATCAAAATTTAATTAAAGCAGCTACAGTGAGTATGTTAAAGCCACAGTGGCTCAAATATCGGTTTATATGAAAGGGGATTCATAACTGCTTCTCTGTTCATCTCTACAGAAGATCTGACCGCATTTAAGTGCTCATTTTTGTTTTCCTATTTTTCAGCTCGCTCATCAGTCTCATTGGTGCACTTTGGGAAAAAGCTGTTCTGAAAAATGTTTTAGCACCAAACTGCAGATAACATTATAGACCAGCAGGCGAACAGAAGGTCACTTGATAATAAAATACCAAATCATTGCTTTGTTGCTCCCACTCCGCCTGGTGTCAAAAAGAGACAGATTGCAGACACATCTACTTGTTATGCAGTTAAAGTTAAGCTGGAGGTATGGAGATGCCTGGGAGAAAGAGCACTGGACTTTTTACACAGTTTTGGAGCGATATTATCTCAGGAAATGAGAAGAAGCAATTTTCAAGAATAAGAGTGATGGGCAGAGATATAGTTCTGGCAAATACAACCTTTCTACATATGGAAAAAACATTGTTACGACTGCTGTCGTAATGTTTTCTGATATGCAGGCAGTAGTCTGCAGGTGTCTCTCTGTGATTGGTGGACCCAGAGGATGGATCATATGGATTGGCTAACCAGCTGGAGACGACGTTTATGATGACACTGCCATGGACAGCCAGTCATTCATCCTCAGGTCATCCCAACCAACAGACCTTTTGCAACAGGCCCAATGCTGTTCGCCTTACACAGGAGTATGTAGGGGTGGACTGCCTTTTTGTTTGATTATAATTTTCTCCTGTTTTTCTTATTTAGGGAGGCAGGTTGCTGTTAGATTCTTTTGGTTAGGTAAGTTTGGTAAATCCTTGAGATAGGCTCCTTTTGTTTGTTGTTTTTGTGTTAGGTCCACCCCGAAGCTTTAACCAGCTCATCTTTTGTGTCAACTAACCTAACGAATCAACATCTTAATGTTTAAGATGGACATTTTCCTGTTGCCCGAAGCCTTATTCTGAAAGCAGATGTCATGAGTTTAGGCTGGGTCTGACTGTTTTACTGTCAATATTCACAATATGAAAATATTTTTTACTAAAGACCTGAAACTAACAGCTGAGGCCATAAACCCATCAGCAATGTCATCTTAGTGGCCTGAGATCAACTAAGCAAGCCGGTCAGTAACTCAGACTTTTTCCCCCGCTGCTTTATTTTTGCATTAGCTTCACTTCCTAGAAGCATCTTTGATATGCAGCCCAGTCTCTGACCTTTGTATCTGCTCAGAACTGTTTCTTACTATGAGTAATCTTGTTTAAAATGTTGCTGCCACATTGTGCCTGTGTGGTCTTAAGCCCAATAAATCTGAGGTTTGCATGTCAGGAAGAGTATGCAAAGTAAAATCTCTGAATAAAGTCAGATACGTTTGCAGTGGCGACGCCTGGGGAAGTAAGGGAGCAGTGAAACTTCCCTTTTTTGGGAAGCTGGAGATGCAGACGGGTGGGTTTATCCATTAGTAAAAAGACCAGCCACCACAGCACTGACCATTTACACTGCTTTATTCACAAGAGTTAGCCCACAGTACATAAACATGAGTCATCGTACTCCCCTGAAACACAGTGTTGAGGTTGGGCTGAATAAATAAAAATTCATACCACATTTTATTCAATCCATATGTCAGACAGAGCACGAGAGCCCCTTCACTTCACACCTTTTTTTCTCCTCTCTTCTCTGAGACTTGACAAAGTGATCAAAGGTTCTTTGTGCCCGTAAGTTTGACAGAGTTATTACATATTCATTCTCACCAACTCCATCCCGATGTTTCATTAAGTTACACTGATCCATCTCCATGGCCATAGAAACTAATAAAATATGAATGAAAAGCACTTTTTCAAGTTTTAAGGTGTGTTTAAATCATGACATCGCCCTACAACACCGTTCTGTTCACAGGCGACGGACCCCTTTGAAATGGAAAAGAGCACTGCGGTGATCTTTTAGTCTGCGTTATGAATAAAAATGAGCTATGAATAAAAAAGAATGGATAAAGGGATGCTCGTAGTCTCCGCACTATGGTCAGATTATTCAAAAACCATGCTGAATGTGCTTAAATTCAACAACATGCGCTGTTTATGAGCCATGTGTAAGTGTGGACAATCACTAAACTGGAAGGCAAAACATAAACTTGGAGAATTATAAGAAACTAGGAGAGAGATACGGCGGCATTAGTGTCTGACACCATGTCAGATTTTACGGATTTAGACTTCTGATGAAAACTTATTAGAAGTGCAGCCATTGTGAAGGTGCACTGGGCTCGAACCCATGTGGAGGTAAACAACGACTGCAGGTGAGCTGAGGCTTTTCTTACCCAGCAGGTCCAACGAATAAGCACCAAAGGATGATCTGATATCCTCGTGTTGGTGTTGTTCTCAGACCATCATGAAAATGTTGTTCCAGGATCAACATTGCAAGTGACCAATCACATTGTTGTGACGTTATTCTTTTGCGCGCCAAGCCATTTGTGCATTTATGAAATTCCAATGTTGCAAGGACAATATCAATTCTGCTTACTGTTTATTAAAGGGTTACGGTTAGGGTTAGGGTCAGGGTCCGTTGATCGGCGGACAGAGGGGGTTTCATGCAGCTTTAGAACAGTTTTTTGTTTTACGCCGCTTTTTCCCGAAGTCGCAAAAGTATGACGTCAAAACATTCTGATTGGTCACTTGCAATGTTGATCCTGGAACAACATTTAGTATGATGATCTGGGAACAACACCAACACGAGGATATCAGATCAACCAAGCACCAAACAGGCCCTGTGCTTAAAATATGTCCCCTTTGGAAAAATCATCCCGCATGTCAAAAAGGTTATGCTCACCCATCTGTGATTTGATATCCTGGGAATGACAGTGGTACTAAAATGAAACACCTGGAAGATCATTTTTGCAACTGTTAATGTTAATTATATATTTTTTTCATGTTGTGGTGTATTTTCTAGCATGTCACATTTTATTGCATTTATTTCATTGACGTATGGTTTTATCTTCTTTGGTCAATCTTATTGCTTTTAAATGTGTTATAGAAATAAACTGACACTGACATTAACAATTACTAACAGGTCAGTGACAACATTGGGTATAAGAGAATCTCGGAGACCTGTCTGCAAAGAACTTGGATAAATTGTGGAAAATCTTTGACTGTTCTTCGACGTAACATTGTGACAACTTTGAATTTGTCATCATCTACAGCGCCTAATATCATGAAAACCTTGGAGAAATCTCTGTGGGCAAAGGACAAGCCTGAAAATCAATATTGGGTCCCCGTGATCTTCGTGCTCTTGGGTTGCACTGCGTTAAAAACAGACACAATTCTGTCTTTTAAATGAAAACTGCACTGGCTCAGGAACCCCCACACCACTCGCAAAAAAAAAGAAGAAAAAAAAAAATCACTGTCTGTGTACACAGTTCCCTGTACCATCCCCAAAATCAGGTTAGAAGAACATGATCTGGATGTGTTACAATTAGGCTAAAGCTAATTCAAAATGCACTGAGATGGTAAACTGCTCTGTGGTCTGACAAATTAAATTCAAATTTGTCCAGAGAACAGAGAAGCAACTCAGCTTGTTATTAGCTCCTGAATTGAGAAGCTTGCATTTCTGATTGTACGGGCGTGCATCGGGGCTTACAGAATTACCAGTTTGCACATCCGGAAAGACCCCAGAATGAAAGGTATATACAGGTTTCAGATCAGCACCTGCTCCCATCCAAATGGCATCTTCGTCAGGGAAGCTAAACCACATACTGCATCTATCAGTATGACTTTGTAGTAGAACAGTCATTTTTCTGGTTTCTATTGTCAGTAAAATATGTTTTTGTTGGATTCACCACATTCTGTTCTTTTTTCCACATTTTAAAGTTTTAGGATTTAATTTATTTATTTGGTTTTTGCAAGGGGTTCTGT
Source organism: Rhamphochromis longiceps (assembly GCF_057381845.1). Lineage (NCBI taxonomy): Eukaryota > Metazoa > Chordata > Actinopteri > Cichliformes > Cichlidae > Rhamphochromis > Rhamphochromis longiceps. Next base: position 36,473,981 of record NC_140559.1, on the reverse strand, counting down.
TTTATTTGTGAGTAATATTTTTTCACTATTACAAAATTCACAGAATTGCATCAACATCTCGTCTGCCTGTTTCCTTTGTTCTTGTGTGTCTCTTCATTATTAACAAAAGCAGTTTACATTGGGTCTTATCGTCACACCCTGTGTACTGATATCAAAGCACACAAGATTAGGAAAAAACACACATACTCGACTCATTTCTGTTATGGCGTTTTTCATACTTTGATGTATCAAAATGATCAATTATGCAGTTCAAAATGTAGAAAAAGGTTTTTAAGATCTTAAATCCTGTTTACTCCAAATTTAAAAACATATTTTGGGTAAAGGCAATTTTAGCAAATCAGATGCTAATGGCAATGTCACGTTTAGTACAGAAATTTGCTATTATGTAAATGAGCTGGAGCTAGCGCGAAAGATAAAAGCGGCATTGTAAAGTGTAAGAGAAGTACATTTCATGCTGTTTTGTAATGTGTTGTCTGACTGTGTGTATTTCTTTTTGGGTTCATCAGCTTCACAGGGTCGACTGCTGTCAGGTTCTGGCAAAAAAAACCCAAAAAACACTTAGATTAGGTAGAGAGCCAGGGACACTGAAAGAGACATAAAGGGGGGAGGGGGGGAAACAACATGTGGAGGGGAAATGAGTTTAAGAAACAGAGAAGGACAGAGAATTAGAATGAAAGTGAACCAAATACACTCAGTGAGACGAGTCTGCCAAATACGCTGAGAGCGAATTAAGTAAAAACCAGAATGAAAGCTGAGACAGAGAAATTGTGCCTGCATACACAGGAATGAGCATGATGCAGGGAACAAGCTGGTAAAACAGGAGATGAGGACAAAGCAGCTCTGGCATCTGTGGGCACAGAAAAGGGACAGGTTACTCCTTCAGTTTAATAATCCTGAGACTAAGGTATGTGCTCTATTTTGTGTGTTCCATCCATCTAGCAGCTTTTCTTCTGCTTATCGATTTCAGTGCGACAGAGTTGCTGTCGCCCTGCTGTCACTGGGCGAAAGGCGGGTACAACCTGGAGAATATCGTGTGACTTCCTCAAAAAGAAAACAAAGCAAAAACACAGCTTCAACAACCAGCTCCTTGATCACACCCTGTACAGACTGTATATAAAAGATGATTATCCACTGATTCTAAGTCTAGGATCTGAGAAAATGAGGACACTACATGCTTACTGTCACGGACCCGGCTCTGGGGACTCGGGGTCCGTGGGCAGTGGGGACTGTGACTGTTATTGTTGTTATTATTATTATTATTATTTGGTGTGTTGTCTGCACTGCCCCTATGCACATCTGTATGTAGGCAGGTATGTGTGTGTTTTGCCTTTCTGCTGTGGCCAAGTTACAGGCACCTTCAGCCCTGGGGGCGTGGTCTAACTTGAGGGCTGGCCACACCCGAAGTCCTGGCCGCACACCTGCTCCTCATCTGGGCTCGTCGGGGGAGCTATTTAGATGAGCGATGGAGCTTCCACCGACGCGGGATTATTGCGTTTGACTACACGTCAGTCTTCAAACAAGTCAAGTGTGAGTGTATGCCTGCTGGGATAAGTGTTAACGGCTGCCTCTATTGTTTTCCCCTCAGGAGGAGTGTGGGACGAGAAGGAGCAGTAAGCAGGGACACTGGGGCAGAGAGCACTACACGGGGACTTTTGGGAAGAAGACACTCCACGGGAGTCTGGGAAACTGGGGATTTATTGTTGTTTACTTCACCACCTTGTAAATAAACACTGTTGCACTGAAGAGTCCGGCGTTTGGGTCCCATTTCCCCATCTCCCCACGGTCTGCCAGCCAGACCGTGACACTTACAGTCACAATCACAATGGATTCAGTGAGACTTGGCAGTAGCTCGGGAGGTAGGCCAGGTCATCTGCTAATTTGAAAGTTGGTGGTTCATCTCGAGCTGCTCCAGTCTGCATGCCAAATATCCTTGGACCAGATACTAACCCTGTCTTTCTCCAATGCATCCGTTGGACCATGAATGCTAGATAGAAAGTTCTTACCTGGAAAAAGCATAGAAAAAAGTGCTTGCATGAAAGGACGAGTGAGGGAAGTTTGAGTGCTCAGGTAGAGTAGAAAAGCACTTTATAAGAACCCATGCATTTACTTGACACTATCTCTTGAGACTACAAACAATAGCAAAATGTTTACTGAGGTCGTTAAGAACAAAGCAACTGAACAGTCATTTTTCAAACAGACTTCTATACAACTGAACTTTTGGACCCAGATGCTTTGACACTTGCTGAAAATGAGAAAGAACGCAAGCATTTCGCGGACGAGTGTCAGGGTTGATTTATAAAAGAAGGACAGCAGCAAGAGTGAAAGGGAAGGTCTACAAGATGGTAGTGAGACCTGCTATGATGACAAACAAAACAAAAAGACAGGAGGCCAAGATGGCAGTGTTGAAGATGTTAAGTTTGGGAGGGACCAGAATGGATGAGATTAGAAATGTGTACATGAGGGACAGCTCAGGTTGATTGGTTTGAAGACAAAGTTACAGAGGCAAAGCAGAGATGGACAGTGGACATATTGGACAAAGAATTTTGAATATGGCGTTGCCAGGCAGGATGAAATGAGAACCACAGAGAAGATTCATGGTTGATGTGATAGAAGAGGATGGTAGGGATGCCATAGGGTGACCCCCTAAAGCAGGGGCGTCAAACTCCAGGCCTCGAAGGCCGGTGTCCTGCAGGTTTTAGATATCACCTTGGGTCAACACACCTGAATCAAATGATTAGTTCATTACCAGGCCTTTGGAGAACTTTAAGACATGTTGAGGGGGTAATTTAGCCATTTGAATCAGCTGTGTTGGATCAAGGACACATCTAAAACCTGCAGGACCTCGAGGCCTGGAGTTGGACACCTGTGCCCTAAAGAGTGTAGCTGAAAGAAGAAACTAGAGGTTTGAAAAAGTTCTAAAATAACTACAGTTTAATTTGTCTCTCCAGTCACTCAGTCTAATACTAACCTAGGTTACTAAATTATTCCATTAATCCAAAAGTCTTCTATACTCCACTCCAAACGCCTCTTTGACAGGCTCGGTTAGTAGATCAGACTTATAATAGCATATCCCAGAATATATTATTTAATCCCACACCACAACTACATGAAGGATCCTGTTAAAACTATCACCAGGCTCTCCTTTGTTGAAAGTAATACTGACAGAACATAATGGCTGTAATGAAATATTCTCATTGTTCTCTGGGGTTCCTCAAACAGTGTCTCGGCACTTCTGATCTTGGCAGTTTCAATTTAGGAAATAAAAGAAGAGCGTGGGGCTTCCCTGAAGTTGTGATCCTGGGCTCTTTTTAGAGCGCAGCGGCTGCCTTCTTCACAGTCTGCTTCACCTTCCTATCAGCGGGAGTGACAGAGAGGAACAGAGAAGGGGCAGAGAGGGGCCCGGGAAACGAGACTGAAGACATTAGCAGGAGAGAACAGATGGAGGCTGAAGGAGGAAAAGACTAAGAAGGGGAGACAAGGTGAGATGTAGACACAAGGAGATCTAGGAAATGGAGGGGAAGGAGAAAGAGCAGGAGTTCATCATTTCAGTTGACAGGCATACTAATCTCCCTTCTCTTTGTCAGACATGGTTTCTATCTGTTGTATTCCCATCTCCTCATCCTCCTCCATCCAAACCTTTTTTTTGTCCTCTGCCACTGATTCCATTTGAACTTGTCTCTTCTGCTTTCCACTACATTTTCTGTCTTCCTTCTCCTGCTCCTTTGCTCATTTTCCTCCTGTTTCACCTTGATTCCTCTCCCCTCCCACCCCGTTCCCTTTTGTCATCCCCTTTTTCATTGATCCTACCCCCCTCTGTTTCTCCTCCCTTCATGCTGCCACTCTCTGTCTCTCCTCTGAGTCATTCAGAATAATTGCTCTGCGGTGCTCTCCTTCACTTTGGGTGCTTATCAAGCTTTGGCTGCTATCTGCACACACAGCGTGCCCTAACAATTCTGAAAATGTTTGCAACCACACATGGAGGCATGCACATGCACACACAAGCGCATGCACACACACACACACGCACACACATGCACACACACACACACACACACACACACGCACACACACACAGCGATGTGTGAGCGAAGAAAAGTTAAATTTGAGTGAACAAAATTCATTGCTGCGTGCAAAAAATGTATTTCAGTGTCTTTCACGTTAGAGCACTTATGCAAATATGTGATGTCTTGATAAATCGAGCAGGTATTTGAAGTTTACACAGCACCATTCTCGCATGAAAATAACTTAAAAGTTTACTTTGTGACCCAGACAGAGTAATATTTCAAACTCCGCCACTACCTCGTTTGAGTTTTGGATGAAATGGATTCTGGGATATTGCATTTCGTCATTTCGAGCTGATTAGAGATCAAAACAGCCAATCAGATTTTTTTTGCATCCAAGTCTGTGATTGGCTGGTTTTGTGGCACAAATATAACGGTGTACAGAAAGAGTTGAGCGCGCACAGGCAGAAATGTTGAGAGCGCGAGCAACACATTGCGAGCAAGAGCAAGTGCAAAAACTGATCAACAGGGGCTGCTGTTGTGTGTGTGTGTGTGTGTGTGTGTGTGTGTGTGTGTGTGTGTGTGTGTGTGTGTGTGTGTGTGTGTGTGTGTGTGTGTGTGTGTGTGTGTGTGTGGATAATAGCAAACACTGAAATACATTTTTTGCACGCAGCAATGAGTTTTGTTCACTCAAATTTAGCTTTTCTTCGCTCAAAATAAATTTCTCCTTAAAATGCAAGACTTGCACCTGCATTTTTTTTTTACGTGCGCTCAAATTTTTTTAATGTGCGCTCAGAATAGTGGCACAAAAATAACGCCATAACACAGCAGGACCAATCACATGCCAAGAGCCACTTACGGCACACCCATCACTGGCCCTGCTGATGTGCATGTGGGTGTACAGAGGCTTCCATTTTCACCTAACAGGTCACAGTTTCTCTTTCATGTCAATCCATTCAACCATCTATTCATCACTATTAAATAAAAAGGGTGAATGTGTTCTTCATCTTCTTTGCTTTTTTAAACTCTTGATTCCTTCCACGCTTGTTTCTCCCTGTATCATTATAGCTTTATCTATGATACTTACGTATGTGTCTCCTCTACAATCAGCTGATTATAGAGCAAATGTGAGGAGAGGAGGAAAATGAAAGAGCTGTCTAGCTATGGAAATTACTTTTAATTTTATTGCACAAGGACAAAATTTTGGTTCTTTGTGAGCATCTGCATGCTAGCACAAAGCTAGCCAAGAACCCAGAGTGGTACTAAAGCGGAGTGTATGCAGACCCAAGTCCAGCCACCAGAGCCTGAACTTCAACTTCAACAGATAACAGCCTCCATTTCGACCTGTTCAGTTTTCTAAAGTCAAAGTTTCTTTTGGCTGGTTTTCAGCTTTGCTGTAATTTACCAGTGGATGCTTGGGACTGCGTGTGTACTGTAATTGATATTTCTCATTTAACAGCTTGGGTAGCAAAAGAGTTAGCCAGGAAGTCAAGCATAACACCAACATTAAACTAGACAGGCAGCAGCAGATTGGTTCACAATAGTGTTGCCTGTGTAAAGTACAGCTAATGCAAAGTATTAGTGTTGAGCAACATGTGTCAGGTTCTCAGACATGGAATAAACCCACTTTTTCAAAAGACTTTTCATATTCCACGTCTCTAAAACTGGCTAACAATTGTTTTAACCCAGTTACAACTAGGTAATAGTCTAAAAGAATAGTGAGAAACACTCCAGCTAAACAGAAAAGAGGGGTTTCCATATCTCCAGTGCTACTATGAGCAACCAAGGTATTTCCTCTAGCTCACACAAAAACTAAGTCTCTAGCATAGCGTAATTTCACTTGCTTGATACTGTAAAAAATGTAGCATGAGTACTAAGAAGAAATAGAGTGATCATATTTAATGATATTAGCCTCTGTTTCTCGGCTCCCTATACAGAAAATGGAGCTTGGTCAGTGATTATAGGTCTCCTCTAACCTCAAACAGTAACAGCCAATTGACACCATGGTTCTGTTCGAAGTTTCCTCCTGTTAAAATGGAGGTCTTCCTTTCTACTTTTCTCTTTAATGTTTGGTATAGAGAAAAGTTTTACAGAGAAAAACCCATCCAAGCGCTCAGTTACAGTGGAGGGTTTAACTTAGCAACATAAAGCACCTTGCGATGGCTCTGTGAATTTCTGCAAAACAAAGTTGAAATGAATTAAAGCTTCTATTTGGATTTGAAATACTCCACTGGCTTCAGCAAATGGCTATCACTGCTTAATTTGAAGTCATAAATGCAGAAAAATGCCACATTCACAGTCATAATATAATAAGTTCTTTCTAAAATAGTTGGCTGCTAAGCTTTGAACTGACTGAAAATAGTCAAGTGTTGTTGAGGCAATTAATACAGGCCAACTTGGAACCCCAGGTACCTGCTACCAGGTACTATGACCTAATGGAAAACCCTGAAAGCTGTGGCAAACCATGCTGAATCGATCCAAGTAGGTACTAATGGAAAAGGGGCTCAACAAAACTTTACATGTCTCAGCATGGAGTGCAGTGTGTCTTTAAAAAAAAAATCGAGGATTCTGGACAAGTGGAGGACAAAATAAGAAGTGAAAGGCTGAAGAAATTTCTATAGCATCTGAAATTCGGAAAAGTAAAAAGACCTGACACAGGAACTGGGAGATGCATGTGGACTTTTAGGTGATCTATCTGCTGTTCACTGAAACCTCATCAAAAATGATCTAAACTGAAGGTTGGTTGTCAAGGTATGGCTGAAGTAAGTGCCAAATTACATAAGAACTGTCCAGAAAATCAGCGACCAACGGTCTCATGGAGTGATGACTCCATGACTGATGACTGTGAAATTCTTGGTTCAAATGTTCATCACTATCAGTGGAGGAAATCAGGAGAGAGTCACAGTAGTGAGTGTCTACAGCCTTTTTACAGTTTTTGGGCTGATTTCAGCCAAAAACTTGATGGAAAAAATCGTGTCAGAATTGATGGAACACAGAAAAGTATCATGATATTTGATCCACCATGCTGAAAACATCCGACTCGCCACACATTTGTTTTACAATGATCCCAAACACACTGCCAATGCAGTAAAAAAGTAAATTCTAATCTCCGCTTCAGTCACCTCACTAACTAAACAGCTTGTTTACTACACACAGTTTCAGGCACAGATGCAGGCAGGGCATCTGTTGCATCGCCCTGTTGGTTGTTAAACTAGTTTATTTTATCTTAATATTACGGTAGTTGCTTAGTTTAAGGCTTCTGACAGTTATTGTGTCCGTTCTCTTTCACCTGATAGTTTACTCTGGGCTTTATACTGATGTGTGGAATAATATTAATGCCAGCAAAGGAATGTGTATACAGCCTAGAGTTTCACAATTTTTGCATTCTCCCCACACATGACCCTCATGCGTTATCAACAAGACATTTTCAGCAAAGACAGAGTGCTCATTACTGTTTTAGCCATCAGTAAAGTCCACCACAAGCTATCGGCTGTGATTGTTGTGCAACGCTCCGAGCAGCACTGGGCACTCAGTCATCCCGAGCCCGGTTTATTCTCAGCTCTTTCATCTTGAAAGCATCAGAAACCAGATCAAGTGCTTCAGAGACAACATTTACCCTGAGGTGGTCAGAAACGAATTGCACGGTCTACCCACTCATACACTGAACGCAGCAGAACTGTCCTGTTACAGCTGCACGTTTTTTTTTTCATTTCAATCATCTCTTTAATGCAACAGTTGCTTTTATTGTTGTTTTTATTGCCTTTAAATGCCCCCAGTCTCTTATGCAATTGCTGTTATGTCAGTTTTAATTGCGCTTTTAAAACCAGAGTAATGAAATTGTTTATATTTGCTTCTTATGTGCAGTAATGTTAATGAGATAGGAGGGGGGGGGGGGCAAGGAACAAGCTTGTCGTGCACTAAAAAAAATAAAATTAAATAATTATATATATATATATATATATATATATTAAAAAAAAAACACCCAGCACGCCCCTGCGGGCGGTTTATCCTTCAAGCTCGGGTCCTCTACCAGAGGCCTGGGAGCTTGAGGGTCCTGCGCAGTATCTTAGCTGTTCCCAGGACTGCGCTCTACTGGACAGAGATCTCCGATGTTATTCCCGGGATCTGCTGGAGACACTCGCCTAGCTTGGGAGTCACCGCACCTAGTGCTCCGATTACCACGGGGACCACTGTTACCTTCACCCTCCACATCCTCTCGAGCTCTTCTCTGAGCCCTTGGTATTTCTCCAGCTTCTCGTGTTCCTTCTTCCTGATATTGCTGTCATTCGGAACCGCTACATCGATCACTACGGCCGTCTTCTTCTGTTTATCTACCACCACTATGTCCGGTTGGTTAGCCACCACCATTTTGTCCGTCTGTATCTGGAAGTCCCACAGGATCTTAGCTCGGTCATTCTCCACCACCCTTGGGGGCATCTCCCATTTTGACCTCGGGACTTCCAGGTTATACTCTGCACAGATGTTCCTGTACACTATGCCGGCCACTTGGTTATGGCGTTCCATGTATGCCTTGCCTGCTAGCATCTTGCACCCTGCTGTTATGTGCTGGATTGTCTCTGGGGCATCTTTACACAGCCTGCACCTGGGGTCTTGCCTGGTGTGATAGACCCCAGCCTCTATGGATCTTGTACTCAGAGCTTGTTCTTGTGCTGCCATGATTAGTGCCTCTGTGCTGTCTTTCAGTCCAGCTTTGTCCAGCCACTGGTAGGATTTCTGGATATCAGCCACCCCCTCTATCTGCCGGTGGTACATACCGTGCAGGGGCCTGTCCTTCCATGATGGTTCCTCGTCTCCCTCCTCTTTCTTGGGTTTCTGCTGCCTGAGGTATTCACTGAGCACTCGGTCAGTTGGGGCCATCCTCCCAATGTATTCTTGGATGTTCGTTGTCTCATCCTGGACTGTGGTGCTGACACTCACCAGTCCCCGGCCCCCTTCCTTCCGCTTAGCATACAGCCTCAGGGTGCTGGACTTGGGGTGAAACCCTCCATGCATGGTAAGGTGCTTTCTTGTCTTTATGTCAGTGGCTTCTTTCTCCTCCTTTGGCCAGCCTATTACCCCAGCAGGGTACCTGATCACGGGCAGGGCGTACGTGTTGATGGCCCGGATCTTGTTCTTACCATTCAGCTGACTCCTCAGGACTTGCCTGACCCTCTGCAGGTACTTGGTAGACAGCTTTTCTAGCGGCCTCTTCATGGTTCCCATTCGCCTGCGGGATCCCCAGGTACTTGTAACTGTCCTCTATGTCTGCAATGTTGCCTTCTGGTAGTTCAATCCCCTCAGTTCTGACTACCTTCCCTCTCTTTGTTACCATCCGACTACACTTCTCCAGTCCGAACGACATTCCAATGTCATTGCTGTATAGCCTGGTAGTGTGGATCAGTGAATCGATGTCTCGTTCACTCTTGGCATACAGCTTGATGTCATCCATGTACAGGAGGTGGCTGACAACTGCTCCGTTCCGTAGTCGGTATCCGTAGCCAGTCTTGTTAATGATCTCACTGAGGGGGTTCAGGCCTATGCAGAACAGCAGTGGGAACAGAGCATCTCCTTGGTAGATCCCGCACTTGATGGTGACTTGTGCTATGGGCTTGGAGTTGGCCTCTAGTGTTGTGCGCCACATCCCCATTGAGTTCCTGATGAAGTCTCTTAGGGTCCCATTGATCTTGTACAATTCTAGGCATTCCAGTATCCAGCTGTGGGGCATTGAGTCATAGGCCTTCTTGTAATCAATCCAGGCAGCGCACAGGTTGGTCAGTCTGGTCTTGCAGTCTCGGCTGACTGTTCTGTCTACCAGTAGCTGGTGTTTTGCGCCTCTGGTATTCTTGCCAATTCCTTTCTGTGTCCCGCTCATGTATTGACCCATGTGCCTGTTCATCTTAGCCGATATGATGCCTGACAGGAGCTTCCATGTAGTACTGAGGCAGGTTATTGGTCGGTAGTTGGAGGGGACCGGTCCCTTCTTGGGGTCCTTGGGGATCAGGACCGTCCGACCTTCGGTTAGCCATTCCAGGTGTCTCTCGTTAACTAGCAGCTGGTTCATTTGTGCTGCCAGACGCTCGTGGAGTGCAGTCAGCTTCTTTAGCCAGTAGACGTGAACCATGTCGGACCTTGGTGCTGTCCAACTCTTCATACTGGAGACCCTTTCTTGGATATCTGCCACTGTGATGGTTACTGGACCCTGTTCAGGGAGGTCGCTGTGGTCTGCCCTCAGATCCACTAGCCACCGAGCATTGCCGTTATGGGTTGCGTCCTTCTCCCATATGCTCTTCCAGTATTGCTCGGTCTCCAGCCTTGGTGGTGCTGTTCTCTTATTATATATATATATATATATATATATATATATATATATATATATATATATATATATATAAATACCACTATGGCTAACCAACCGGACATAGTGGTGGTAGATCGATGTAGCGGTTCCGAATGACAGCAATATCAGGAAGAAGGAACACGAGAAGCTGGAGAAATACCAAGGGCTCAGAGAAGAGCTCGAGAGGATGTGGAGGGTGAAGGTAACGGTGGTCCCCGTGGTAATCGGAGCACTAGGTGCGGTGACTCCCAAGCTAGGCGAGTGTCTCCAGCAGATCCCGGGAATAACATCAGAGATCTCTGTCCAGAAGAGCGCAGTCCTGGGAACAGCTAAGATACTGCGCAGGACCCTCAAGCTCCCAGGCCTCTGGTAGAGGACCCGAGCTTGAAGGATAAACCGCCCGCAGGGGCGTGCTGGGTGTTTTTATATATATATATATATAGATATATATATATATATATATAGATATATATATATATATAGATATAGATATATATATATATATATATAGATATAGATATAGATATATATATATATATATAGATATAGATATAGATATATATATAGATATAGATATAGATATAGATATATATATATAGATATAGATATAGATATAGATATATATATAGATATAGATATAGATATATATATATATATATATATATATATATATAGAGATATAGATATATATATAGATATATAGATATATAGATATATATATAGATATATATATAGATATATAGATATATATATATAGATAGATAGATATAGATATATATAGATATAGATATTCTCCCCTTGAATTATTGAAAAATATTGATATTTATTTACCTGCATTTAATCTACACTCTGTTACTATTCATCTTTAGAGATGACTGATTGAAATTACATTTAATTAACTGACTGGATATACTTTTCTTGCCTGTGACAGTTATAATGAGGTTAGCATGCAGGTTAGCTTAGTTTTCTGTATGCAAGTATGTAGCTATGTTAATGTTCCATTTTTATAAAGATTGTGGAAAAAACTCCCCAATATCCAGTCTCTGTGAAAAAGTAAGTAGTTCCTTATTGCTTCCATAAGAATTAAAATCATAAGTATCAACCAGGTACTGTTAAATAAACACACATATTTATTTATATTTATTGATCATCAGCACCAACAGCACTCACGAGTTGATTTCCCAGCAAATTCCCCTCCGAGGTCTCCCTGACTATCCCAAATTTTTCTTTCCTAACCCTTTCCGTTGAATGCATTTCTGTACTTCCTCACTCCATCACCAAGTCTCCTTGTCCTCTTTTCTCATCAAACACCTGTACTGTCCCAGTCATCGAGTAATTCTTCCTCGAACCCAGAACCTGTCTCATCTCCTTTGACTCGACCTCGTCTTTTTAAGTAAAAATGGTGAAAATCCATCACCATTTAACCTTCTGCATCCCCCCCTCCAACACCACACCTACTCAAAACTCATCACTTCTGTTCCCTTTTCATCTATATATCCATTGAAGTCTTCTCCAATCACCACTCACCCCCCTAGGGACACTGTCTACCACGTCATCCAGCTTTCTCCAGAATTCCTCTCTCTCCTCTGATATCCAACCTGTGGGGCATGCACACTGAAATCACATTCAACAACCCGCCTTTGATTTCCAGCTTCTGTCTGAAACTCTATTTCATCTCCACAACGCTATTCACATACTCTTCCTCTTGAAGATTACCCTTACTCCATTACTCTCCCAAGCTACACCATGATTGAAGAGCTTAAACTCTACTCTTCCTTTTCACCTGGTCTCCTGCACACACAGTACATCTAACTTTCTTCTCTCTATCATATCAGCTCTCTCTTTATACACCATTTAAAGCCCCCACCTTTGCCTCAACACCCCCATCTTTCCTCCTGCTGCCACCTAACATGCTTTCCTCTTCTCTGCTTCCTCTGTCAACAGTAGCAACCGCACTTTGTTGCACTACGACATTGGCTATGACCCCCACCCCACCCTTTTTTAAAGCAGGTCCAACCTAATCCTGTAAAGGACAATCATTACCACCAGACTTGTGTCTGAGCCATACATACATATCCTTGAATGCAAGTCAGGCTTTATAGAAGCAATTAGTCTATTGTTTTCAGGGTTCAAATTAACACAGAGCATTATTGTTCAGATAAATTACCTGAATGATTTCATTTGTCCTCCGGTTGTGCTAAAACTACCCTCATTTCTTTTTCTGCTTGCCTGGTTCCTTTGTTTTTTTGTGTCAGTTTTCAGCCTCTCTTGCTCCCTATCTTACCTTATCCTACAAAAGTGTGAGCCCCAGGTCACTGAAGCTTTTTCAGGTTTCTATCAAGGACAACACATAACTAATTAAAGACAATAATGACCCTTTCATCGACTCACAAATGAATTGTTGGGCTAATTGTTTTTCATCGGCTCTCTTAATACCGTAATGATTTCTGCTAACGTGAAAACATCAGATTTTAATTATACTGTTCAGAACAAGAATGAAAAAGCCAGCCAGCCTGTTAGTTAGCACACTAACTCACCTGCTCACACAGTGGGGCACAGATATACACTTGTGCTAAAGCATGCACAAATACACATTGTATTACACAAGTGGATACTCTCTGTCTTTCTTGTACCGCAGCTTAATGTAATGAAGAAGAAAATGTCTTTTCACTGCAGTAAATTTCGGCGGTGTCCTGAGAGGATTTATTTTCAAGTCTTTGTGTTCAAGTTGTTAACAGTCAGTTCATTGTTTTCCAATAGCTGAATTTAACATGCTTGATTGGTAGTAACACACTTACAGTGGGGCAAAAAAGTATTTAGTCAGCCACCGATTGTGCAAGTTCCCCCACCTAAAATGATGACAGAGGTCAGTAATTTGCACCAGAGGTACACTTCAACTGTGAGAGACAGAATGTGAAAAAAAAAAAATCCATGAATCCACATGGTAGGATTTGTAAAGAATTTATTCGTAAATTAGGGTGGAAAATAAGTATTTGGTCAATAACAAAAATACAACTCAATACTTTGTAACACAACCTTTGTTGGCAATAACAGAGGCCAAACGTTTACTATAGGTCTTTACCAGGTTTGCACACACAGTAGCTGGTATTTTGGCCCATTCCTCCATGCAGATCTTCTCGAGAGCAGTGATGTTTTGGGGCTGAGCAACACGGACTTTCAACTCCCACCACAGATTTTCTATGGGGTTGAGGTCTGGAGACTGGCTAGGCCACTCCAGGACTTTCAAATGCTTCTTACGGAGCCACTCCTTTGTTGCCCGGGCGGTGTGTTTTGGATCATTGTCATGTTGGAAGACCCAGCCTCGTTTCATCTTCAAAGTTCTCACTGATGGAAGGAGGTTTTGGCTCAAAATCTCACGATACATGGCCTCATTCATTCTGTCCTTAACACGGATCAGTCGTCCTGTCCCCTTGGCAGAAAAACAGCCCCATAGCATGATGTTTCCACCCCCATGCTTCACAGTAGGTATGGTGTTCTTGGGATGCAACTCAGTATTCTTCGTCCTCCAAACACGACGAGTTGAGTTTATACCAAAAAGTTCTACTTTGGTTTCATCTGACCACATGACATTCTCCCAATCCTCTGCTGTATCATCCATGTGCTCTCTGGCAAACTTCAGACGGGCCTGGACATGCACTGGCTTCAGCAGCGGAACACGTCTGGCACTGCGGGATTTGATTTCCTGCCGTTGTAGTGTGTTACTGATGGTGACCTTTGTTACTTTGGTCCCAGCTCTCTGCAGGTCATTCACCAGGTCCCCCCGTGTGGTTCTGGGATCTTTGCTCACCGTTCTCATGATCATTTTGACCCCACGGGATGAGATCTTGCGTGGAGCCCCAGATCGAGGGAGATTATCAGTGGTCTTGTATGTCTTCCATTTTCTGATGATTGCTCCCACAGTTGATTTTTTCACACCAAGCTGCTTGCCTATTGTAGATTCACTCTTCCTAGTCTGGTGCAGGTCTACAATACTTTTCCTGGTGTCCTTCGAAAGCTCTTTGGTCTTGGCCATGGTGGAGTTTGGAGTCTGACTGTTTGAGGCTGTGGACAGGTGTCTTTTATACAGATGATGAGTTCAAACAGGTGCCATTCATACAGGTAACGAGTGGGGGACAGAAAAGCTTCTTACAGAAGACGTTACAGGTCTGTGAGAGCCAGAGATTTTCCTTGTTTGAGGTGACCAAATACTTATTTTCCACCCTGATTTACGAATAAATTCTTTACAAATCCTACCATGTGAATTCATGGATTTTTTTTTCACATTCTGTCTCTCACAGTTGAAGTGTACCTCTGGTGCAAATTACTGACCTCTGTCATCATTTTAAGTGGGGGAACTTGCACAATCGGTGGCTGACTAAATACTTTTTTGCCCCACTGTATGGGGAAACAGTAATTGAATGATCTTCATTCAGCAATCCTTTCACAACAGTAAAGTGCAAGAATTGATCAGAGTTGAAGCTAAATCAATTCTGGTCATAATCAGGATTTTTGAAAACAGGAAACAAAAAATTCTTAAATTATGTGAATAAATAAGTGATAGTAACTCATTTGTACTGTATCAGAGTTAAGGTCTCTATACTCTAAAGTTATGGTTGGTTAAATGTAGATTTCTTTTCTGGTGTATGTGTTGCATCATATGTCCCAGATTGGCATATAATAACCCCAACTTGCAGCTCACAAGAGAATGAACCACTTGTGATGAGAATACAGATGCTGCAGCATTTCACCTTTTCAAAGGGTTAAGGCTGATATAGCGCTTGGGGAACCAGAAAAGGGTTGTCTTTGTAAATCTGTGGAGTTTAGCGCAGAGCACGAGTGCAATCCATCACACACTATGCACTGCAAGCTCCTCTCTGTGCAAGTCAATCGGGTGTCTTGAGAATATGGGAACTGTGTTTGTTTTAATACAATGGCTGTGTTTGCTACAAGAAGCAGTCTTACTCCTATTAAGCATAGCTCAGCACAAAATTCCTGAGGAAACTGATAGCTTCCACCAAATGTGAAGAACAGATATTGAAACGACTCCAGAATCATTACGTGCATTTGAAAGTGCAGATTCAAAGAGTTAAGAATTTTCTGTGGTGGCCTTGACTAAGCACTTCTAGGTATACACTGGTTAGCCAAGTCAAAAAAAACAACCCAAAAACAAACACACCTTACTGAAACTGAAAAAGAGAACAGGTTACATTTTGGAATTTATTGGATGGACAGAACAGTCAGTTTTTTGTAGTCAGGGTGTTGGATCTGGGAGAAATGTGCAGGTTTAAACACCTGAGTAACTGTTAAAATGGCCCAAAGTATTGATTTAAAGTTGCAGCTAGCTTAGACTTGGTCACTGCTCAGAGCTGCCATGTAGCCTAATCCTGAACTCAGCCGCCAGATGATTGTAAGTGCAATCATGTGGAACAAAATGCACCCAGTTTAAAATTCTAAGGGCTTATGTATCAGGATATATTTAAACTATTCGGTCATAATCAGGACTTAAAATACAACCTGAGATGAACAACAGCACATGGCATATTACTTGACACCAAAGGAATTAAGAGGATAGGTAGCAGCTAGGTGCTGCTAATCAAACACACTTAATTAACCGACAAGCAGATTAGGATCTTTGTGTGCACAGCACCACATTTGATAAATTGACTGATTTCTACATGTGGTGGCACGAATGAGGGATAACCAGGGAAGGTGACTAAGGGATGTTGACAACGCCACCTAGGGGGAGAGGTACCCCCAGGAAAGATTTTTATAGCCAATGTAGACATTACACTAGCTACCAAGACCCACAGGCTCTTTATTAACAGCAGAGGTGAGGAAGATCAGTTTTACAAATCACAATTTATTAAGAAAAACTACTAAAAGCATAGAACTGTAAAATCAGAGAAGTCCTTAGGGAAGCAGGGCCGAGACTGCAAGACGGCTAATTAAAACACTTCATTAACAAACAATGATTAAAACGACAAGGCTCGCTGCCACGGTGGTACCCTAGTAAAATAACTGGATAAAATAACTAAAAGTAGAGGCAAGAGGCAAGAGGCAACCTACAGAGAGGAGTGTCCAAGGGTGCCACAAATTACTCACCCGTATAGCTCCACTGCAAACCTCACTGTCACTCACACTGAAACCTAAATGGTGCAATCTACCTATGCCCGGTGTGTACACGCTCATGGAGGGGATTCCACCTCAGCCCCTTAACAAGTGGCCGCACCTCCACTAAAGCAATAAAACAAGGCATAAAACATTAAACAAATTAGTAAAAGATAAAAACAAATACACCAAGTTACAGTTCTTTATAAAAGCAAGATTAAAATCTATACAACAATTCCGAGTAAAAGACCATAAAACCAGGAATCAGTCAAGGCCAGTCCATAAACGTTTGCAAGATGACAACAGGCCAAAACAAGACAGCACGAGATAAAACAAGAGAGCAGCAGCATGGCACAATCCTGTAACAAAAAGAGGGAAACAGGCGTCAAGGTCCACCCTACAATATGCCATATTATAACAAACACAAAAGTCCCATTTACCACTCTCTAAAGGGCAATACTAAAATGCGCAGCTTTCCTAAAGAGATCTGCAGTGCTTTGCTGCATAACGCTCTCAGCCACCTTGTATGAGGAAAGAATGCCAAATGCCTCCATGTGGTTGTGAAGTACAGCTGTTTCTTATAAGCCCTCCAATTATCAGCTGGGAAGGTGTGGATGTTAGTGCTGCATTCGAGGACATCATGTAAAATCCTACGCCAAAATTTTCTTCACTACATACATAACCATTTTCTACTCTGAGGAATCCTAGAAATACACCTTAGACAAAGTGAATCTGTGAACTAAGGTGTAGGTCTGTTAGGGTATGTTGTGGTGATCCTCGGGTTGGGGGATTTGTGTTGAAGATGGACAAGAAAAGTTCAAAGCCATCAGGTCCTCAGTTTAGAAAAAAGAGAAAAGAAGAGGAGGAGAAATGAGCAAAAGATGCAGGTAAGCAGATGTGTCATTGGGTAATGGCAGGTCATCCTGAAACAGTCAGAATCAGAATACTTTATTAATCCCTAAGGACAAGAAGAAATTTTAAAAATAGTAACAGTAACAGACTAAACTCCAAACAATACATTATGTTACAGATCTTAATATAATATTAATTAGTCGTTGTCAATTGTTGATTCATCCTGTTCTCATTGTATGACGAATTATGATGGCTGTTTGGTAGCTGTTTGAATACTATGCATACTCTGTCTCTCTTCATATGTGTGTGCTTCTCTGGTGAAATTGAGTATGGTTACGACAACAGTTCTACGTTAATGTACAATCCTTAATATGTTTTGTGTGTGTGTGTGTGTGTGTGTGTGTGTGTGTGTGTGTGTGCGTGCGTGCGTGCGTGCGTGCGTGGGGGGGGGGTTGCGCGTCAGAGGGAGTGCTCGCCCAGGGCGCCAGACAGGCTAGGACCGCCACTGCATACACCACAAATCTAATTAAAAGCCAATCTAAATAAATGAGTTTTAAGCTGCTTTTTTAAAAGAATCAATACTATCAAGGCAACGTAATGATGGAGGGAGAGCATTCCACAACCTGGGGGCCATCGCTCTAAAAGATCTATCTCCTCTGGTCTTAAACTGAGTTTGTGGGACCGCCAACAGCCTTTGAGTAGAAGATCTCAGGCTGTGAGAGGGAGTGTGGGGTTCTGGAAAAAAAACTGCCTAATGCGGCGCTCAAACCCACGACCCTGAGAGTAAGAGTCCAATACTCTTTCAACTGAACTAGCCGGGCTTCATGTAATAAAAGCCAAACACAACATGTTTTCTACATTCAAATGTGAGGCCATCTGTCTGATGGCTGAAGCGTGGATGAAACTGACTCAACTGAACAATGATCTCAAGCAATTTTCAGTGGACTGAAGCACTGTCGTAAATAATGGTGGATCACAGGGAATTATCTACCTCCATTTCACCCAATCAGTGCCATCCTCTTCTATGACACCAACTGTCTGCATGTCCTCCTTCACTACATCCAGGAATCTCTCTCGTAGTCTCCACCTTTTCCTCCCGCCTAGCCACTCCATCTTCAACATCATTTCTCCAGTATATCCACTGTCCCTCCTCTGCATGTGCACACCTCTCTACTGCCTTGTAAAACTTCCCTTTCACTCTTACTTCTATCCTTCTGTCACAAATCACCGTTTTACTTTCATGTCATTATGTTTAAATTTTGAGTTTGTGCTGCTAATATGTAGAAAAGCAATGTGTTTAACATGCAAAAAAAGTTATTTATTACATGGATTTGATTCATTTAATTTGATTTCATTTAATAAATCTTAAGGTTAGAATAGTTATCTGATTATTTTATTTAAGGAAGTCAGCAGGATCAGCTGGTAGAAATATTATATGCTCAAGTTTCTTGCAGGTTCTAATGCTTAAGCTCTATGGACATTTTATGATAAAAACTGGAGAACTTTCTGAGTTTTTATATGTCACTGAACAACTTTTGTTCCAACAGTTCCAGCACTAGGGTTAGGGTTTCATTCTCACAGGAATGATAAAAGGAAACCCAACATAGCCCTGCTTGGTAATAATAGGACTGAAAACCACTACTAACCAGTAAATTCGCCACTGCCGATGGCCGAATCAAAAACCTTTGGCCAGCTTTAAGTAATGGGGAAATGAGACAATCATCAATCAAAATCAGCCTTCCAGAGGCCAAATCTGAATGTGAATGACTCGAGTCCTGTGTTGACGAAGCATGTCGTCTCATCTCTTGTAATTTACCACCATGATTATCTGAGCGAAGCGTGGGGCCATTCAGAGGCAGACTCAGTCATCTTCAGAATATGAATGAGAACTACAATGACAATTACCTTCATTAGTCAGAGTGCCAGGACTTGTACTGTGCGATATCTCAGCGTAAAACAGTATCCAAGTGATAGTGATCTACAGTAAATGAGTTATGGGAGCAGTGCAGAGCTCACGTTCTTCCAGTCTGCTGAAGGATGATTACAGTGTTTGTGATCAAAGCCAGACTCTGTGTAGGAGAAAATTACAGATGCTGAATAAAGCTGTCTGCAAAACAGTTATTCATGATTATTTCGGTGTGATGACTTACATTCATGCAAATCAGAGGGCGTATCTATAAGTTTATACTTTGCAGAATACTGATGTGAATTTTAATGTCTAATTTGGCTTTAAATAAGCTATTGGGTGTAATGATAAAGGTTCAATATTTAAATACTGAAATTCCACCTCTCTGTGAAGGAATCCTGAAAAATGATTAAAAAATAAATTAATATCAGTGCTTTTTGATGATATTCCTATTTTCTGCAATGACTTAAAGCTGTATTGTAGATTTTTTTCATCTTCTGTGCTGCACATTATCTAACAGTGGAGTCAATACATGATAAAAAAAAAAAATCACATTTTGCTCATTTGTGCACTTATTTTAATATAAACCCCTCACAGACACATCTAACAACCATAGCACTTTGGAATAATTAAAATATGCATCACCATGTACCTGCAGTTTTACACAAGTGCAATCTTTGTTCCCTTTAATGGCTTTAATGGCACCAGTTTTTTTTTTATTTTTTTATCAACGATGATATATTTTCTTTTGGTCTTAAGGACTTGTGTTTTTCTGGTATTCAGATTTAGTACAAACATTCACTTGAATCAAGAGAAAAAAAAGAGAGGAACATTTATTTTATCATTGTTTGTTAGGCTACTACAAAGTAATTTCAATTCAATTTCAATTTAGTTTTATGTATACAGCACCAAATCACAACAACAGTCACCTCAAGGCACTTTATATTATAAGTTTGACCCAACAATCATATGGTGCCCTATGAGCAAGAACTTTGGCGATAGTGGGAAGGAAAAAAAATCCCTTTTAACAGGAAGAAACTTCTGACAGAACCAGCCTTAGGGAGGGGTGCACATCTGCCAGGACCAGTTGTTGTGAGAGAAGGAAGACAGGATAGAAGACATGCTGTGGAAGAGCAGTTACAATCTTGTCCATTCTCACTTCTTTCTGTCAGTGCCACCATCTCCTTATCATGCATCATATCAGGTCCTTTCATTCCTGCTGCTATCCTTCTGTCACTCATCCACACCTGCTCCACCCTGTCAACACTCTGTTGTTCACCTCTCTCTTGTGTGCTGTCTGTGGTAGGAGTGGCCTATACCCTGCAACTGGTTAAGGTGTGAGAGGTATGGGGACAGAAAAGGGCACAAAAGTGAATAAACTAAACAAGTCTACAGGAGAACGTAGATATTTAAAGATGTGCGATAGTGGCATTTAAACACATGGGGTGAAAGAAAGGGCAGAAGTGATGTTGAATCATGAATGGTCGCCCTGCAGTCTGAGTATATTTCAGTATAGATAAGGCATTTTTCAAGGTCACCTGTTCTAGACCTAACTATAAACTAATTGACTACTAAACTACTACTAAGCTACTATAGCTTGAGGGTGGGTGTGGCCATCAGTGGAAAACAAACAGACGAACTGATCCAACCACATAATATCATTGGGTGAGGTAAAAATGAGGTGGTTCTAGTGGGTGACAGAGTATGAGACACATACCAGGAAGCTACATCGCAAGATCAACTACAGGCCAACTACAGGAGTAATGGGGTAGCTGTCAACTAACCAGCATCTACTGCAGAAGGAGATCAGGTGAGATCACCTCCATCATCATCTACAGACACCTTGTTAGGACTTTTATTTCCTCCTTGCAGCAAACCACATTTGTATCTGAAAATAGAATAAAATGAATCATCCGGAGGCAGAAAGGCACATCAGAGTTCTCTGTCTTAATTGAAATAAACATGTATATAAATAAACAGGAGTGTAAATGTGTTTAAGCCTTTAGCCAAGCCAGAGGCAGATGGTGGGAGCAAACAAGGGTAAGAGACAGATGTGTGTGTGAGTGTAGCAGGGTGGGGAAAGGAAGAACATCTATATAAATAATAGACAACACACTCATGGAAGAAGAAGGTAATTAGGAGAGTAAGAAGAGAAAGAGACAGCACACAGAAAAAGTAGAAATGATAGAAAAAAAAAAAAAAGAGCGAAACAATAAAGATTTCTGTTTGATTGTACTGATGCTGAGTCTAAACAGACTCAGGGGAAACATACGAAAGCCTCACATCATACCTAAAGGTGTGTATTAGGGTTTTGAACAGTTCAACTAATGTATAAGATCAACTGAGCTAAAATGTCCACTGAATGTGCACACAGCCAGAGTAAGTCATATTCACGTACAGCACACTGAGGTGTTTGGAAAAAGGCACTTTTTCACTTGGTATTTGATGATCCTAAACTTAAGCCAGAAGCCAAGCGAGTTTAGAAGTTCAAACTCATTTAGACACGCCTTCAGAACTAGACTTTACCATTCTTTGTACTGGAAGTGGAACTGAAGCAGCAGACTCACTTTCCAAGAAGATCTGTTACCCACTACACTGTTGTTGTCACGACTTGTAGACCATCTGCATACTGCTCCCAATTTGCAAATCCCAGAGTCAGCAAGATGTAGTGCAAACACTTAATGATGTCTTTAAAATGTGTTTAATTTCATGATGAAGCATGAAAAACAGTCAGTCCAAACGCCCGAGCTGCGGTCTCTGAAAATGGGAGCCGGCAATCGCTCCTTGTATACAAAGTGAGAAACAAAGAAACACATTCCACCACCATCCCATCCCAGCCTCCTCCCCCCAGAGAGAGTTGCAACCTTGTTTTTCACTTAACAGTCACATGAAGATGTACCTCCTGAATCCTTACCCAGGGACCCTCCCTCCTCCTTAAGGGCCAGAGAGGGGTCTCACTATCACTATACCTACTTATAATACCTGTGTGTGGAATAAAGCATAAAACACATATATGTTGCTATCTTTTATATCTAATACCTCATACGTACTATTGTCAGAACACGTGATCAGTTGTTTTTGTAGATGTTAAATGACCTGAAATGACAGCAGATCATATTCTTTCTGCTGAGGGGACTGACCATCAGAGTTCACGTACATTTTTGGATTTCACAATTTATCCCTGTTGGTGGCTGAGGTCAGTGTGGACCACAATCCGTTGTGCTTATTATTTTGTATTATACACCAGATACCATGCCAGCAACTTATGTATTAAGTCTGGTTCTCTGCTGCAAGTTTTACATTTATGGAAGGGGTGTCACACAGTCATGAATTTGTTTGGGAAGCGATGAGCGCTCATATTTAAAAGATGCAAATATATATTTCCGGATGACTAAATTTACAGTCTGAGCATGTGCAGCAGTCTTGGAGCAGTCAGTGAAATGTAAAATAGAAGGAATCAATACAAATAAGTAGATGATTCATAAGTATCAGAATCAGAAGACTTTATTTATCCCCAAGGGGCAATTAACAAACAACAGAGCAGCATAACGTTGAAGATAAGGACAATGAGAACAGGCAATAAGAGTGAAATAATAAATACACAGAATATACAGTACAGTTTTAAAATTACACAGTTTAAAAATTAAAGTGACTGAAAGGTGAAGTCAAAGGAGCTTGCAAAGAGGGACTTAAGGACCCCCTGATGATCTTCTAATCGCCTGAGCCAAGGTGGGAAAACGGGTGTGGGTCTCAATCAGCCAGGGTTTCGGGAGAGCTCATTGTGAAACCTGGCCCCACCTTCCTGAGGTCAGATGGCCCAGGATGTGAGTGGGCGTTAAGGCGTCTGGGGACGGAACTCAAAACTGGATTATCTGTTCAAAGCTGGTCACTCACAGTGGACATAGATGGCTTCTTTTACTCCTCTTTCAAACCATCTGTCCTCTCTGTCCAAAATGTGAACATTGGCATCCTCGAAAGAGTGTCCTTTATCCTTAAGATGCAGATGGACTGCTGAGTCTTGTCCTGTGGAGGTGGCTCTTCTGTGTTGTGCCATATGCTTGTGAAGTGGCTGTTTGGTCTCTCCAATGTAGAGGTCTGGGCATTCCTCGCTGCACTGTACAGCGTGACTACGATGACCTGGATGACTGAGAACCTTCACAGACATACTGAAATGTGAATAAATAACTGTAAGTGACTAAAAGTGAATAAAGTGTCGGTGGTATAAGAAGAGTGTAGTTTATGTTTCTGGTGTGGGAAATGGTCTTATCAGCTGGTGTTAAAAAGCAGAGTGGCTTTGGGGACAAAGGTGGCTCTCCTCCTCTCAGTCCTGCAGGAAATGCAGTGGCGGCGTCGCCCAGAGGCGAGCCATTGGAATGGGGGGTGAAGAATGTGAGAGGGGTCGTTGATGATTTTGGCTGCCTGTCTAAGGGCCTGCTGGCTGAAAACATGTGCCAGAGTTCGGACAGGCAGGCCAATGATTTTAGATCACACTGATGCAGTGTGCTGCAGTCTGTTCTTGTGCTGAAGGCTGAGGGAGTGGAACCAGCAGGTGATGGAGAAGGTCATGATGCTTTCCAGGAAGGCATAGTAAAACGTCATCATGATGGGTGTGCTGACTCCAAAGGATTTGAGTTTCCTAAGGAGGTATAGCCGTTGGTGGCACCTCCTGAATGGATATGTATGTACTGAGTCAGCTCTGCTGTGAAAAACATGGTACAATGACCGTTTCCTCAGCATGAACAAGAAATAATCAAACCATCAGAGACACCGAAGACATGAAGGTTTTATCACCAACTTATTTGCCATTCAGTCAGCATAGTTAAAATTACATATGTGTTTTGCTGTCTACTAACCAAAATCCACAGTATTCCAGTCTGAGTGTAAACTTATGGAAGATTGATGTAGTTGTGATGTTACCCACAGGTCAGTGCAGTACATTTATGGAGTCTTGAGATAAGCAATTTTGCTGTGACTAATGCTTTGAAACCCAGAGTAATGAGTGAGCAGTTGAGCTGAAATTGTATGGCTAACGCCTGTGATTGACACGTTTGAAAAGGCAGCCAAGTGTTGTTTTCTCACAGTCTGTCGGGACGGTTTCTTCAACTAAAGGAGTGGCTTCACTTTTCAGAACCTGAAGCTGCATCCATCTTTTATACTAACTATGCAGAGAATTTAGTTTCTGTCACGGTCTGCGGTGGGCAGACCGAGTGTGGGAGTGTGAGGTTCCAGGTGCAGACACAGACGAGGAGACAGTACCGAACTTGAAGTGAAAAGCGAGCCTTTATTTGGGCTGATTAACGTGGCAAACAACAGAAAGCACTGAGGCAAAACTAAACTAGAAGCTGAACTGGGAAAACTAAGAACTGACACTTAACTCAGACAGCAGGGAAGGCTAAGACAGGGTGACAATGACGCACATGACGGAGACAACTGTGAACAGGACTCTGTGCTGGAACGACAAAGAACTATGAAACGTATTCACGTAAGTAACATGGACATGACCAGCACAGAGTCCTGAAACCTGGCGTGACATGGGGGAAGTTGAACAGACGACGCGGTGACAAACAAAGGAAGACTGAGGACTTAAATACACACATGAGGTGATCAGGGGAAGTGGAGACACATGAGAACACAGCTGACTAGAAGGAAACATAATGACAATACAGGGGAGAGTAACACTAACTACAATGAACAAAGAACACCATACTCTTTCAAAATAAAACAGGAAACACAGAGACATAGACATGGAGATAGAATACGAACTTAACCTAACCAGAGACATGAAACATGACAGGTAGACACACGGACCAGGGAGAGATGACAAAAGGCACTAAGAAACCAAGGACTAAACTGCAAACTAGAAAACAACTAGATGCGTTAAACTACACATGTGGATACAAAAATATGCATTAGAACTTAAACCCTGGGCCTCGTGGCCCAGTACCGTGACAGTTTCTCTGTAGCCATGCTGTTCCCTGCCAACATTAGCACATGGTTGTTTTGAACTGTTCAAACCTAAAATAACACCTCCCCAAACCCAAGCGTTAGGAACAGTGTTTGTGTCGTTAACCCAAGAAAAGTAATGTATTATACGTTAAAGAAATGCAGTCTGTTAGCAAAGATGAAAACTGGCACAAAGAGATCATCACAGTGATTCTAGAAACACGAACACGTAGAAACAGAGGCTACAAGTCTGACTGCTAATCTCTACTTTTGTTACTTGTTGAAGATCAGGCTCTGGCTGCTGGGCTGGGGTCTGCGTGCACTCGTTAAAATCACTCTGGGTTCTTTGCTAGCTTTGTGTTAGCATGCTGTCTAAGCTGATGTTTGCAAAGATGTTTTCTTAGCAGTATAATGCAGTGTTTTCAGTCCTAATGGAGTTTCCACCCTAACATTGTTGTCCTTTTGTGGACTAAAAATAAAAGGAATTTCCATATCTCCACTCTTGAAAAGCTGTATCACTCTACATCTGTATGAAATAAAATTAGCTGACTCTACACTCTCTGACTTCTTTTGTTCCTAATTATGGAAAATCATTCACAATCTCTTCACATTAGCAGCAGTCTAGCAGAATTGTAAAGAGGCCACGTCATCAGTACGATACATAGCTTTTTGAGTTTGCCATTCAATATAAGCAGGTGCAAGCAGATAATGCGCTTTGCTTTGCATTGGGTGCAGTGCATGAGAAAGACAACAGCCAGCTTTCTTTTGCTTGTTTTTCAAAACTGAAAAGTAATTGTCAAATTTCCTCAATTACCATATATTTCATCAAAATTTGAATGTTTATAGATAGATGGATAGACAGATAGGCTTCTTGGGGCAGTTGGGTTTTTGAAAGACTGTGACTATGGGGAGGCTTGTCAGTTTTCATTGAATTTTGGAACACTCTCCTTTCCTTTCACATCATCCCAGTGTGCTACAGCATGCCTGTCACTGCCCACACACACTTTTCAGTCTGCGTATATGTGTGTGTTCGGAGAAGGACTGCCATATTCAGTTTTCTATCTCCATTCGAATATGAGTGGGCATGGAGAGGACTGTGTGTGCGCGTGTGTGTGTACGCATGTGTGTGTGTGTTCTGTTGTCTGTGACTGATTTAGCAAATGTGTAAAGAAGGACTGCGTGCTTCAGGTTGTGTGTTGCGTGTGAGGCACATCAGCACAGTAACGTGCAGTGAATGAATGGTACACAAGTGCGTTTGTGTGCCTTTTAAGGTTCTGCAGCCATTGATCAGTCTGTGCTCTTCCACCTCCTGTCCTCATTCTCTTCAGTGACCGCAGCAAATTTCCAGACTTGCTTTTCAGCCATATACAGGGGTCTGTGTTGGGTAAAGCAGCACAAAATGCATATTAGAAGATAGACGAGATTCGGGACACGCATTCATAAAGCTGGAAAACACAGTGTAAGCAGATATTGAATTCTTTCATGTTTTTGACACAGTATTACACTACCCGACTGCCGAAATGGAGTCCTTTGATTTTGGTAACTGTGATTGTGGAAATCTGTTTAATAAACATATAGTTTGTGCATCTCATCAAGTTTATATTCAAAGGTGCTTTTCATATGTATATGGAGCCAACCAGCTCACCAGCTTTGAGTTGTCTAGAAAGTCTGTTTTGGTGTTATTTTCGTTTTCTGATTGCAAGTAATTTTACAATTGTTAATGTTTGTAAAGGTCACTGCAGAGCTATGTAAAAGAATTAGCAACTCAACAATTTTGAATATAGCAAAAGTACATAAATAAAGACCAGTTTTTTAAAGAAGAAAAGGCCTAACCACAGGTCAAGCATGACAATCAACATCATTGGTGGTGAAAGCAAACAAGCACTGTGAAATTCTTCATTTGCCTTTGTGACTTTTATTTCTTTGGATTTGGAACCCATAGCTAGAAGGAACTAACGATAGGACACTCCTGAGGTTTAGCAACATTAAAAGTATAATTTTGATATTCATGCAATTTTTTTTGTCAAAACCAAAGAGAACCACTGGAGATTAGCAAAAGAGCCTCAGGTTTGAGACCCTTGAGCTAGAGCATAATAATCTAATACTCTGACTGTTACACGTGCCTGCCTTAACACCACCCTCCCTTTAATTGACTGTCTCTTGCAGGCAGAAGGTTTGAGACTTTTGAAAAGCAATTTCAGGCTTCATTTGCTTCAGTTACAAAATCTTGACATTACAAACAGCAGTCATTTCAACATCACCTACATTATATGGACAAAAGTATTGGCTCACCTATGCATTACATTACCATTATAAATCTATAGGCATTAAGATTCAGTTTCATTTTATTTATATAGAACCAACAATAATAATAACAATAATATAGAGAAACTCCAACTATCCTTATGAGAAAGCATTGGGTAACAGTGAGAAGGAAAAACTCCCTTTTAACAGGAACAAACCTCTTGCAGAACCAGGCTCAAGGAGGGGCGGCCATCTTCCACGAATATGAGGAGCTTCCTGCAGTATTTTGGAGTGGCTCTGTATCTGTGGGACCTCGATGCTCTATATGGACAAGTCAAGATCCTCCATACCAAACTCATTCAGGTATGTCTGTATGGGCATACAGACATACAGACGTAAAGACACAACACATTTCTACTGCTCCAGAGTCCAATGGTGATATGCTTCACACCATACAAGACTTATGCTTATATAAGGCTTGTATGCAAATGCTTAGCCATAGAAATCCATGCCATGAAGCTCCTAGTGCACAGTTTTTGTGGTCATGTCAATGCAAGAGGAGATTTGTAACTCTGCAGATATTGATTCATCAGAGCGTTGATAGCTTTCATGAACTGTACACTTCAGTGACCTGTCTATGTACCTTAGGAACCACATCAGCTCCATGAGTTGCTTGGATTCCTAAATGCTTCCACTTTGTTGACTGTGGAATATCTAGGAGGGATACTGACTTTCACCATCCTGACTCAAATTTAGTGAGCTCTTTAGAACAACCCATTCTTGGTATTTGTAGAGGCGGACTGCATGGCTAGATGCTTGATTTTCATCCAGCTATCACAGTGGGATCGAAAACACCTGAATTCAATGATTAAGAGATGTGGCCCAAAACAGTTGTCCACACAGTGTATAATATGAGCATCTGTTGGTCTATTTCTACCTCTAAGTCATTCTCTGACAGTCTTGACACAAGTTGCAACTGCTTGTACTACTTATTAAAGTTGGCGTTCCTTCATTTTCTATACTATTCTGTATGCTTTATTTTTGATTGTCCTATTTCCCTTGGAAGGTGTTGTGTAATGACTTTAGGGGCATTGTACTGAAACCCTTTACATAAGGTAAGCTTTGGTGAAAATTGTATTCAGGTGGATTTTTGAGGTCTGGTATACAGTTTCCTTTTTAAATGGACCATCACATTATGCATTTTGACTTAATCCCTACAACTGCATATGCCATATATCCTAGTCGAGTTTATGTGACTGGGATGAAACTGGGTTGGGAGTGTTTGTATAGAAAAGCCACCAACTTATTGCAAGTAACTATTGATGCTTTAGGGAGCACTATTTTACTTTTTTTTTTTTTATTTATGTTGCTTTCTGCTTTAGTTTTGTAACTAAGCATGTTCACCTTGACCCACATGAATTTTAACATGTTGTATTCTTTCATTTATTTCAACTGCATAATGGGATAAGGATTAATCAGTGTACTGAATAGCCTCACCTCTTTTCAGTCATTAGAATCCCGAAATTACTAAAAGATTCACTGAACAGTTTTTCCTTTTATAAAATCAGATTTGTCACAATGTGATGTTGAGGTTTAAGGTCAAAGTGTATGTCCCTGTGTGAGCATTTTTATATGCATGAGAAAGAATGCAATCTATTATGTTTAATTTGATTTTCCTTTATTATATGCAATGGAAGCTAACAGAAACGTGCTTTCATGGTTTTAATCTTCACTTTGATGTGAAACTAATAATGATGTTAACGATTAAGAGAGAGAAGCTGAAGGTGTAAAAGGAGGAGAAAGGCTGAGGAGCTGAAGCCTTGAGCGCTCTAGTGTTTTTCCAATATGACTTTGAGCCCTCACTTCAGCTTAATACCTGATTGTATGTAAGTATAATTGGTCTGCAAACAACTTTAATTCAAGCTTCTAGTGTCACCCAGAGTGAAAGGAGTTACTCATGAGAAAGAACTGAGCGATTACTACAAAGTATATTTGTCACAGAGTGGTTTACCGAGCAGAAGAAATAATTCAGAGAAATCTTGCTGAGAATATCAACAAAGCTCGTGTTTGTGTGTGGGCTGGGGAATAGCTGGAGACGAGGCAAAAAAAAGTGCAGAGGTACAAGAGGAGGAGAGAAGAGGGGAACAGGCAGGAGAGTAGAGACGTCTTTTCCAAAGTTAGAAAACCTTGTTCACACACATCTTTGTTTCCCGGCTTGGATTCATTCATCATTTTCATCCTTTAATCCCTGTTTACACACAGTGCAGTTCGTGGTTGGAATTGATGCCTCACAGATTTCGAATGCAGAAACCCTGCAGAGATACAGTCATGTAAAAAGGAAAGTTCACTTTTACTTGAGGAAAAAAATGTTAATCAGTTCTTGAACTTTTACGAGAGTATTTGTAAAAAAAAATAAAATTTGTACTGCTACATATGTAAGAACGTCTTTAGTTTGCCACCTCTGTTTTGTTTGGAAGGGTTGCCAGGTCGCTTATCTGAAAAAAATAACATGGCAGCATGGCTTAGGTTTACAAAGCTACATTTGGAACAATGTCTTTAGACAGATGTTTGGCCATAGTGAACAGAAACTCAGCATATCAGGACAAACAGCTCGTACCAACTGTCAAGCATGGTGGTGGAGAGGTGATCATTTGGGCTTCTTTTGCAGCCACAACATGGGGCTCGAACGCACGACCCTGAGACCCTTAAGAGTCCCATACTTTTCTGACTGAGCGAGCTGGACTTCATGTGGTGGAAGCAAAAACAACGTGTCAGCACAAACATCTCATATCAACTGTAAAGCACAGTGGTGGAGGGGTGATGATTTGGGCTTGCTTTGCAGCCACAGGACCTGGGCACCTTGCAGTCACCGAGTCGACTGTGAACTTTAGACACAAAGTATTTTAGAGACAAATATGAGGCCATCAGTCTGACAGATAAAGCTTGGCCAAAACTGGGTCATGCAACTGGTCATGATCCCAAAGAAACTACAGAAAATGTCTATAAAAGAAAAATAAATTCAAGGTTTTGCAATTGCTGGTTCAAAGTCCAGACCTTAAACTGGCTACAACTTAAGTGAGCATTGCATGAACAAATATCCACAAACCTCAATGAACTTAAATAGCTTTGTAAAAAGAGTAGGCCAAATATGTTCAACATGGTGTGAGAGGATGACAAAGTCACACACAAAAATGATTACTTCAAGTTATTACCGCTAAAGGTGGTTCTACAAGCTGTTGAATGATGGGAAGTACTTTTTCACAGGACTCCATGCAAGTTAGTAAACTGTAAGTTCGGTTACTTTAGATCAGGGATGCCAAACTCAATAAAAAAATACATGATAAATGTGTAAAGTTACAGGAAAGATAATGTACTGGTAGTCATGGATCACTTTCACTTCCCAATACTGCCAGGCTCATCGTGATATCTCTGGTCTACTCCAATCATCATTCTACCCTCCATTTTCAGGCCAATCAGCCTCTACTCTGTGAACTTTAAATGGAGCTGCTCATCTGTCATTCTTCCTTACAAACCACCTCCTCCCCATGTCCACCTCTCCTATGTTACTGTGGCTCCATCCAAGCTTCCATCTTCATCTCTACCACCAGCATCTTCGGGGGTTCCTGCCCTAATCCCTCTCACCACTGGGACTCCGTTCTGCTATGATGGGCCAAATAGCCTAATTGAATTTCCCTCATGTTTGACACTCCTGTTTTGAATGTACTGGAGACTCTCTACTGGCCATGGATGGATAACAAAGAAAAACTATCCGGTTGTTCAGTCTGACGTCACTAGCCGTGTCTGGGTCTAAACTCCGCTGCAGGTCCATATATCAAACGATCACTATGGCATTACTGAGAGTTGAAAAACTGTCTAAAGTCTTTCATCTTTAATAAAATGATCAGCGTTCTGCTCTACCAGGTGTAACAATTGAGTTTAACATCCAGGCATCCATGAAAACGGAATTTATGACATTTAACGGAGTTAGAAGTTAGCAGGGAGTTAGCTCGCTAGCTTCTATCTAAATACAATATAGCATGTCCTGACTGCGGGGTTTTGGAAACAAATTAAAACGTACAGCTCTGCTATCACTTCCAGCATAAATGAAGACAGAAAACTAAACAGCAGTGACGTTTGTAGGGTTACTGAAGTTGGGCTAGCTGGTATATAATGATTTGCTACGTGACCGCTAGCGACACAGCTATGTTAGCATAATATAAACAAGCTAACTTTTTTTCCACTCGATAAAAGTTAATGTGAGTGTTCTCGGTGGTCAGGAACAAATGTAATCGCATGGCAGGATGCTGTAAAAGGACCAAACTTCAGCCAGGAGAACAACTGAGATAATCCATCCACAATACGAGGTTAGTCATTCATATACTGCTGCATGGGCTGGGCTGTAGTTACATCCTAAGGTTTTAAAAACTGAGCTTAAATAAATGATTAGCGGTAATAAAAGCCGAGGGAGGTCAACAGTGGTCGCTGACTGTTTTAGGAGCTTTTTGAGATCAAATAGAAGAAAATACATAACATTAAACATGTTAACAACACAAAAGCCATATTAAACGCAGACTACTTTAGACCCGGAAGTAGGATTCGTCGCGTCATCACTGAACAACCGGATAGCAAACAGTGTGCTTCCTAAAATCTGCATATTATGACGTATCTCTGTTGTGACATACAGAGAGTAATACAGAGCCACAAACAAGACCAAATTGGTATTCAGTACACTGAACCCACTGTTAAGCAATCAGAATCACGTTTATTGGCCATATATAGACACAGACACATACAAGGAATTTGGTTCCGGTAGATGGTGACTCTCAAGCACAGCAATGTAAATCTCAACAATGTAAGCAACACAATTCACCCCCACACACGTGTGTGGATATATACAGCTACTAGGGGTGCAACGATACTTGTATTGATATTGAACCGTTCGACACAGTGCTTTCGGTTCGGTACGCATATGTATCGAGCAATACAAAGTTTTTAATTTATTTTATCAACTTTCCTTCTGACGATGCTGTCTGTGTTGAGCGCTCAGTGGATCTGCGCTCGACAGTGCAGCCTAGGCGGAGTAGTCGAACGCAGATTCACTGAGCGCAGGACAAGCTAGCCAGACAGAAGCTAAGCTCTCCTTGTAACATGGCAAATTGAACCTCCCCCACCCTCACCTAAGCGCGTCATGGACTAAAGTAAAACAGTATGTTGGATGTGCCACGCAATGCTCAATTACATGGGTGGGAACTAGTGTGTTAGCGCAGTTAGCTCGTTAACGTGTTGGCCGTCCAGCCCCACGCACGGGGCGATCAGGGGTAGCTCGTTAACGGAGATTTGCCATGTTGTGGCGTTAACGTCATTTCAGATTTACGCTGACAGCACTAGTGGGAACACAACGCATATGACTGCACATTTACTCCGACATCATCCTAGTGCAAAGACAAGTGGAAGCAGACAAAAACAACAAGCACGCATGCTACAAACTTTACCCGAGTCATTTAGAAAGCCGTTAGCTCATGATTCTCCTTATGGGGACCTGATATGTTTAATATGCTGCTGAGAATATAGCCCAGAAGAAGCGTATAGTATAGCTTTTATTTTGGAAAGAGACATTTCTCTGTAATAAACTCTCTTTTCCAAAGATGAGTGATTCCTCAATTAGATACAGGGCTCACAAAATCACTAGCCCGACGTCCCGGGGCTAGCGATTTTTCCAATCGGGCTACCAAAATCTATCTCTTCCCTGCCCGTCGGCCTATCGTAGGAAGGAAAAATACATGTCAATGCTTTTACATTCTTTCGGAAATGTAGCTGGGTAATTATGTCATTGGCATCGGTGAGCCACTGTCAATATGTGACATATTGAAATCGCGTTTGAATTTGCGCTTGTTTTTTGCTTTCACTTTGCAACTGTGTATAGAGAGCGACAGTACTGATTGGTGAGTGATGATAATTTGCGCACCAATTCCTCTGACATAGTCTTACCAATCGTTAGCTTACTATGCAAACATGACAAGTGAAATCTCCCGCAGCAAGCTTAAACATGTGAGAGGTTGATCGCGCAGAGAATCGCTGAGCGTTTTGTGAGTGCGTGTGTAAAAGCAGCAGGATATATATTTTAGTTCTGCTGAGCCAAATAAGACAGGTCAGGGTGAAGAAGTGACAGCCAAAGAAAAGCTTACCACAAAACGGAAAAGTTATGACAAATCAGACTATAAGGCAAAAAGAAAGTGCAGCTTTATGGTTTCATGGACAAAAGAATTTCTGTGGCTGCAATATGACGAGCTAAATAACCGGGGCTGCACATAAGTGGTCCGCAGGTGCGCATTCGCTGTCAAAGGAAAAAAAAAACCGCGCACAAGATATGAAGTTGCAACGCGTGTTTGCGTACATAAGATTTTCTGGAGGACAGACGTTTGTTTACAACTCTTTAAGATGTCGAAGAACCAAGCTCCTTTAAGCAATTACTTTGGTGTTCCTCTACTTCCAAAGAAATGTCAGAAGGAGTCCGAACCGCAAAAGAAGCGCGTAATCTCGGAAAAGTGGTTGCAGGAGGTGAGCTGGCTTCAAACAAATGATGAACGCACAGAGATGTGGTGCAGAATGTGCCGTGAAAATCCCACTCTAGCAGACAAAAACAGTGCCTTTTATATGGACGCAAACGCGCGCTGCAACTTCTTATCTGGTGCGCGTCTTTTATTTTGACAGCGAATGCGCACATGCGGACCACTTATGTGCACCCGTGTAAATAACATAATGTTCTGCCGGTTGTGTTGTTGGTTTTCCCTCGATTTCTGAATCGACAAGCGCCTTTGTTACTGGGACCAGTCATTTTAAGAAAGGCCCCCATTAGAACCCATGAGAAATGCAAGAAATGCATTATTGCTCAGTCTGCAATATCTTTCCCGGAACAAACACCAATTGCAAATAACATACTAAAAATAAAACTGAAAATCTGTTTAAAACAGCGTACTATGTTGCAAAGAGTGAACTACCACTGGCAATTTAGCAGTCTTTGCAAACTTCAAAAAGCAAATGTCCTAGATCTTGGTTCCACTTGCCTCTTACCTGTGACTTCAGTGGAAATTTCAAATTCAGGATCTGACACAGACTGATTCATGTCCTACACAGTTCTTACAAGTTCATAGAAATTTCTGTTCAATTAGAACCAAGTATTTGAGTTGATGATTGTAATTTTTATACAATGTTGTAATTTGTTTTTCAACAATTTTTTGATTAATGTTTTGTTTCCTTTACAATATTATACTTTAATGTATAATATTGTAAAGGAAACAAAACAGGAAACAAAACATCAATCAAAAAATTGCTCATTTTTTATTCAGGCTACTTAGATTTATTTTGGGCTACCAAAAACTGAAGAGTCCCTGCCCGAAGGGCTACCAGGGATTTTGAAATTTTGCGAGCCCTGAGATATATTTATTTTTTTTATTACTTTTTTGTTTCAGCAACATTAAATTTAAAAACTGTACTTGTGAGTTAAAATATATATTTATAATTTTAATAAATGACAAATTAAAAAGGCATGAACATTTTTTTGTATCGAAAAAATATCGAACCGTGACACCAAAGTATCGAACCGTGAATTTTGTGTATCGTTGCACCCCTAACAGCTACACATGGATACACATACATACACAAACGTACACAAGCTGTGTAAACCAACCATAAATAACCAATCTAAATCTTATATACATAAAATACAGGATAACAGAAATGAAATGAAGTGAATAAATACCACAGAATGTACATAAGGTGCAGTTGCAGTCTGGCAGTGGGAGCAGTGTGACAGGTCAACTGTTTAGGAGGGAGATGGCGAGGGGAAAGAAACTGTTCCTATGTTGGGTGGTCCTAGTCTGCAGGCTTCTATGCTGTCTGCCCAGAGGGCAGCAGGTCAAAAAGTCTGTGTCCAGGGTGTGAGGGGTCTGTGATGATTTTCCCGTTTCCTGGTTCTTGAGAGGTGCAGGTCCTGGATGGAGGGCAGGGGGGCGCCGATGATCTTCCCTGCTGCCCGTACAGTCCGCTGCAGTCTGCTCCTGTCCTGTTTAGTGGCTGCACCATACCAGACTGTGATGGAGGAGCACAGGACAGACTCAATGACTGCAGTGTAGAACTGGATCAGCAGCTCCTGTGGAAGACTGTACTTCCCCAGTTGTCTCAGGAAGTACATCCTCTGCTGGGTCTTTTTGAGGATGGAGTTGATGTTGGTCTCCCACTTCAGGTCCTGGGAGATGGTGGTACCCAGGAACTTGAAGATCTCCACAGTCGACACAGGGCTGTCTGATATGGTGAGGGGGAGCAGAGTTGAGGGATGTCTCCTGAAGTCCACTGTCATCTCTACAGTCTTAAGCGTGTTCAGCTCCAGATTGTGCTGACTGCACCAGAGTACCAGCCGCTCAACTTCCTGCTGGTATGCAGACTCATCACCATCCTGAATGAGGCCAATGACGGTGGTGTCATCTGCCACCTTTAGGAGTTTAACAGCAGAGTTCTTGGAGGTGCAGTCGTTACACTGCAAAAACTCAAAATCTTACCAAGTATATTTGTCTTATTTCAAGTCAAAATATCTAATCACACTTAAAATAAGCCATAATCAGCTAAAGAGTAACGTTTCAGTGAGATATAGGAACTTGTTTTTAGACAGTGCATCTTGGATATCTTGTTAAGTGAAAAACTCTAGAAAACATATTGTTTTGAGTCATATCTCACACGAAACAAGCTTTTTTGGAATTTCATAAACGTTTTAAGCTGTGTTATTTGTAAAAGATGTATCATCTTGTTTCAAGAAATAGACCTAACTTGAATCAGGACATCAAATCTACTTTATTGAGAACTGCAGGTTAATATCATGCCCAACATTGCATTATTATGAGTCTTAGTATCTTAAGCACAGTGTATTTATTTTTCTTACATACCAGTCAAACCATATCAATGTGACATTGAAAAAGAGGCAAAACACTGAAATTGTTTCCCTCACTGAACAGATTGCGCCAAAAGTAAAATAAAAAGTAAATAGAACAATTTTTTTGCCAGTCTTTAAAAACCTTATTTCAGCCCACATATTCACAAAAGACTCAAGAATAA
Organism: Rhamphochromis longiceps; assembly: GCF_057381845.1. Lineage (NCBI taxonomy): Eukaryota > Metazoa > Chordata > Actinopteri > Cichliformes > Cichlidae > Rhamphochromis > Rhamphochromis longiceps. The sequence goes on along the minus strand of NC_140559.1, from coordinate 36,437,485 downwards.
TGTTTGATGATGTCAGTTAGATCATACTTCACTGGAATGTACTTGCTGTTATTAAAGTTTACATAGTGGTATGCTGTATAATCAACAAGATTTCCAGCATCCACAAAAATATTTGCCTGAGCTAGACAGGGAACTTCTACCTCATAAGCTAAATATTGATCATTCCACCCAACTGTAGAGAGAGGCTGGCATTCAAAACAATACACAGATGCATTTACAATATAGATGTTTTTAACAAGTGCAAACTCTGGAGCATCATTTATGACATCAGAAATAACCAAAGATTTTTCACATGAATGTATATTTCCATGTAGCATAATCCACTGTACAGAAACTACATGTTCAACTTGCTCAATGAAGTCTTTAATCTTGCCTTCTACATAATGAACATTTTTCACCTCTTTGGCTGGACCCATGTCGACTTCACTTGAAAAAATGGGATGTTTCTCATGCACGTTCTGACTACATTCATAAAGTTGGTTATGCTTCACAAGAGATTTACAAATATTCTTAAAACTACTTTTCAGAGCCCACTGCTTGAAGAAACAATGTTTTGACTCAAAACGCATACACATATGCCTCACTGTAGGACCAAGAGCCTTAATCTGAGAAGGAAGATGCAGTAAATAATGCTGTTTAGGTATAATATTTTCATCTGGAAACAGTTGTTTGAAATGTTTTAAATGCTGCTCTATTAAAAGCTTCAATCTGGAGAGAGTTGAGACAGCAATAATAGGTGAAAACAGAATTTTTATGATCTCTAACATGTTACGTAGCATTTGTGTGTAATGATTTTCTCCAATTTTGTCCATAAGAAATGGAAGGATCTTCAACAAAACCAGCATCTGCCCAGCTGACTGTTTCAATTTATTGTCATTTGATGACAGCGTACTGACAGATATGGGGCAAGGCTTATCCCTCACATCAACAGGAGAATAAGGGAAACACAAAATTGCACTATTGAATGAATCTAAGTTCATTTGCCCTGAAAGCACAAGATTCTTTAAAACACATTTGATTTCATATGGGGCAACGCCTTCAAGAATAACATGCATGATGTCTTGTGGGGTTTGATTGATTATATCAACGTGAGGAGATTCTGTTAACTTGCTTCTCCTGTTTATACCATACGTTATTTTTAGTTTGTCTTTCAGAAAGTCCGTACTTGCCTTCTCAATGTCATTACATTGCCTGTTATGACTGGCCATGGTCCTTTTAACAAAAAAATCTTCATTAAATTTTTCCTGCATGTCTTCAAAGTGGCATTCGCAGTGCCTGCATTTACTGTAGGCAAAACCCACTCCTTCCTTAAATCCAGCCACTTCATGCTGAGCTAGAGTGTCTCCACACACAGATATGAGTGCCCCATGAATTGTCCTCTCACCACTTGCAGTGACAACTTGGACACCATCACACAGCTCAATTAAGTCACGGTTAATCCTCTCAAATATCTCATCTATACCACAACGGGAAAGATCTTTTGATTTTACCATGGCAAGCAGACGAATAGCAGGAAGTCTTGATCTGTACTTAGGGCTGATGTTACCTAAGGTGTAATAAATCAATAACAGCTTGTTCTTGTTTGCCCGAGATCCAAGAGGATTGCATAGTTCAATTTCATCTGTATATAAAATCAACTGTAATGCTGTAGGGACTTTAATAAACAGTGGGTGCCACTTAAAAATGTCTCCATCAATGAAATCATGAAGAAAGCCATCCTTGCATGGCTTTGGCCTCTCATCAATCATTGCAAGCATTCTTGGATGTGATAGCAGCTGCTCCAAACTTTTCACCAACGGTATGTAATGAAAACAATGGTCTTTAATGGCAAGAACTCTGGAGTCTCCACGCTTCGAATAACAGACTGTTTGTTTTGTGACAATAATCTCTGGTTCAACTGGTTTTAACAGTTCTTTGATGGTCTTGTCCTGCAAATGGGTGGAAGCAATGTAAGTGAAAGGGTCAACAAACTGGTCAAATACCCCCACTGCATCACTCTTTAGTTGATCCAGGTCCCCAGAATGTCTCTCAATCATGTCACTCATTTGTTGTTTTAGGTGCTCCAATAATACGGCCTGATATTGCTGGATTCCACTCACGATGTGGTTAACAGCTCTCTGTGGAAGAGGAAAAAACAAAGGAAAATCCTTAATTACAAAATTCATATGAGAACACAGTCAACATGCAAACTCACAGAGACACAATTTTTGAAAAATGAAACCTTCAGTTACATAAAGTTAGTGAGATGCAATGAGCAAAATAAGTTACCCCCACCACCCAAATTTTTTTTGTAAAGAATAATATTGCCTTATGCAACGTTAAAACCTTGTTTTCACTTAATTATAATACATTTTGAGGAATCGGATCATAGGTGGAAATGCAAATTGAAAATTTGTGTTGTGTGTATTATGTTGTCTCTATTCTTAGCTCATGCTAAGGAAATATAGTGATAGGCAGATTTTGGATGCAACATACATGTCTATTTCCATATATAGTGGGGGAGTGAGATCTGAGTGGTCACCCATGAAGTACATGGAGACACATTCGAATGTCAGGTGTTTCACTCACATACCTATAGCTGTCCATTTATGATCAGATCATTCAAGATGCCAGGTCTGAACAGTGCCCAAGTTATAGCTTGAGCACTGTTAAGCATAAGTTAAGCATATTGCTTTTAGGTTCTCTAACAATGAAATACAATTCTGGTTGCCCATAGAAGCCAGGATAAATTTTAAAATCTTACTTCTTACATACAAATGTATCCATAAAACTGCTCCTTCATATTTGTGTGACCTACTCCATATCACCACTGTTTCCCGCCCTCTCAGATCATCATCTGCCATTCATCTTACTGTTCCGTCCTCACACCTCATTACTATGGGGAACAGAGCTTTTAGTCGCTCTGCTCCTCGGCTCTGGAACTCTCTTCCTCCTGCACTAAGAAATACTGACTCCCTCTCTACATTCAAGACACAGCTCAAAACACATCTGTTTAAACTGGCTTATTCGCTTTAATGCTGATTTTATTTGTTGTCACGCTCTGTTTTGTAATTTTAACTTATTTTTATGACTATTGTTCCTTTTATTAATTGTGTTTTTTGTAAGGTGTCCTTGGGTTTCTGAAAGGCGCCCTCAAATAAAATGTATTATTATTATTATTATTATTATTATTATTATTATTATTAATTCAATGGAAAATTAATGGCATAAATTACCTGTGTCAGTCGATGGGTTTCCTTGGCTTGAAGAAGAAATGCAGTTGCATGTTTATAAATGTCAAGATTCAGGTGACCCTCTCCATCTTCTTGAAATCCACTCTGAAACAGAATAACAAAAACATATCTATTAAAACAGAAATAAACAATTGCATTGATAGGTAGCAATCACCAAACAATATTGCATTCATTAGTTAGCTAGATTCATGCCCATAAGGTACAAGGTAGATGTATTTTTACTGACTGATGTCTTTAATTTGAGCTTTTAAAATGACAACTAAAATGACAAACAAAGCAGTACTTGATAATAGATTAATAAGACTAGCAAAGCACATGGAGAGTTCAATACAGTATAGTTTAAATTCCTTGATCATGCCTGATCACCCCCAAAATTGAATTACTTGTTTATTGGCCCATTTGTGACATTTCCTGAAAATTTAAAATCTGTCCATAACTTTGAGTTATTTTGCTAACAGTCAGACAAATGCCACCAAAAACATAACCTCCTGAGTTACTAAGAAAAAAAGGTAAAGAAAAGAAAAACAAAAGATAGTTTTAGAAAAAAAAGTAACAGTTAATGTTGTCAGTAGTCTTACTGTTACTTCAGAAATGCAAATAGTTATTTATAACTGATTACTCATTTAAAAAATATACAAAATAACTTACTGATTGGTTTGTATGAAAGTAATTAGTTATGTCAGTTATTTACTGTCGGACAAGTTACTGACAATTTGAAATATGTTATATTTAGTAGTTTCACCTTTAAAAAAAATGACCAATACTGACAATAAAAGTAATATTGACTATAATGCTCCTATTAATGTGAAGATGAGTATTTTTTTGTGTGTTTAAATTTTTTTTGACAGTAACTCTGAACAAATCATGTAATTTTGGTTTGCTTTGCCTAATAGTCATTCTCTTAGGCTACGTCCACACCTACCCGGGTATTTTTGAAAACGCAGATTTTTCTATGCGTTTGCACCTTTCGTCCACACGTAAACGGCGTTTTTGGTCACTGAAAACGGAGATTTTTAAAAACTCCGGCCAGGGTGGATATTTTCTAAAACTCCGTTTTTGCATTTACGTGTGGACAGAAAAATGGAGAAAACGCAGTGTCAAAGGTGTGCTCATTTTTTGACGTCACACTGTGCGCCACGTTATTATTTCGGTGAAATGAATTTCTACAATACTGTTACTGTTAATTCTACTCTCTGCACTGTTTAAATGCTTACATATACACACACAGTTACTGTCCCTCCACACATACGACTCGGTTCTGCTTCTATGCCCCAGCTTTGTTTACTTTTTCCCACTGAGGCTTCTAGACTTCTGATTGGCCAACATTTCTGCACGGTTAGGAATATATCGCCACCTGTTGCTTTGGCATGTTCCTAGCAGTGTTTTCCTTCATTTCTGCCTTTACGTGTGGACGGGATTATTTTTTAAAACGAAAACGGAAAATCTCCATTTTCAAAAATACCCGTGTACGTGTGGACATGGCTTAAATTGACCTTGAACACATATGTAAACATGATAGCGACCTATTCAGTTAGCTGACTGACTTTTACCAGCTGATTTCAACACGTATTTCAACAATATATCAACTTTTTTTTAAACTAATAGGACTTTCTGCAAAGTTTGGATGCATTCACCGGAGCGAACGAACGGATGACTGAAAAAAAAAAACAGTCTGACAAGACTGCAGCTTTGCGTTTCTGCCACAGCTCTCATTTACGTTTCAGGTGAGTTACTTAATTTAGCGAAACAACTAGTTCGACACTCATCACTGTTAAAATAAAAGTACAACATGAGTCTGTCAAAAACAACACATTTAATGGACGTACTTGGATCAGCCAAAGTAAATGCTAACATTATGTTACAGCTTCTGCAGCTCGTTTCTCTGGCTTTTGTTAAAATAACTTACCGTTAGTGCGGGGATGCTTGAGCCCTCGTCAGTTACTGAAGAACTGGCGTTAGTTTGGTTGATTGGGGCCGTCCTTTCACCTGCTCCAGGTAAACCGTGGCGGGTTGATCCATCCTCCTCATCCGCTTCCACTCCGAGAAGGTGACGCGCGTGTGTCCGCTTTACGTGATAGTAGAAAGAGTTATATACTCTGTACTCACTCGGACAGCCATCAATTCCACACACCACGCGAAAGTCAGGGCTGCGGCTGTGCATGGTATTAATGTGACTCAAAAGTTGTCTCAGACTCAATGCTACAAACACGTAGCATATAAAGCAACGCCAAGTCATGTTGGAAGCTAGTATGTTTCATTCGGTAGCGCGGGCTGCAGTTGTGCCGTAAAATAACTCGTTACCATGGTTAAACGCGCCTGCTAAATTGTCGTAAATGTGGGGGATAAAATAAATTTTTTTTTTTATTAACCTATAATAATTAACGTTATTTTGCAATGCACAAAGACAGTTGTTTGGTTTAAAAACCAATCAATCATCCTTTTAGGATTTTTGGGCCAAAGAAATGTAAGGCAAATTGAAGACGAACTTCGTTTCTGGCTGTCGTGAATGATCTGGTGGACATCTTAAGTTCATGTAGACACGTGCCTGCCACTACTGTCCCAGAGTTCTTTGCATTCGCGTTTCATTGGAAGTAAGATAAAATGTATTATACAGTGCTCATTTTTTGTACATATTACACTCCTTTCGAAAGTTCTAAATGTTTTGGTGTGTTTATATTGTGTAACGTTGCAGCCGAACAGTGACTGGACGAGGCAAGCTAACGCCAAAAAAAGCTAACTAGTGTGCTAAGTAGGCTAACAGCATGGAAGGACTGGATGAGGTCACAGTGTCGGTTTTAAAGGGTAATGTATGCAAATTTATTTTTAAACAGATTAAATGGACTTATGTTTTACATAGGTGTATGAACACGGAAGTGTGCAAATTACATTATTTTATAAATAATGTCGTTGATGATGTTTAAGTAATTTTTTTACCTTCCATTTCATGTGATCATTTCCTCATTTTAGGAACATTTGTAGTTATTTGTTTTACTTATGCAAGTGTATTTATTCATCCTTAGAGGTGGATAATTCTCAGTAACATTTACCAATTTACATTTAATTGATTAACTTTTGGGGAAAAAAGTACTTAAGAGTAGTTTTACTGCACTATAGTTTACACTTTTACTTGAGTAGATTTGTAAAGAAGTAACTGTACTCCACTACATTCCAAAAAGCTCAGTTCCTTTAATAATACCTAAAGCTGGATAAAAATTCAGTTCAGCACAATTTTAATGAAGTGTCAACTTTCATAGTCTCATCTCTCATGCAGTTTCCTTTGTAGGGCATAATTTCATCTTGCTATGTTTTTCTTCCAATGTGTTAATAGCTGCAAACATCAGCGAGGGAATGATGGGCACCCTGTCTCGTGAAGACTTGCAGGATCTTTTCCCAGGCCCAGAGAACTTTTTACGGAGAAAAGCTGTCTGGCGTGCCTGTCAGGATGTACTGGAGGTCAGTTTCCCAGTCACTCACCACCACTTAAAATTGGCATCGTCGTGTTTTTGTCCGATTACAACTAGTTTAACCGTGGGCAGAGTTGAATGGCTCTTCACTATTCCCCCCTCTCCCCACACACACACACACACACACACACACACACACACACACACACACACACACAAAAATTGCGTTTTGCTTTTATTCATTATTATTTATTTTATAGGAATCTGGCCAAGATGACTCAAAATCTTCAACCAGCTCCTCCATTAATGAGTCACCCAAGCAACAGACATCCACTACTGTAAATGCAACTGCTTCAAAATGCACAAGTTCTGAAAAGGTTGTGAAGTTATTCTATCCAGAATATGTATTGCACACTGACACTGAGCTTGAGCAAGTCCGCCAACAATACTTTGAGTTGTCAAAGAAAGGTGAAGAGCGCAGCTGCAAAATGTCAAAGGAGCTCAGATGTCGGCTCATCCGAAACACCATGACTAGTATGATTGCAATCCTGAGGGCAAAAGGGGATGGAGAATCGCATAGATACCCATCAAAACCAGAAATTACAGCAATGGCAAAGAGAATAGTGCAGTACTACCCTATGCTACAGGACCAAGGCATCAAGAATACATGGGTAAGTGAAATGCATCCACTTCAATACCAAAGTGTTTCATGTTGGACATTTTAGTAGTGGTTGGAAAAATGTATTAAATGTCCTATACAGGTTACTGTGTACACACAGCTAAACAAAAGACTGCAAAATGTGAGATCCCCCCAAAAAGCCACTCCAGATGGGAGACATTCAAAGAGGTAAGGCTGCAACTAATTAATTTTAATTTTAACTATGATAATTCTGTTATTCATTTTCCTCATTAATTGATAAGTTGTTTAGTCAGTACGATGTTTGAAAGTTGTGAAAGTTTTTCCCCAAAAGTCTTCTTTTGTCCACAACCTGACAATTTTAATTTCAACGATAGAGGACAAACAAAAAAGCTAAAATCATGTTTGGGCATTTTATTAAGGAAAGAAAGAAGTGATCCAATGTGATCAATCAAGTATTTGGTGACCTGCCTTTAGTTTCCTCACCTGTTTTAGCATGAAAGGAAGAAGCACTTTGTGTTACACTTTGTATATATGAAAATGGCTATACAATAAAGATATGAATTGATTGAGTTTATAGTTGATAACTAATTGATTAACTGACTAATCTTCGCAGCTCTGCCAAGAGGCGATGTCTTGATCAGCCAAGTGACGTAGAAGAAATGGATTCAAGTGACTCAACAATCATTCTGGATCTGTCCACAGAAGGGAGGAGCAGCCCAGAGTCGGCCAGTAAAACAAGTGAGTTAGAAGGTGAGTTTCAACTTTACATTTACAAACTGTGTGGTCATCATAAAAAAATAAAACAAATATACCTGCATGTTGAGTCAAGATGGCAGTCCTGACATGACGGAAGTAAAAGGCTTTAAAATGGTCATCAGAAAATGATAACTACATCACATTTTTCCTGTTTTATCATCAGTTTGTTAACATTTCTGTGGAAATTAATGTTAATAAAGTATTGGTATTAATAAAAGCCAGTATATTATAAATTTAAAGAGTTTGGTACTGTGGTGTGTTTATAGTATAAGTCTGTGCAACATCACTGTCTCTAACCACTCAGTATATCCTGTAAAGTAATGTTTTTAAAAAACAATGTGCCTCACTAGAGGCTTTTCTCTTTTTAACTGTTTTTTAATTTAGGTTCCAAACTAATTTTTAAAGTGTATTACCCTGACACAAAATATCTCTTTGCTATGTCTTTAAGGAAAAAGGAAAGCACAAAACCTACTTGAAGAAGAACCCTCTACCCTGCCAAGTCCTAATAGTGAGTCCATCCAACTGCCGCTGTGTGTGTGTGTGTGGGCACATCTTTATAGGGGTGCACTTGTGTGCCTACATATAATTGTATATGATTGCATGACCATATGTAAATTGGCATTTACATGGTAAATATTTTGAAAAATGAATAAGTATTTAATAGTTAAGTTCAGAGCTGTATTTTTTTTTTTTAAGATTTAACTCCATTAAAGTATAGTCTATAGACACTTGTCATTTTAATGACATAATTAATGACAGATTTTTTTTTTAAAGTGAGAGACATTGTTTATGTAATTTTGTGTCTTGCAGCAAACAAGCCTGCAGATATCAACAGTCCAGACACCCACTGTCCAGCAACCTTGGCCAAACACTACAAGACCCTACAAACTTTGTTTAAAAGAAAAAACCCAAACCAGCAGGATGTCTCTCAGCTCCTGGATTTGGAATTTTCAGCCAGAAGAGCATTCATTGATTCAAATACTATTCGCGAGGAGGACAGACACAAAAAGGTTCTAGAAGCATATCCTTGCTTCAAGGACATTGGACATGTAAGTCATTGTTGAATCCATGTGATTCAAGCCAAACAATGTTTATCATACCAACTTCTTGCTCCTCAGTGATGCATTGACATGTTTGTATTGGTATGCTGAATATTTTATAGGTGATGGAGGAGCTTCATCGCATTTTGGATAAAGAAAATGCCAACTTCATCAATGAACTGAAGGGAAGATGGCAAGATTTCTGCCAGAAGGTGCAGTTTTTTGGTGTATGGAAAAAGACGCTGAAGCCCCCAATGGGAATGGATAAAGGTAAGCAATGATGTTTTGGTGTTATTGGTCATCAGAGTATAGTTTGGATCTTTACGGACTACTGCTTTAACATGCTTAAAGTAATGTCACTGAGGACAGGAGGAGGAGAATTTGAAAATTTAAAGGCCTAATCCCCCACCCCCCCTCTCCTTCTTGAAGGAGCTGAAAGCCGCACCTTTACTAGTTACGCGCAGGGAAAACAGACTCAACGCTACAAAAGGCTAAAAATACAAACCAACAGGCCAGTTTAGGAAAAGGTTGTTGTGTAGGCTCACTACACAACATACAATGTAAGATAAATCCCTTTTTGTTCCCCCTCCCCTCCTCAGCATTAAGTTTTACAGACTAACATTAATGCAATGTAAGTCAATGTAGGTGTAGTTAGCATTCAAGCATAAGTCATATTAGCCTACTGTAAACACAGTATACAACAATTATCTACACCATTTAGCATTTTTTAGGTTACTGTGACAAGTTTAAACTATGGATTACAGCTTTAACTTTCATGTGCTAGTGTCTTGTTGTTCACCTTTTCAATCCACGATGGTTGTCACTGGCCAAATATTTGTTGTTGTTGTTTTGTTTTTTTTGATCTTGAGGATTTTGTTTAAGTGTGGTAATGAGATGATGATTCTTTCTTCTGTATAGCTGAACAGGCTCTTGAGATCCTACATGTGCTGCCATCACTGTTCCCATCCACCTCTGCTCCTCCAAAGAGGGCACGTGATGCGAGTGAGGCTCTGGTGCATGTCCTTGAGGTGAGTTGTGTAAAATGTAGTAGTTGTTTTTGTTCTTTTTGGGACAACGGTATTAAAAAATGCTTCTTCTGATGAGTGCCAAAGTATTTTATATTCACATATTATATGTTCTAAGCCTTCAAAAGGCACCTAAAACACATTTTTGGAATGAGGGTTCTCACAGGTTAGATCTCTGTGACCAGTAAATACAAACATGGATGCATTACGTGGTAGCACATTTTTATCACCTCAATGACACCTAATTAAATGTAGCCTTGATTTTCTGTTTTTCAGGAAGGCTGGACAGATGTGAACAGTAATTCCATCGAGAATAATTAAAAGTAGCAATTTCAGATGTGTTTTCTCAGAACCTCAACTTTTGTTGTAATTTAGCTTTAGTTATGTGTTTGAAACAAAAGTGCATCATCCTTACAAAAGTATGTCCGTGTTATGTGTTAAAGGACCAAGAAGACCCTAATACCTATCTGATGAAACGTCCTCTCTCCTGCCAAGTCCTGATTGTGAGTCCATCCAACTGCATCCTAGCGGTAGGAGATGTGTCAATAACCACGTTTCCAAAAGACTTGGTTACCGAGGGTGCTTTATACCTTATGGCCTACTATTACACCCTTCACCTTACATACCCAAAGTGTGTAGCCACTCTGCTTTCCGTCATACAGACGGAGGTTCTCTTGGACAAAATCCATGAGAGAGATCTCACATCATCTTACAAGAAGAGCATGGCTGAGTGGACTGCTTTTATTGGCCAGTAAAGCCAATATGGTCAGATGGACTATAGGAAAGCACTTCCTCTCTCCTTCCACGGCTACTACAGTCCATGTTGGTTGTGATTGATTTTTGTTTGTAATTTGGTCAGGTTAGCCCAGTGTTATAATTAAGGGTGCACAATAATATTGGCTAAGATGCCGGCATTTTGTGTTTGGTTTGTGCAGTGCAGACAGCCTCGCTTTTAGTTAATTTTAAGATTTTTATTTTTTTTTTTAATGAGTTTAGACAGAGGACTATTCAGAAAATAGGCTCTACTGTGAAAGAGTAAATTGACTAAGCTGAGACTGACTAGTTTGGTATAAAAGTAAGAATTGCTTTATTGTGTATTGGCTAGTACAACTGTAAAATATTAGATATAGCTGAAAAATCAAATACTGTGCATCCTTAATGATAATGTTATGGTATTGTTTGAAGAATGTGGTCAAATGTTCATGTTAAAAGCACTTTGTAATAATAAACGTTACAGGTTGAGGAGTTTTAGCCTAGCAGTGTTTGTCTGTACTTTGCCTGTGCAATGCACATATGTTACAGGTGTGTTTAGTGTTAGATTGGGCAGGGGAAAAAGTCACTGCAAAATGGCTTTCTTTTATGTAGTCCCCTCTGTTTATGGGGTTTTATCAATAAAGTTGTTGCTTTTGAAGTCTATAGTTCTCTTTTTTTTTTTTTTTTTTTTTTTGTCTTATAAGCAGTAGGTAAAAGTCTTGAATATGGGGTAAATGCACTAGAAATAGAGAATTATTACAAAAAAGATTGCCTAATACTAGTAAAAGAATGCTAACTTTAGTACATTTTGTCTCGAAATGCCAATTTCTAATCTTATTTCAAGTAAGGTGTTGGACTTAAATCTAGATGGGTGTCACGTTTTTAGAACTGAAAACAAGTTATATACACTGAAAACAATGAGGATGATGTTGGGAGGTTTATAGAAAAAATGCTTTTTTTAAGGCGAAAATACTACTTTTGAGCACCACAAACTTATTATGAGACACAAAAACTTCACACTAGTAAAATATAGCTAAGAATGAGTTTTTCCAGCTAATTTCAAGATCTCGTAAGGCTTGATTCACTGTCTTATTTCAAGAAATCTTGTCAAGAGAATTTTCACTTGTTCCATTGGCAGATTTTTTCACTTATTTCAAGCAAAAAATAACTTGTATTAAGTTTTTTTTTTCTTGTTTTTGGAGGGCCATTTTTTCCAGTGTAGTGTAGAGGGAGAACAATAGTGGCGAGAGGACACATCCTTGAGGGGCACCAATACTGAGGGACCGAGTTTTAGAGGTGATCTCCCCCAACCTCACTTGCTGCTTCCTGTCTGTCAGGAAGCTGGTGATCTACTGACAGATAGCTGGTGACACGGTGAGCCGGGAGAGTTTGGAGGAGAGAAGTTCAGGCACGATGGTGTTAAAAGCCGAACTAAAATCCACAAACAGGATCAAACGTAACACAGTATAATGCTATCACTGTCATTATAACCCACCTGAATTTTCATATAATCATGATGAAGGTTTTTAGTTGATGAAAAAAAAAAAAAAAATCAAACATTAATTACAGCTTGCACCAATATTCAACCACAATATTAACCACATATCCAAATCAGGGTTCAGGGAGGGCTGGAGCCCATCCCAGTTGACAGAGTGAAAGGCACAGTACACCCTGGACTGACTGCAAGAAAGAGAGAAAGCAACTCTCACATTCACACCTATTACCAATTTAGAACCACTAATAAATGGTAAATGGCCTGCATTTGTATAGCGCTTTTCTAGTCCCTAAGGACCCCAAAGCGCTTTACACTACATTCAGTCATTCACCCATTCACACACACTTTCACACACTGGCAATGGCAAGCTACGTTGTAGCCACAGCTGCCCTGGGGCGCACTGACAGAGGCGAGGCTGCCGGACACTGGCGCCACCAGGCCCTCTGACCACCACCAGTAGGCAAACATGGGGTTAGTATCTTGCCCAAGGATACTTGGCATGCAGCCAGGAGGCAGCCTGGGATCGAACCACCGACCTTCTGATTAGTGGCTGACCTGCTCTGCCACCTGATATTAATAAACTTAATATAAATGTCTTCGGTTGGTGGGAATAAATCAAAGTGTCCAGATTTTGATTTAAATAAATAATTTTTTAAATCTCTTGTTGTATTAGGACCGTGACTAACCTGTACCTTCTGAATATGTGCTTTTTGGGTAGCTGTGTTCAAATGCACCACTGAGCTCACACAACTGTGACTCCAACTCTTTCAACATATGTCAGGTCTAAGCAATGTGCTCCCTGCAATTCCTCAGCCAAGTACACATCTTATCTCTTTCTGTGGATGTGCCCTCCTGCAGAGCTGTGCTGACACCTCTTGAATCAGGTACCTACAGTGGGGCAAAAAAGTAATTAGTCAGCCACCGATTGTGCAAGTTCCCCCACTTAAAATGATGACAGAGGTCAGTAATTTGCACCAGAGGTACACTTCAACTGTGAGAGACAGAATGTGAAAAAAAAATCCATGAATTCACATGGTAGGATTTGTAAAGAATTTATTCGTAAATCAGGGTGGAAAATAAGTATTTGGTCACCTCAAACAAGGAAAATTTCTGGCTCTCACAGACCTGTAACGTCTTCTGTAAGAAGCTTTTCTGTCCCCCACTCGTTACCTGTATGAATGGCACCTGTTTGAACTCATCATCTGTATAAAAGACACCTGTCCACAGCCTCAAACAGTCAGACTCCAAACTCCACCATGGCCAAGACCAAAGAGCTTTCGAAGGACACCAGGAAAAGTATGGTAGACCTGCACCAGACTGGGAAGAGTGAATCTACAATAGGCAAGCAGCTTGGTGTGAAAAAATCAACTGTGGGAGCAATCATCAGAAAATGGAAGACATACAAGACCACTGATAATCTCCCTCGATCTGGGGCTCCACGCAAGATCTCATCCCGTGGGGTCAAAATGATCATGAGAACGGTGAGCAAAGATCCCAGAACCACACGGGGGGACCTGGTGAATGACCTGCAGAGAGCTGGGACCAAAGTAACAAAGGTCACCATCAGTAACACACTACAACGGTAGGGAATCAAATCCCGCAGTGCCAGACGTGTTCCGCTGCTGAAGCCAGTGCATGTCCAGGCCCGTCTGAAGTTTGCCAGAGAGCACATGGATGATACAGCAGAGGATTGGGAGAATGTTATGTGGTCAGATGAAACCAAAGTAGAACTTTTTGGTATAAACTCAACTCGTCGTGTTTGGAGGAAGAAGAATACTGAGTTGCATCCCAAGAACACCATACCTACTGTGAAGCATGGGGGTGGAAACATCATGCTATGGGGCTGTTTTTCTGCCAAGGGGACAGGACGACTGATCCGTGTTAAGGACAGAATGAATGGGGCCATGTATCGTGAGATTTTGAGCCAAAACCTCCTTCCATCAGTGAGAACTTTGAAGATAAAACGAGGCTGGGTCTTCCAACATGACAATGATCCAAAACACACCGCCCGGGCAACAAAGGAGTGGCTCCATAAGAAGCATTTGAAAGTCCTGGAGTGGCCTAGCCAGTCTCCAGACCTCAACCCCATAGAAAATCTGTGGCGGGAGTTGAAAGTCCGTGTTGCTCGGCGACAGCCCCAAAACATCACTGCTCTCGAGAAGATCTGCATGGAGGAATGGGCCAAAATACCAGCTACTGTGTGTGCAAACCTGGTAAAGACCTATAGTAAACGTTTGACCTCTGTTATTGCCAACAAAGGTTATGTTACAAAGTATTGAGTTGTATTTTTGTTATTGACCAAATACTTATTTTCCACCCTGATTTACGAATAAATTCTTTACAAATCCTACCATGTGGATTCATGGATTTTTTTTTTTCACATTCTGTCTCTCACCGTTGAAGTGTACCTCTGGTGCAAATTACTGACCTCTGTCATCATTTTAGGTGGGGGAACTTGCACAATCGGTGGCTGACTAAATACTTTTTTGCCCCACTGTAAATCTAGAGACAGCATGAGGTGGCAAAGTGCAGGCTTCTTTACCCTCTCATTACTAACACACACATCAGTTCCTCTTAGCCTTTAAAATCGTGTATTATTCTCTACATGCCAAACACCCATCCACCCCCACAAACACAACACTGGCTGTAGCTGTGAAACTGTAGATGTGTTTCCATTTGTCAAGTGAATTTTATGCAAATTTTGACATGCAAAAAATAAAATCTCTCAGGTGGGTGGAAGTATATAAAACCCACTTTCTGGATGTAAAAACATCACCTGTAAGGGGGGGGGACTGGCACCCATACCACCTGACTCTTTGTCATGGTAAAATTCACTGTTCCCCAGTTAATCACAGAGCTAAAAGAGAGATACAAACAGTTACACAGAAACACTACGTCCAGTTAAAGCAGCAATACCCAAGGAAAACATTCAAACCCCATACACAAACACTCCAGCCAACTGGGACGTTTATGGGACGTTTGTCAAATTGTTTTGTAAAACATGTATGTAAATGTCCTACACGCTAAAGAATGATCCATGGAATTAGTTAGGAAAATATAAAATTAAGAGCATTTTTAACATAAAAGGTTAATATGTATTACCTTTACATGTTTAGGAGAGTTGATGACTTATTTTAAGACGTTAGTCAAAATTAAAATAAGAAGAATTTTCTTAACATAAATATATATATATAGTATGCATACACATTTTTTTCCTTTAATTTAGTAGAACTTATTTTTATCATGTGAAAAAGCAAGAACTTATACTAACTTATCTTATGAGCATCTTTCAAAAGGAGGGGGGAAGAAGGTTGAGTTTTCCAGGACTTGCAGACTGACTGAGACTGTTAAAAGAGAACGGAGCCAGAGAGATGCAAGCTTCTATGGAATATAATTAAAGACTATGTTAGTTGGTAAGTGACTATTTTTGATTTGTTTAACTTGTATGGAAAAAATATAGTATCATGGGTTAATCTTTACACATCAAAACTGAAATTAGCTTTGTCCAATGCTAATTCAGCTTTGGAAATTTGGTACACTTTTAGCAAGCTAGTGTGTTCAAAGTAGAATTTTTTGTATACAGTGGAAGCGGAAAATGATAACTGCCACTGAACTACTGCAGGATTAGTTGTACCGCTGCACAGGCAAGAGAATATTTGTTCAGTGTTAGCACTGTGTTGATGAAGATTTAGTAAGCAACAGGTTTGACGCTGGGAACCTTTACATTGAAAGCTAAACCAGCAACTGTGGGTTTCTACAGATACTTTTTTGGTTTTAAATTGATGCATGTTGATGTTTAGGCCAAAGGGCTAGTTTCCTTTGAGGATAAAACTGCTTAACTGAACGATAGCTAAAGGATATTCTGTGTCATGTTTAACATTAGCACATGAAAGCTTAGCTACTATTGCCACTGCTTGTCCTGCTAGATCTCAGTGCAGCGTTTGATACTGTTGACCATAATATTCTTTTAGAGCGATCAGAGCATGCTGTAGGTATTACAGGCACTGCGCTGCAGTGGTTTGAATCATATCTATCTAATAGACTCCAATTTGTTCATGTAAATGGAGAGTCTTCTTCACACACTGAGGTTAATTATGGAGTTCCACAGGGTTCAGTGCTAGGACCAATTCTGTTTACATTATACATGCTTCCCTTAGGCGGTATCATCAGAAGACATAGTATACATTTTCACTGATGTGCAGATGACACCCAACTCTATCTATCCATGATAGTGATGTGTCGGTCGCGAACAAAACAACTCTTAGAGCCAGATCTTTGAAGCGAACGACGCGAGCTGGCTTCTTGTTGGGAGCCGTGGGTTTTTCTTTCTTTCTCTCACCCTCTCTCTTGCACTTTTTTTCCACATCACTCCGCACGCAAGTCTTGTGCTTTGTGCTGGGAAGAGGGGCAGTAGTTACACTCGCAGTAGCACAGGAACAGAGCGGGAGGAAGAGACAGAGAAAGAGAGCCAGGGACAACAACGTCACATTAGAAAGGTATAGTAATCATCCACAACTATTTTCAGTTGCAGATGATAAAGGATTCAGAAAGTTTATTCATGCAGGTCCATATGACAGAGAATGTGCATCTTCTTTTTCTTTTCATGTGTGTTGTGTTGTGGTTTGCAGTGTTTTGTATTGTTTCACTTTAAATTTGTTTAAAAGGAAAAAGCTGAAAATTTTAATAGTTAAAAGTTGAAATGTGAATAGCTGGTTTTTGTATTATATGATTTATTTATTACATTTTATGTGGAGTGAATAAATAAAAATATATTTACGGTGGCCCCTAGAGACAAAACACGTACAAACTTCAAAATACGTACAAAACACAACAGAAGTGCTCCAGGATGCTGGGGCACAGTGTTGAGCTTTTGTTAGCTAGTGGCTACACAAGCCAGCAAGTACCAACGACCAGATTTGGTGTGTGGTAGTAACAGGTAAATGAACTTTTTTTTAAATTATTTGAATACATATGAGTGCCTGTGTATAAATACACAAACACTTTCAATTGTGTAATTTAAGTGATCTAGGTAGTTCTGTTTTGGAAGTTCAGTTAACGCTAGAGATGTGTTTTGGAGTTCGTACGTGCTTTATCTCTAGGGGCCACCGTATATATTTATATATAAACATATGTAAATAAAACCACAGTTTTATGCATGCACTTTTGTGCATGATTTTATATTTTTGTTAACAATAAATTAACAAAAACAAAAGCAACAAAACAACCTGAAGAGCTGCTTGGGAGCCGATAGAGCCGGCTCTTTTTAGTGAGCCGAGCCGAGAAAGTTCTCTAAAAAGAGCCGGAAATCCCATCACTAATATATGAAGCCAGATAACACACTGCATAATGTCTTGAAGACATAAGGACCTGGATGGCCACTAACTTTCTGCTTCTTAATTCAGATAAAACTTGTAACTTGTAAACTTGTATTTGGCCCTGAAAATCTTAGAAATATGGTATCTAACCAGATTCTTACTCTGGATGGCATTACTTTGGCCTCCAGTAACACTGAGAGGAACCTTGGAGTCATTTTTGACCAGGATATGACCTTCAACGCACATATTAAACAAATATGTAAGACTGCATTTTTCCATTTGCACAATATCTCTAAAATTAGAAATATCCTGATTCAGAGTGACGCTGAAAAGCTAGTTCATACATTGATTACTTCTAGGCTGGACTACTGTAATTCATTATTATCAGGATGTCCTAAAAACTCCCTGAAAAGCCTTCAGTTAATCGAAATCCTGTTAAAAGGGAGTTTTTCCTTCCCACTGTCACCAAAGTGCTTGCTCATTGGGAGTCATATGATTGTTGGGTTTTTTTCTCTGTATGTATTATTGTAGGGTCTACCTCACAATATAAAGTGCCTTGAGGCGACTGTTATTGTGATTTGGTGCTATATACATAAAATTGAATTGTACACCATTTCTGTCTATTGTTCGTTTGACAGCGGGGCCATCTTAAAACTTCTTAGATGCATTTAAAAAGGTTTTAACACTTTTAAACATTATCATGTGATTCACAGAAGGTCTTTGACCCCACGTTTTGCATTTAAACATTTAGTTTTGTTCATTATATATTATATTTTCAGCATAGTCTGTTCTTTCTCTTATTTAGATTTTTATATTCTAGTCTTATGTTCTACCTTTTGTTATTTTCATGATATTATGTCCAGGTTGTGTTTTCTTTTGTGGTTCTAGTTATAGTTTATTACCAGGTCAAGTTTGTTTTTGTTTAAATTTTAATTTGCTAACTGCTAATCTCATGTACATTGTGTTTAGTTTTGCTTCCCCTTGTCTCATTACCCATTAGCTAGATTGTGTTCACCTGTGTCTTGTTTTGCTCAGCTGAGTCCCCTCTCCCTAATCACCTTGTGTGTTTGTATTTACGTGCTTAGTTTTCCTCAGCTCTTTGTTGGGCTATAGCAGCGGTCTCCAACCTTTTTTGCGCCACGGACTGGTTTATGCCCGACAATATTTTCACGGACCGGCCTGTAAGGTGTCGCGGATAAATACAACAAAATAAAACTAGTACCGGTACCGAAAAAAAAGAAGATTTATTCATAACACACATGAAAAGACCCAGGAAAACCGAATTAACGATAAAAACGGTAACAAAATAACACTGAAAACCGATAAAAACCCTGAAAACCATACATTTCACACCTGAGCCTCAACTTTCGCGGCCCGGTACCAAACGACTCACGGACCGGTACCGGTCCGAGGCCCGGGGGTTGGGGACCGCTGGGCTATAGTGTTTGTATTATTCTCCTGCTGTGTTGCTTCCCTTGTCAATCAATGGACTTTGGCTTCTGCTGCTAGCTGGATTTTTCCAGCATCACCTGAATAAAAGCTAATGTATTCATTAAGTTTGGCTTTAACTCTGGAATTCAGGTCCAAATTATTCAACTAACATGACATCAAATCTGTTTCTGTTTTCTAGCTTACTAGAAATTGGATTCCAGCTGACTTCCTCATAGTTCCTCCTTCTGACCTTCTCTATTAACACTTTCAAAGCAAGCACCACATCTATAGTGCGCTCGCTCAGCATGAAGCCATACTACTGCTCGCTGATCATCATCATCACCCCTAGATTCAATTACTCTTTCCCATACCTTCATAGTATGGCTCATCATCTCTACAGTCTCTTCAGTCGTTAGTGCAGTAGAGACTGAATACAGATGACGCTTTTTTTTGCTTGAAAGTGGGTCTTTGTACGGTCATTACATGAGGGAGTTTTTAAACTCAAATCCTGATATTTTCCCAAGTACTTTTTATCCATACACGCCCTGTTCCTGATGCACACTTTCACTCTTTTGAAGTGCTTCTACGCCACTTCACGGACTCTGTTTCATGCAGCAGAAACCTTTGACCAGTTTGATCATCAACTTATCACTTCTCAAAGACGCAAGCTTTCATAGTCACTGCTTCCTACTTTTGTGTTTCTGACTGGACCAGTCACCGCCGTTT
The DNA here is from genome assembly GCF_057381845.1 of Rhamphochromis longiceps. Lineage (NCBI taxonomy): Eukaryota > Metazoa > Chordata > Actinopteri > Cichliformes > Cichlidae > Rhamphochromis > Rhamphochromis longiceps. The sequence goes on along the minus strand of NC_140559.1, from coordinate 36,417,667 downwards.
TTTTTTTTTTCTCCAACATTTCAGACATTTGGTCTCAGCTGGTGGTATGTCATTCAGAAACCACATCCAAACGTCCTACAGAGCCCATTATCTATCATTCCCCTTGTGTGACTCCTGCTATGCACCTCCTCCCAACCATCATTAAACTTGATGCATAGCTAGCTTTGAGTGGCTCGCCTCTGTTAACCCCTCCCCTCCAAACCACCAGCCATCACATTAGTACTGTTTCCTTGTCTCTTATAATGTTCTTCACCATTTTCTTCTCACTGGCTCGCTCTCTTTTCTGCCCTTGACATCTCCTTTATGACTTCAGGTGTCATGATTAGTGGCACCATATGGCACCCGGCTTCCGAATGCAAAATGTGTGTCAAGCTTGTGAGCACACACGCAGTGACATGCTATGTTAACTGACATGGCCTTTTCGGGTGGTTTGTGTGTCACTGCGCAGATCTCTGCCCCTTCTCTGTGTGTACATAAGCTTATTAGACACTCGGTGCCTGAAACGCTTGTCCTGTTTGCTGTCAGTCGATCGCTAAAGTGAACGCGTCAGCTCAAGAACACATCCGTGCCATTTAATGCCCTTCCTGTGACATCTTGGCTCCAGGAGCATCCCACCCAAAGGAATATGGTGTGTACTCTAGTGCACTTTAAAATGAAGCTACGCAAGTAACAATGGAGAACAGATGTAGTATATTATAATCTTATTAAATGACTCTGTCTCTAATTTGTTTCTCTGTCAGCACATTTGTGTAAAGAAATAAGCATTAGTATTACCTATAAAAACACAAGTTTTTATACGTAATAAGAGTCAAACCTGGGGATTTGTCTCTCCTGCATGCAGCTATTTTGGCTAAATGTCAAATTTACCATATTGCCCTTCATTATGGTGCACCACCTCATTTCCACTGTGCAAAAGTTTCTTCCCAGTGGGGCAAGGAAACTTCTGTGTTTGTCCCAGATGACAAGAATTTGCTGTAGATGCAGAGTTTAATGCTTAGTATTCATCTCATGTGCAAGAGATGGAATTTAGGCTTTGAGGGTTTATTGAGAGCAGCAATGGTTTACACATTCGCTTGACAAACGAAATATCCATGGTTTGAGGCACAAATCCCTTTGGGGTTGCATCAGGAAGGGCATCTGGTATAAATCAAACATGCAAAGGTACCTGCTGGGGCGACTCCTTGTGAATACTAGAGCAGCAGAAAGTAAAGAGCAGAAATGTTATTTTTTTACTTTGCTGATTCTTTGCCGTTTCATAGGAATGAAGTTTAGAGTCCTCCAAATAAAGATTTAACATGTAATTATCAACATTATTTATATGCACTTGTGCTTTTGTGAGTTTCCTGACATCAACACTAACATCAATGAGATTACTTGTCTTTGTATAGTACTTTTGTGTTAACTTTTGCCTTTCATTCCCTCTTATCCAAATAATGCTTGAGACACTTTGCAAACAAACAAACAATATTGCACTCCTAGTTTTTTTTTTTCATTCTCAAACATTGTTTATGACATTTTATAAAGATAGGTCTTGAAATAGTTCTGAAATCATATTTTTACTATTTTTTTTTTTTTTTTTGTAAGTCTGGAAAACTCTCGTGGAACAGCTGTCTTTTATGACTCTGTAACACTAGTTTGCCGTTACGAGGTCCAGCACAGAGAGGAACAAACTAGCACAGCTCAAGTGCCTTTATTTATACAGTTTTGTCTTCGCAGACTGTGTTCAGACTTCAACTACCCTGCTGCCTAGATCAGTCCGCTCTTGTATCTCTCGTCCTCAGGTCCTGGTGTGCTACTGAAATAAAGGAGACAGGATTAGATATTCACTGTCAGCTGTGTACGCAGCCTCCTCTCGCACCACCCCTCCCCTGCAGCTGAGCCACAGACCACATCACGCCACGGTGCCCTTTAGTAGTATTTTAACATTAATTTTAGAATTCTCTGTTCAGTTTTTCTCTGTTGTCACTTCATTTTGTATTTAGGAACAAAAAGAGGTTTTTGATGAAATGTAAAACTAAATTGTGTTTGCATTTTCTTAAAAGTGTCTTAAAGATATGTGGTGATAAAAGTGTCTGTCTGTCGTATTTATATTATATTTTGTGACACCTTATCATCCCCTAAGGTTGGTTTACCAAGCTATATAGGTACTCAAGCTGGTTAAAGCTAACTGCAGCAGCTTGGAGGATTCATTTGTGCTTGTGTCTAACAGTGTTGTACTGTTTATACAATAATAATCACTTACCCCAGCAATGAAGCTCATGCTTAAGTTCATTAAGGAAGATATGAATTTGCCACTGGTCTATTCTTCTGTGTCCCCTTCTGGGATCTTCTCAGATCCAATCAGCCTCAGTCCTTTAAATCTCACTTCTCTTCTGCAAGATTGAGCTCTTCATCCACGTGCTTCATTGGGGCTTTCAATGGAGTCTAATGGTCAAATGACATCTTACTGAAACCCTGTATTTCAATGAATTCTGTTCATTTCCTTCAAATTTTCTCTCCACATATCCATAAATGGATTTTAGTAGTTCAGGTTTTTTTGCTTGCAATGTTTCTGTTTATTTATCACTGACAAAGTGGCCAGTCCCTTCTTCAGTTCGCTTTCAGTTCATGTTCTGAGTTCACCCTCGTTCCAGATTTTGCTTCTCTCTTCTTTTCCCTCTATTTTTGTTGCTTTGTTTTCGGTCTTTAGACTCAGGTTTGACAACTGAGTTTCCAGCATGGAATTTCACTTTGGGGTGATTGGGTTTAGGTCTGTGCTGACATGAATATGAACCCATGTAAATTTGTCAGCACACTCATAATAAGATCTTGTTCCTTTTTTTTTTAACTCCATCTTGTCGCCGCTGCCTCTGTCAAATAGCCCCTTTTCTCCGTGTGCATCTTACCATCATATCTCTGGTCCCTTAATAGTTTCACAGCAGTGCATTTTACAGCCTTTCCTCTTGCTATTGTTGTAATGATGCTGCTGTCGAACGTGGTGACTCAGGAATCAACATACTCCCCACTTTTCCACTTTGTGCTCAGAAAATGTGCAAAACAATCAGAAGACAGCTGTCATTCGTCATGCCTCTATTTGAGAGACTGTTCTTTTATCCTGCTGTCAAATCATGAAAGTCTTAATGCCCACATTTCCTTGTTTGCAGAAGACAGTGCTGACAAATCAAATGTATTTTGGGTTGTTGTCATTACATGCAAGAGTTGAGCAATATCATCCTTTTGACATGTGACAGTTGCTAATTGGATGTTTAGCTCTGTGGCACTTAACTGTTTTGTGTAAATTTTCACTCTGCCATACAAAAAAGAAAAAATATAAGCTGAACTTAAAATTAGACTGCATATGGTACAGGGCTGCTTACAAGTACTTTTACGTCAAGAAGTGTTTGAGAGTGACATGATTCACAATTTTGTATCAACTCCACTAAAATAGATTTGACATTTAACAATCAAGATGTAACTGAGGGACAGAAACTCAGCTTCTAATTCAGTTGGTTAACCAACAATTTAGTGGAATTACAGACAATTTTACAGACGGTCCTCCAGCTTCAGGGGATCTAATTTAATTGGAAACGTTTCATTCACATTTGAACCTTTGACAGTGATTTTGTCAAGTTCTTAGTGAAAAACACACTTGCGAAATATAATATGTAATATAGTCTGTTAATATAGACTGCAAAAGCACATCTTTATTCATTTTGTTGATTAAACTATTGGTAAAGTTCCCGTTATCCGATGGTTGCCCAGACATCCAGTGATGAAAAGAGTGGATGATGATCGCAGTATCCTTTCCATGAAAAAAGAAACCAAATACGAAAAACAAGGGAAAGGTCCTTCATCAGAATTTTGCATTACTTTGGAACACATTTTACTTTGCTTTCACCATAAAGATGGAACTTCATAGGTGATAAAGTGTAATGGAGTTGACTGCCACTGGCTGTGACCTGAACTGCATTAGTGGTTATGGCTTTAGCCTTGGGATGAGCTTTAGTGGTTGCTGTCACACTGAGTGTAACTACAGCTATGGCTGTGCTTTGGTTTTTTTAGCTATAAAACATTAATGTGCAATAGAAGTTAATGCAGCAAGTGTCATTCATTCATTTTCTTCTTCGGGTGGATAAGAGGAGCAGCAGCCTAAACAGAAAAACCCAGACCTCGCTTTTCCCTAACCTCCTTATCCAGCTTATCTGAAGGAACACCGGGGCATTCCTAGGCAAGCCAAGACAAATAAAGCCATATCTTAAAAACAAAATCCAATCTTCAGTCCATGACATTCAACTACAAATGGGAAAGTAGTCCAGGTAAAAATCACATTCACAGTGACTTAACTGGGGAAGACCAACAGATGGATGAGAGTGCAAGCAAAAGCGTGAGTCTAGGATCAAACACTGAACATGTAAACAACAACACCAAGGGGAGGTAGTCAGCTCCAGAATGCCCTTTGATCAGCTGCCACACAATTACGTCCTTCACTCACTCCATTATCAAGCTAAGGAACCAGATGCAACCCTGGCTTCTTTTTTGAATAATAAAAAAAGACCAGTTTGTCACAACAGTGAGGTGTCAGCCCACAGCAGGGCTTCCTAGGAATATGCCTCATCATGCTGCAAACCAAAGAACAGCATATTAGATTTTTTTTTTTTTTAAGTCTTCAACAATGTACTCACATCGGTCAGTCTCAAACAAGCGACAGAAGAAAAGCTTTTCACCAGCTGCTCAGCTGTGTGCAACACTGACATAAACTCGACAAAGCAAAAGAGAAACGATGTAGCCGGCGGAGGCAGGTGGAAGTGTGAAATGGAGTAACACAGCCAGGATCATACATACTACTTCACACTGCGTGATATTAGCACAATCGGCTGCCTTGAAAGTGAGCTACATCTCTGCCAAGACTAGAAATATCCCGAGGAATTGGAATTCATAATGTCAGCTCCACATTGAAAGAGACTTTATGTAATGTACTCTCAAACAAAACCCTTATTTGGATCCTAAACTTTGATTTCAACTATGCCTTGAGCATTAGAAGATTATTTACTGACAGGAAAAAAAAATGCTTCTTTTCCCTGAAAATTAAATGCATGCTGGCGGCAAAACAAGAAGACACACACTAACAGACGGATCTTCAAGGACAAAAATCCTCAAAAGGACAAAATAATTGCCTTCATCCATCTATCTGTGCAAATGGCAGTGATTCATAGCTGCCTTTCCCATTAGCCTTACTGCAACACTTATGACTTTTAATATGGCAGTTATGTAGTTAATTAGAAATGTACTCATAAATATTAACCTCTTGACATTTAGCTCCATTTTGCTTGTTTTCTATATTTACAAAGTTTCCATAAAATGAATACAAATAATAATAATTATGGAGCAGATCTGATATGCATATCATCAAGCAACATCTCTGCTCCTGGGGTGAAAACTGGCAACCAGTCACAACAAGCAGATATGTACACAAATCCCTTTTAAAAACTCCTTGTCTGAATTATCATTCAGTTCCACTGTTTGTGTGCTATTCCCACACATACTCCACCAGATCTCCAGTGAAAGCATTTTTGATGAGGTTAACCTTTGAAATTTCAGTATCTAACACTAATATAACACATTATGTTAAATTGTGGTGGGAAACTCCAGGCCTCAAGGGCCGGTGTCCTGCAGGTTTTAGATCTCACCTTGGGTCAACACACCTGAATCAAATGATTAGTTCATTACCAGGCCTCTGGAGAACTTCAAGACATGTTGAGGAGAGGATTTAGCCATTTAAATCAGCTGTGTTGGATCATGGACACATCTAAAACCTGCAGGACACCGGCCCTTGAGGCCTGGAGTTGCCTACCCATGTGTTACATGACGATGATGTTTTGAGAAGTTGTAATGATTTTGTTCTTTTTCACCATGTTGATGGGAAAGGTTTCTCCATCACATCACAAAGTCTCTGGTCAATCCATGCGTGAAAATGATGACTTGTGTTGGCTCTTTTACTGTTTAAGCCTGATGAATCCTGCCTCTGTCAGGAATATGCCCACACCATCAGGAAATTAAACCATCCATTTCTCGAAAAACCTGCTCATACAGTATATTCACACAGTCAGGTGGCCTCATTTATTGAGCACATACCTTTGCTGAACCTAGACCAACTGAACCAAATAAAACCACTGCCCCCACAGGCTTGTATGGTATCCATTAGGCGTGATGGGTGTATCACTTCATCCATCTCTCTTCTTACCCTGATACGCCATCACTCTGGAACAGGATACATCTGTAATCAACCACTGTAGCCTTTTTCCACAGCTTAAGAGGCCGATCTTTATGCTCCCCAGCTAATGGAAGCCCTCCCACCTCACCCCCAATTAGTCTTCACATTGTACATTTGGAAATGCTCTTACTTTGACAGCCATGAGATCTAGTGGTGAGTCTTTACACATTTGATTAAATTATATTATAATCACCATCATACACAATTTCTCACGGTTTCTTTCAGACTAAGGGTTACACTAATGCTTAACATAAAAAAAAAACAAGGAGCCAAACTGTGGATTATGCAACCCTTGTCTTGCAAATTCTTAAACTATAATTAGGAGTTGGAAAGGAGCACAATGTATCTCCGTTAAAATGCGTGTGACAGGTGACAGTGTCAGATGTAGCAGGAAGAAGACCCAAATGCAAGACTCTAAAGTCCAAGAAAATAATTCAAAACTGAAAGATAAATAAGAAACAATAAATAAATAAATAACACATGTATGCTCAAATAATATAGGCAAGGCAAACAAGAGTGGAACAAAGACTCTAATAAGGAACAACAAGGAAACTGAGTCTATAAAATCACATTAGACAATATTTAAGATAGGAAACACCAGCAAAACACAACTGAACATTATCAAGGTAAAGAGTCAGGACAGCTAAACTGTCAAAATAAAACAGGAAACACCTAACACTGAGACGAAGACTTAACAACAATATAAAATGGAACGCTAGAAAAGGCCCAATTAAACTGAAACACACAGAGAAGTAAATACAAAACAATTATTAAAAATGCACAGAGAATCCAGAGTAGAAGAATAATAAGAACTAAAGACTGAAGCTCTAAAACATTAAACCTCCGATTAAAATAACTCAAAGCACTAGATCAAAGATACAGAACCATGGTATGCAGTTCTGTTAAAGGAAAATGGTAAAAAAAACAAAACACCCAAATGAACAAACATTTAAAAATAGGAAAACAGTGGCCAACAAAGCAGGTGATTCCAGTGACCCTTCCTCCATTATCCACCAGCTGTTAGTTTCCTGTTTAGGTATGTGGCAAAGACCTCACAGCCAGATATCAGTCGTTCGCTTTTGCCCAACTAAATCAGTTCTTGGGGAAACACAAACATTGGAACGGACACACATTCAGCCACAAAAATTGCACTTACAGCGCATGCACACACACTCCTAAGGTCGCGGCTGCAGCTGCGGCTCACATGCGAGTGACTGGAATACCTGCACTGTGGTGGCCCACAGGTTGTTGGGCAGCGAGAGTGTACAAGCAACACGAGCCCTGGGGATGCACATCACATCTGTCTGTCTCTCCCCCTCATGCCCACACGCCCTCCCTCTCTAATCCTTACGCCATTTTGCCTGCTCCGAAGTGTCACCTTATCAGATTGTGCGACACACTGAGGGCTTCATTAAATTCTATTGCTGTCTCCCTCTGTCCTTCTCTCTTTATCTCCTCCGTTTCACCTGCTTTACGGCGTCACACTGTCTAGTTTCACTCTGCTCTCCTCTTCTCCGTCTCTGCCTCCGTCTTCCCCTCTTGCCTCTTTTTTTTCACTTTTAAGTTGCTCTTCTTCTTCCTATCTGTGTATTTCTCTGTCTAACCCTGATGTAAAGCAGCCATACTTTAAATCAAGCCTCGCTACATTGTTGTCTGTGAAGCTTTGTGCGTGGAGTGATTCATTTTGCTAAAAATAAGCAGTGCGAAGTCGGGAAGACAGTCGAACATGACAGAAACTGACCACATATGCCACAAGATCACCAAAGGATAATGAGGAACAACACAGAAAAAATCACTTGTATCAAGTTAACACTTGAAAGTAAGGTGTTATATAGAAAGATTGATCCCATTTCTGCTTTTTTATGCAGTATTAGAAATTTGTACTGGATGCCACCACTGGTGATAGCCTCTATTGTTCTTTTGCTGTCTCAAAACAGATTATTCCTTCTGAGTGTTACAAGGTTAATAAGCAGCTGGAGACATAACTGCAGCCTAATATTTTTCCATCTTCTCTCTAACCCCTCCCCTTTTCTTTTTGTGCTCAGTGTCACGTCACTCTCCTCATCTCTATTGTCCCTATAGTCATTTTGCAATTGAGGGAGATGCACCAGACATTATTATACACAGAGGGCTCCATTAAACGCAAACTAAAGTGAACCGCCTTGCTCTAATAGGCCGCTGTGCAGCTGGAAACAGTGTTCTCCCGGTTCATAGTCTCTCCACCACATGGCAATAAAGGAAACTGAATGGCCTTAAAAGTGTTATGTGTGAATATGACTGATGACAATGAATGCAGCACATTTTGCAGCAAATGGCAACTGCAGTTTGGTCTTTGTTTTATTTTTTTAATTGTAAAAACATATTTCTTTCAAGCTATTTAAAAGAAGCTCAAGAGAAATGTTACAGCATCTGATAAGAACTTTTCGTGCCAGCTATCATACTGCCAAGGTTGATAAAGGGGGTTTGCTGGAACCGTTTTTTTGTTGTCACGTCGGTTTCATTTCAGAACGCGGGAGATTTAATCGCTTTAATTGTGTTGTCTTGCTGTTTTACTGCTGTTGCTCTGCAAAGCTGTCACAGTTGTAAAGAAAAGACAACTGCTACACGAAGATGCCGTGCTGCTTACAACTTCACAGCCTTGAATCTGCTGCAAACTGCAGCTGCACATGAGGCAACAAAGGACTATAAAGCTGTGACGTTATCCTTCACCTTTAGCCTCGCTGCTGATGGAAAAGAATTGCACTGTGGAGCAGAATGTGGAGAATAAAGCCAAAGAAGTATAACTCGGCTGAGTTTATTGTGACAGATGAAGAAAATATATTGGTGCAGCATGTTGCCAGGTATCGAAAGAACGATGGCAGAGAAAATGTGGTTTAAAAAACACAACTTTAAAGCAAAATGCTGTGCTAATGCTTCTTGCATTGAAGGATATCAATTGTTTTTGTGGTCACAACAAATCTAGATGTATGTACAGGCAGAGCATTCACTCCCGATAATAACAGATACCTTACTTAGACCCACATGAACCCACTGGTAGTCATTAATTCATTATATATAATACTGGCATGAGTGATAGCTGGCTTCCGAATGGCTGGGTCATATCATACCAATTATTTTTATGTGACATATCGAAATATTAGTTATATAGTGGTGCCATGTGTTTGTGTTTGCTTGTGTTTATAACACACAAGCCCAGAAATGTCTGAAAGTGAGTCAAATTTAGTTTGACCTCTTGTAGCTCCCTTTTCATGTGCTACACAAAACACAACAAAGGTGGAAACAACAAATACACTGCCGACTACAACCAGCCTCAAAGGCACCTGGGAAAGAGATGCTAGCAGCTGGTGATGTGTGAATCAACAAATAAGCGATTCTTCTACAGAATCAATCATTACAGACCTCCAAGCTTCATGTGGCCTTCAGATTGGCTCAAGAACAGCGCTATAGAGCTTCGTGGAATGGGTTTCCATGGCCGAGCAGCTGCATCTGAGCCTTACATCACCAAGTGCAATGCAAAATGTCCAATACAGTGGTATAAAGCAAACTGCCAATGCATTGTAGAGCACTGGCGACATGATCTCTAGAGTGGCGAATCACACTTCTGCGTCTGGCAATCTGATAGATGAGTTTTAGTGGAGGGGGGATTATGGTGTGGGGTTATTTAAGAAAACATTTTGGACAATTTCATGCTCCCAACCTTGTGGGAACAGTTTGGGGATAGCCCCTTCCTGCGCCAACATTACGGCTCACCAGTGCACAAAGCACAGTCCAGAAAGACATGGATGAGCCAGTTTGGTGTGGAAGAACTTGACTGGCCTGCACAGAGTCCCGACCTCAACCTGACAGAACACCTTTTGGATGACTTAGAGTGGAGATTGTGAGCTAGGCCTTCTCACCCGACATCAGTGTCTGACCTCATCAATGTACTTTTGAACAAATGGTCAAATTTTCGATGCATTGCTATTAATTTTAGATTTTGAAAAGGGAACAGTAGCTCCCTTTTATTTTAGTACTTTACGTCATAGTATTACAGTACACCAGCATAAAAAACTGAAGGCAACCCCTTGCTTCAGCTACTTACCGGAAGGCACTTGACTTTAATAGCAAAGGTTTAAACCAGCTACTTTCCAATTAGTTGATGACCTGCTTGTCCTCCTGAGTCACAGTCATAACTGTTTCATACCAGCTACACGATCAACCTACCTTTCCTGACATATCTCACTCATAGCCGGTCAGACTTCTCCTGTTTTCAATTAGCATGTGCTTATCTATCACCAGTAATTATTCTTCTGACTCCAGTCTTTTCCCAGCAAGCTCTTTTTGATCTCCTTGGCATCCCATTCTTGTTCCCGCTATGGTTGCAATCTTGTAAGTAACTCTCAAATTAATCAAGTTTTCTTTAATATTCACTTGCATTAGTTTCATGGGGTATGTCTCAGGTCACACCAGTACAAAGTTATTTGGCCTCAAAGCACTGTTATCTGGGTGAATTTTTAAAAAGATGTCAGAGATCTAATTGCAAACCAAGTCTGTATCTGACAGTTTCCTCTGCAGGCTCCTCTAACATAAAAAAAAGAATGTATTAATGTATAGTTGGACATATAATTTTCATCAGGTACAGTTTATGTTGTAAATACTACTCTGTGCACTTATTTGCTTTGCGTATACAAGTATAGATAGAGTTGCGCTTCATGTTTAGGTCAAAATTAGTTTTGCAGTCTACCGCATTATTGTGTAGAGCTCAAAAGTGCCAAATAGCTTTTATCCTTCTCATCAAAACAGGACAGAGGCTTTTATCCTCTTTGCACAAAATAGTTTCTCTACATCACTGTGCTGTCTGCATCGACTGACTAGTTGGCAGATTGCAAAGATAAATCTTTCCCATTGGGTTTGCAATCTTGGCCTAATCTTCATTTATACAGTACCATACTTTGAAGTTTCCATATCATAGATATCATGCCCTGTTTTACATAAGACACGAAAACATAACAGCCTTAATAATAAAATTATTTAAGCGTATATGGCAAGAAGATGTTAGAACTATTAGGATTTATTTTATAAGCATCTATTTCTGTATCATAAAAATCTAATATCTAACAAAGACAGTTATCAAATGAATTTAGTATTAATTAACACTGAGTACAAGAAAGGTCCATACTGCAAACTAGTCTGTGCAGACGGAAAAACACATTTTTCCTTGATTTGACACTGGTTGATCTAAAATGCATGATCACTTAATGAAAACGTATACAGTTTCAAATTAAGAACTAAGAATGACATTCAGAGGAGTTTTACTGCTGCCACGTTGAAATGCTAACAATTCTGTCCTGTTAAAACAAGCTTTAGAATAAACTGTAATTTTAAAATGATAGAAAGCAGTGATGGGGTGACAGTGTTGACAATCACTGATCTTAGTGCTAGCTAGTCCTCATCTGTGATCCTTTAAAAGAAATTGGAAACACATGTGTGGACACATTTTTGGATTGATAATTCTTATGTTTCTGAGAGTCCTTTGAGTCTGATTCACTCCCATCTTGAGTCTGTATAGAGAGGGTGAATATTTTGGATAATGTTGCTCTCCAAGGCTGTGCTGGGAATTACCTTGCTGAAACTGGCTAAATAGGAACACTGCTGACTGCAGTCTTTTTCATATTGTTCACTGAAAACAGTCAAATACTTTTTGATGGAGTGAGCAAAACGGAATGAAAACTTAACTTGATACCTCCTTTTAAAACGGCTTGTCAGCAAAACCATTTCTTTTTGCATTTAGGTAGTCACCTGATTTAGTTGCAATGCCACAAATCTGGAAAGCCCAACATTTGTGTTTTCAAAACAGTGCAAGAACAACACTGAGATTGGAAACTTATACCTAAAACAGGAAGTATATCCATAAAGCACTGTGATGTAAACATACAGTGCTTTACTGAGGAAGATTAATTAAGAAAACAGACAATTCATTGCCATGGTCAAAGAGGCATTGGAAGTGCATATTAAATTTGATTTGATTAAAAGAAAAGTGTTGCTTTTGCAAAAGCACTAATAGACACAGAGTTTACTCATACAATCATGCTGAAGCTTCAACAGTAGAAGTAATTTTAGCAGCATAGATTTATGCTCCAGCTTTGTTACATTCGTGCCGCTGCAGTATCAGTGGCTGTTTGATGGGTTGAAGCCTGCTTTGAATCGTTGTGATTAATGACTGAATAAAAATTGTCGGTGCATTAAAAGAGGATCATGCTGACTTGGGTCAGTGTGATAAAGAGCTGCTGTCACCAGTGATGTCCATTTAACTGCAGAGTCTAAAACTTGAGCCATTTTTACTTTCTTTTTAAATTCATACTTTGTGATCCCGTGTGTGTAAAGCCTTCTAATTCTACTTTTCTGTGTAAGAGTGTCCTCTTCATGTTGTACTGCAATTTTGTTTTTCCCGTATAAATTATCTTGGCATGATATTTCTATCATCTCTCCAATATTATGTTATTTTGTGCTCCCTCATTATTTAACTTTGGTTCACTTTTCTCATCTGAATCTCTGCTTACTGGCGTTGCTAAATTAAACAGGAGCTGCTTTAAAGGCAGAACATGTAGGTGTAATTTAATGAAAAGCCACTGAGCAGATTTATTTAGTGCATACGTTTCACCCAAAGGGAACTCAAAAGGCACACTTTTATAAATTAGAATGATAAATGACAAGACGACCTTGATTGCTCCCAGTTTCAATTTAAATGTGTAAAAGCATACCAAAAAGTTTCTGCTGAGTTACCCATGCAGTTTAAATATAAAGGGTTGGCAGGGAATGAATTCTAATGACTTTTAGTAATCTAAACCTAAACCATCACACTGAGCATAAAACTATAGCAAACGACTGGAAAGAGAATAGAGAGAGTAGTTTTTTGTTACAGCTCAGTAAAAATGTGGCAATAGTAGGACTGCAAGGTGGGAAAAAGGATGAAAATAACATGAGGACAGCAAGTTATTAACATTTAATTACTAAAGTAATATACAAGTATTGATCTAAAATTAACGGTGATCTAGTAATATTACATTTAAATATATGTAACTGGGTAATAACAGGCCAGCAACTAAGCACTGTAATGTAAAAACAAAAGTATGGGGCAAAACCACGTAGTGTTACTTTAGAAATATTATGATAACCTGATGTTAATAAAATGGTAATATCTGTGAATTAGAAATTTGTACCATGTCTTGTAATAGTACCCTCATATTAATTTATAATGGTTGATGCATTAACATTATGCAATGGGTTATGTGATATGTGGTAGTTTTTGTGTAGATGTTTTTATCTAATTCCATATTAGAATGATACAGTTTTGCAATTTGCAGTTCTGATTCCAGGTTATTACAAAAACTACCACATATGTTTCCAGGCAGTAACACATAACATAATATTTACATCATTACCTTCAAATAAAGAATGATTTTGTGAACATCAAGTAGAATTGATTACAGCATTATAATACAGTAAAGAAATCCTAATATGTTAAGGCATAAACCAATATAACCTTATTATTACACGTTTCCTATTACTATATTGTTAATATTTGGCCCTAAACATTTTTTCCCATTCTTTTTATTTCCCAGCATGTTATTACCCAGTTACATAAATTTCAGTATAATATTACTCAGCTATAACAACCGTTGATAGATAATTGCTTGGCTATTACTTGGAGATTACTTTGGTAATTAAACAGTAATAAATTGCTGTTTCCATATTATTACCTTCTTGGAATATAAAGTGCTACCATGACAGCATATATACATGATAAGGATGCAGTGGGCAGCTTTTGGACCTTTGGGCTCCAATTCACCTTTTGGAGGAATTAGAGCTGAAAATGGGAGCTAGGCATTCTTGTTCAATTGAATGCTCGAAAAGCTCCCGGCCCAGACGGTGTGTCTCCTGCCACCCTCAGACACTGTGCAAACGAGCTGGCCCCAGTGTTTTCTGGCATTTTCAACTCCTCACTGCAGGCATGTCATGTGCCTGCCTGCTTCAAGTCCTCTACCATAATCCCTGTCCCCAAGAAACCTAGGATCACTGGACTAAATGACTACAGACCCGTGGCTCTGACATCTGTGGTCATGAAGTCATTTGAGCGCCTAGTTCTCTCCCATCTCAAGACCCTCACGGCCCCCCTCCTGGACCCCCTGCAGTTTGCATACAGAGCCAACAGGTCTGTAGACGACGCCATCAACATGGCCCTACACTTCATCCTGCAGCATCTGGACTCCCCAGGAACCTACGCCAGGATCCTGTTTGTGGACTTCAGCTCTGCCTTCAACACCATCCTTCCAGACCATCTCCGAGGCAAGCTTTCCCAGATGAATGTGCCTGATCCCATCTGCCGGTGGATCACTGACTTCCTGACGGACAGGAAGCAGCACGTGAGGCTGGGAAAGAATGTCTCGGACTCCCGGACCATCAGCACCGGCTCCCCTCAGGGCTGTGTTCTTTCTCCTCTGCTCTTCTCCCTGTACACCAACTGCTGCACCTCCACCCACCAGTCTGTCAAGCTAATCAAGTTCGCAGACGACACCACCGTTATTGGGCTCATCTCGGACGGGGATGAGTCTGCCTACAGGAGGGAGGTTGAACGTCTGGTGTCCTGGTGCAGCCACAACAACCTGGTGCTGAATGCCCAGAAGACAGTGGAGATTATTGTGGACTTCAGGAAGCACACAGCCCCACTCCCCCCCATCATCCTGACTGACACCCCCATCACCTCTGTGGACTCATTCCGCTTCCTGGGTACCACCATCACCCAGGACCTGAAGTGGGAGCCCACCATCACCTCCGTCATCAAGAAAGCCCAGCAGAGGATGTACTTCCTGAGGCAGCTGAAGAAATTCAACCTGCCAACACGGACGATGATGCAGTTCTACACTGCAATCATCGAGTCCATCCTCACCTCCTCCATCACCGTGTGGTACGCTGGAGCCACTATCAGGGACAAACAGAGACTGCAGCGTGTTGTGCGCTCTGCTGAGAAGGTGATTGGCTGCAGACTCCCATCTTTGCAGGACCTGTACACCTCCAGGACATTGCGGCGTGCAGCTCGGATCTCAGCTGACCCTTCTCACCCTGGACACAGTCTGTTTGACCTGCTCCCCTCAGGCAGGAGGCTCCGGTCCATTCGCACCAGAACCTCTCGCCATAAGAACAGTTTCTTCCCCTCTGCTGTTGGACACATGAACAATAACCGTATGACTGTTCCCACCACTAACACATGACCCTACGCTGTGTTCACTGCATCATTCCATGTTTGGCACTGATCACCACCTGCACTCATGCATATATCTTTCTACGCAGCACTTTTAATTCTTATTCTCATGTATATATCTCATGTATATCTCATGCATATATCTTTCTACGTAGCACTCTTAATTCTTATCTCATGTATATATCTCATGTATATCTCATGTATATCTCATGCACATATCTTTCTACGTAGCACTTTTAATTCTTATTCCTACTTTTATTTTTTCATGTCTATTTAATCGCAATTTATGACAGTATGTTTGCACTGAAGCACCGCAGCAATTTCCTAATGTTGTAAACCTGCTCAACATTTGGCAATAAACCCCTTTCTGATTCTGATTCTGATTCTGATTCAAACATCAGTGTCTGAGCTCACAAATGTACTTCTGGAAGAACGGTCAAAGATTCCCATAAACACTCCTAAACCTTGTGGAAAAGCCTTCTCAGAAGAGTTCAAGTCAAGAGTTAAAGCTGCAAGGGGTGGACCAACATCATACGAAACCCTATGGATTAAGAATGGGATGCCACTCAAGTTCATATGTTTTTGAAGCCTTTTGGCACTGTAGTGTATGCATCACTTGGAGTTTTCACTATGCACATGTCCAAGTAACTTATAACTTAAACAGGTGAGTCTTCTTGAACTTTAGCTAAGTCTAGAAATTCAGGTGAGTAAAAAGTTGCTTTGTCTTTGCTTACAAGCTCAGGTCTTTGTCCTCCTTCCCCAATACAGAATAGATCTCGATGTCCAGAGTGGATATATTTTACAGAGCATGCAAGGGAGAGTGAGTCTGGCTGCTACCCAGGTTAGTAATACAGCAAGCACATCAAACAAGATTCACACATGACAAAAGTTAACACTGTGTCAAGAACCAGATTTAAATACTGCCAGTTATTGAAGACGGACCTGCTTGTGGAAGAAACTGGTTAGTTCCCCCCCCCCCCCCCCCACTTTTCATGCACACAGAGAGACAGACCTCAGGTCCACACCTCAAGGCCATTGGGACCGTGACAAATGAAAATGAAATTACCATTTGTCACAAAATGAAATTGTTCCAAAGCAGGGCTTCCATGTTCAGCCCCAATAAAATATAGCAGAACATTTATTGAAATAGAAATAAAGTGTGATGAACACCCAGGTTTGCACTTCCAAACTAAACAATTTTTTAAATACAGTGTGATCTATACACATCCTGCTGCTGATTACACTCTGAAACAACCAACAAATAATAGTAATGTATACTTTATCGGTCCCCGTGGGGAAATTAGTCTCTCTGCATTTGACCCATTCACTCAGTGAAGCAATGGGCAGCCATTAAGCAGGCGCACCGGGGATCAGTGTGTTGGGACGTTACCTTGCTCAGGGGTACCTCAGGGTAGCCATTCGGTGGATTCAAATAACTGACCTTCCGATCACGGGGCGACCAGTCTACCTACTGAGCTATTCAAGTCAGAAGCCACAGCCAAACACTAGACACCGTTCACATATATGAATAGAGGGGTACTGTCACAAGCACAAGTTGGGCACGAATCACAACATATCATGGTGACTATTCAGCATTCTCATTGTCAGCACATCTGCATAGAAACGTGTGAAGCAGCAGGAGAATATATCACGGATTAGTGTCTCTCTGTTGCTTAAGTAATTTGCTTCTTAAGACTAAATTTTTGCATGGGCATAAAGAAGAAAGTGTACTTTATTGGTCCCCGTGGGGAAAATCCCTCTCTGCATTTAACCCATTCACTCAGTGAAGCAGTGGGCAGCCACTGGGCGCCAGGGGAGCAGTGTGTAGGGACGGTACCTTGCTCAGGGGTACCTCAGGGTGGCTGTTCAGGGGAATCGAACCCCCGACCTTCCGATCATGGGGCCACCACTCTACCTACTGAGCTATCCCTGCCCTGCCCTGCCCTAAAATAAAAGGCATAAAAATAAAAAATAACTGCTTTTTCACAATGACAGGCTCAAATTAAACTTTTTGTTGCTAATGCACAACCAAGTCCTGCAGTGGTACTTCTGAGTAAAAAAAACTCATAACATATGTATGTGGGGTAATCAGGTTGTTTGTTTTTAACTGTTGCAAATTTGCAACGCCTGCCTGGAGAGGGTCAATCCCATTAATGTGAACTGTTAGTAATTGTCAGCTCAGCCATGGAGCCAGTGACAACTTACTTAAACATGCAGAAAAATAAGAGTGCGCTCAGGCTGACACTCAGACTGACACTCTGAGCTGACACTTGGAACACTCAATAGCTCTCAGGCTGTCCAGTCCAAGTAAAGTCAACAATCTGTGGGGACAAAGGAATCCGATCCACTCGATAAAGAGGAAACTTGGCTCTTTTCTATGAATATCAAACAAAGAACAAAGAGAACATGCCAAGGATGGATAAAATGTGTTCCTTTCTGGAATACGACAAACTGCAGATGATGCTGTTGTTGTTGTTGTAGTAGTAACCTTCCCAGAGCAGAAATGATGGCCGGTTTGGCCATTTGAATAATAGCTATTGTCCAGAAGGTGAATTACATACCAGCTGTTTGTAGTATTTTATAGCAGTACAATGTCAAGGTTGTAATTATGCATAGCTCTTTTTGTCTTAATTCTTGTCTTTATGTCGCTCCCATCTGGCAGCAAATAAATGTGCAAGCTGTCTCTCACTTACTCTTATGATTTCAGTCTCCTGTATAAGTGCTGTGTGGATTCAGTCTAACAGTGTTTTATGCAAGAGTATCTGCCTGACGTCATTTTTCCTTTTGCTGTGCGGTAATGGAATTAGGTGGAGTTCAAAGTCACCTTTCTGTAAGATATATTACCCCAAAGAATCAGAGAGGAAATGAGCTGGTGACTTACTGGAAGTACTTTGTTTTAGATTTTGCTTCACTAATTCATAAAACACAATCTTTAGATAATTCACACATCCTAACACAGTTCTAAAAGAGGGTTGTAATGTTTAACAATCTGGAAAGTCATTTTTATATTGGCATATATCCAGTTGCTCCCCCTTCAACAGATGCCCAGATGTCAAGGAGAGTGGGAACATATTTCATCCAGGCATTAACATTCCTCGTGCAGAGCACGCAGGGTTCAATTTACGCACTCTCAGCAATCATAATATTACAAACACTAAAATAAAAAAGCTTAAAGTTGAATTTTAAATAACCTCTGAATTCATTTTTGACTAATTATTCAACCAAGAAAAAAAGTCCTTCCCCTTTTTTTCAAAATTAAAAATCTCGACCTCATCCTTTTTGTGTTTGTGTTGTAACAATAACTCTTGATTTGCAGCGGCTTGGCAGCAACAAGCAATGCAACAAGAAGGTGTCACATTTTGTTTAAAATGGAGCTAAATCCTGATTGGTGCAGATGTGGAGCCTGTTTCCAGCTAAGCCCTGCCTATAGCTGAATACATGAGAGAAACAAACACCTTCAAAAATCTCTCATCTGAAAAAGAAATCTTTTGCCAAAATGCTGCATTTACTTCTTGTCACTTCTGGTAAGAAACAAATTGTTTTATAGCCTTTAAGTTTCTGATTCATTGTTTTTTTTGTGTCTTTTTAAATTACATTAGAGGTAAGTAGACAATAATATACAATATTAAAAAATTGACATTTATAAATGTGAGGTTTTCACAGGAAATTGCAAAAATTGCATTCCCATTGTTCCTTTTAACTTAATTGTATTTTTTTAATCAAGCAAATTTCCTATAAAACCAAATTGCCATCAGTCTGCAGCAGCCTTTTTCCAAACTGGAGGATGCCTTCGGCCTTAATTTTGGCCACCATACACAAATAATTAACTTTAATTATATTTTGAAATGGATGGAGTACATTAGTAAAACTTAGATTAGGCTAGATTCCTGCACTTTGGGTTTTTTTTTTGAGCATTAAAGGTCCAACTGATTGTCCTAATAAACTGACAAGACCCCTTTAAGTAGTCTGTCTATCTATCTATCTTTTTTGCTTTATTTTTATGCTAATTCAGGGTTATTAAGTACATTTTAAAATAAAACTATTATTTGTTGTGTCTGTATGAGTCTTTGTTGAATTATCCCTCACCTCCAACACAATAGAAGTCTCTCTGGAAATTAAGATTTTATATGTAAAATGATCAATATAATTCAAAATGAATAAAAATACTATTTATAAAAAATTGTATTTTGATGTAAAGGAATATAACCCATGGTTTGTATGCCAGATTAGATACTTTTGGTAAATATTACAGCTGTTGAAAGACAAGGCAAAAATAACCAAAAATTAAGGAAGTCCAAGCTGTTTCCTTATAATGCATATAATGTATAGCTATTCCAATGCTATCCCATTACATGCGTACTACTGATATAGAGTAATGCTAATTTTTCCTCTTGGTGTAATCAGTTGCTCTCTTAAAGCCAACAATGCTATTTTTAAAGTAGAGAGGAGGACCCAGGAAGAGAAAGATGTGCAGTGGAGTGGAAGCATGTAGGATGCAGAGAAAAGACAAGAGGGGAGCTATTTGTGTGGGATAGCTGCATAAGAGGTTGCTCTTCTCTGTCATTTTGCTCTAACAGCTGAATTATACTAAAAAATACCTGGTGGAAAATGTGGTATGTTTCTATAAATGCAGTCTGGCAGAGGACAAGTGACATTTTTGAACCAAGTAGTTAAGAGTTAGACTGAGCATGAATTCTGCTTCTCAGCTGTAGGTACGGCTAATGTGTGAATTTATGCCACAACAAACTCTAGGAAACTGCTGTGTCTTGCTAACGGGGGGGACTTGGAGCACACTGCAATGAGGAACAAGTCCATATGACAAAGACTGTAGAAAGTAGAACAAGAGTAGATGTGAAAGCAGGTAATGACAGGTCCTGAACAGAATTTTTTAGTGCTTGAATAAAAAGCCACTGTCCCCTTGTCATTGACATTAGACACTATTTCTGACACAACGCCAAAGTGCCTTCTAGCTCCATCTAGAAGTGAACCAGTGTTCTTCCACTTACCATACAGATGTATGAACCGCTACATTGTAGAGCCAGTGGATCAGTTGTTGAGTATTATAATAATGAATTTCAGACTTCTCAGAGAGGTCAACTATGTTGGCTCAAACTTTTACACCCAAATTTGTTGTTGAACAGATTTCTCAAATATTTGTTTTTTCTTGCTTTAATGACAGCTGGTCTAATTAGCATGTTTAGCATTGTATATCTGGACTGAATGGATTAGCATATAGCTACACAGCAGCTTCTAGGGTTGCCAACTCCCTGGAAAAATAAATAAGGGACACCTCGTGGCCAGGGCTGGGCGACCCAGTTGTCTTCACCCTTCCCAGTGTGGTGAATTTTCTAGCTTTTTTTGTGTGTGAAATTATTTTTTTAACCATTTGACTTGAAGTTGATTTAAGTAGATGCATATTCTATTCTTTGTGATATGACCATATGGGAAACAAATGATCATTTAGCCATTTATTTTTAGCTCAAAATCACAACATTAACACAGTAAAACAGGTCTCTTTCTTAAACAGAAGCCTGTCATGCTTAACTTTTGAAAATATAAGTAAATCTTTCTTTAAAAGAACTCTGTCCTGCTTAACTTAAAATTATATAAATTAATAGAAAGCAATAGAAAGAAAAACATTCTTGTAACAGTGCACATTTAGTGCATTTAGTACAGTTGGCTTCAGTTGAGGTATTATTTCAGCTTTTCTAATGCTAATCAGCTGCTCCTGTTTGTAAACCCGCTTGTTCCCATGATTACGCATCATAACTCATCATCATTATTCATCTATGTATTACGTTTATGTATTAGTCATCTATTTGTTGTAATCATCTATCCTTGCAGTTGTTTATTACACAAAATAAGTTATATTATCACACTTCTGGCCACATAGCGCTGATATTCACTGCACATGCCCATATTAACTTTTTCCAGCCAGGTGTTTTCCTTTTCCCATTCTTCCCTTTCTCTGAGGGGAACAAACATTGCTGCTCTAATGCTGGGCTCACACTGTGCGGTTTTAGGCCCATTTTTGAGTGATCGGACCAATTTTGGCCTTCATCGTGCGTCGTGTAGTATACGTGGGGTAACGAGAAGTGATTAACACCTCACGACCAGCTCCCGATCATCAATCGCTCGTGAGGGTGTCACCACAGGCGCTCACACTGCTCACGCGCAAACACGTAAACGTCGGTGAAAAAGATGGAGCAGCACGGCTGTGCAGCGTGTGATCTGGACACAAGCGATGGAGGCACAACTTGTAGAACTTTGGAAAGCTCATCCGAGCCTTTTCAACGTGGCATCACAAAATTATCACGACTACAACAACCGTGAAAATAGTTGGATTTACACTGCTGCTCAATCACAGCTGCCTGATCAATGTTTTTCATTAGCAATTTAGCAAAGCTGATGGTGGTGGTGTGTCTGTGTGAGTGAAAGACAGAGGGAGAGAGCGACAGATTTTCTGTTATAACCTTCATTTTATGGAGGCACAGTGTGAGCACTCAGGTGAGCACTCAGGTCGGGCGGTATAGTGTGAGACCTGCATCGTGACCTACCAACTTCTAACCCCTGCGAGTCAATCGTGCAGTTTGAGCAGGAGCTGAATAACGTGACTGAAAAAAAATCGCACAGTGTCTGCCCAGCATTAGGTTTACTGTCATCCGTCTGTGTCGGCGTTTGTTTCCCTGTTGGCCATGCTTCTTGTTGTGGTCATCTGTTGTCTTCCGGTATTTTCTCCGCAAGCGACCTTTCCTCGACCAATGAGATGAGCGGTAATCTGAATTGTCATACTCGAATTGTCATAAGTGTGTTGTCAGCTCATTGGTCACAAAGCAGGAGAGGGGCTGGGAATTATGTTTTCAAACAAAGCGTTAATTCCATTAAAAGTTATAGACTACTTTTGATTCTCACTGTATTACGGGACAAAGTGCGTCCCTTATTAGCTCAATACGGGACGAGTACTTTTGTTTCTAAATACGGGACGATTCCGTTTTTTAAGGGACGGTTGGCAACCCTAGCAGCTTCGTCCATTTAGAGTTGTGTTTCCAGACATTTGAAGAATGCAGCCATCTGTAAGCTCTCTTTTTGGTCTCAGACTCACTTTCTTAACCTTTAGTACCGCCACTATGTTTACCAGTCACTGGCTAACTTTATGTTCTTCATGAGAAGATTAAACAGCTGTCTGCTGCTGCAAAAACCAAGGCTACAAAAGAAGTGAGGGAGTTGATAACGTGACACTAATAGGAAACTGACTACAAAACTCTGTGAATTCAAGAAAGGCTGTAAATGTAGGCAATTACTCTCCTCAGGGTTTTCATTATAAACAACCAATTTCACATTGTCCTGACTGCTGTTACTAAAACATCACTTATATTTGGGTGATAATTGCTGTAAGGTAACATAAGTCTGATAATTGACTAACTTGGGGGCCGACTGTGACTAGATGAATGAGGACGGGAGGAAAACATCAGCTTTGACAAAACTGACAGTTAAACCGTAACCTGCAGTTCATTTAATTATCACTAATTTTAAAATTTTCTCACTTTTGCTAAAATGCTGGCTTCAGAGCTACGCTAATTTTGACTTCACCCTCAAATCATGTTGACTTTTTTCAGCACTGAAGCGGCAAACACGCTGTTAATCCCATCGCAGCAGCGCACATCCTTCTGCAGCAACTGTTGAGTCAGTTTCACTGAACCGTCTGCAGCAGAAACTGTGATTCACTGAACCAGCTGATGTTTTGCCACTCTTAATTTATTTTCTCCTGAAGTGGCTTCTGCAAGAACTTCTTCACGGTCTTTGGTCTAATCCTCCTCATGGTTAGAAAGTTGTACACTTGTAAGATGAATACATGTTTCCAAATTTCACAAGCATCTACTTCATGATAAATCTATTTTGTTTACTGGAGTATTTTCTTCTGATCAATCTCTGAATCAGGGTTTCTTTTCCTTCAACTGGAATTCTATTCAAATTACCCACATCCCCCCACCAGGCACTGTGATATAGTGGGAAGAAGCTAACTACCTAAGCAATTAAATATGTATTTTGAAAACCTTAACCTCCTTTGTGACTGTGCTTCCCACTTGGACCCTTCAGGACCCACTGGGTCCCTGAAGTATTTAGGATCCAGTATAAAATCCCCACCTTAACCAAAAGAGCACTGCATGCTCAGGTTTCCCACTCTGTGGCTGAACATCTCCAAGTTTACTTTGTTTCTATTGTTCACCCAAGTCAGACAATCTGAAATCATTTACTGTTCTGGCCTTCAAGGCCATGAATGTCATAATCCGGGTCAGTGTCCAGTCTTTTTCCATCCTGGTTTTGCTTCTCTGCATCTGATTGCGCACCTACACCTCTCCACCTGTCTTCCATCTGCAGCAATCAGCAGGATGGTACTTAAGACCAGCGTTGCCATCAATTCTTTGCCTGTTTGCCAGCTACCTCTTGATGGTAACCAGGCTTCGTAACTTCTTGTTTCTATGCTCATGTCAAATCCTTACCTTGATCTTTTTGTGCCTTTAGCAGCCTCGTCAATTCACGACTCTACTCACCCGCAACTCCTTTCTCTGGACGCTGTTCTCGGCTTCATTCTTCAACTTGCTTCCCTGGACTTATATCTGCTTACTGCACCCACCTGCCTGTCCTCCTGCCCGCTGACTTCTCTGGACTGCTAGAACACAAGATGGTAAATGGTAAATGGCCTGAATTTGTATAGCGCTTTTCTAGTCCCTGAGGACCCCAAAGCGCTTCACACTACATTCAGTCATCCACCCATTCACACACACATTCACACACTGGCGATGGCAAGCTACATTGTAGCCACAGCTGCCCTGGGGTGCACTGACAGAGGCGAGGCTGCCGGACACTGGCGCCACCGGGCCCTCTGACCAAGATCAGAACCCCACTCACTCCTCACTTGGCAACACAAGCCTTACCCCTCCACGGCAAGTAAGCCGCAGATCAATAACCAACATCTCTCCACTCCAGCTTCCATTGCCAGATTCTAACCATACTTTACATCGTTTCAATATTTCCTTCTCAAAGATTCCCCCTGCAAAAATTTTTTTGAACTTTCCACAATGGAGCTTTTGCAGTTTGTGTTGTGCTGTTGTCTCGTGTTGTAGAATTTTTACGTTATTCTAATGTGTTTGCTGTTCTGCAGGACATAAAAGTTAATGTAGGATAAACTCATCTTACCTGAGCCAGGCCACTGAAATATTATTAAGTGGAATAAATAAACCTTCTCAGTGTATCCTGTGCCTTACATGCTTTATTGACTATATACATAACTTGTTATGTGAAGCATTTGTTTTTGCAAACCTGGAGCTCTGCATAAAAGTGTATGGACAATGAAGACTTCATGAATAAACAAATAAGCAGACATGCACTTATTTCATTACAAGTCCCTGCCAACAAACTGGGAGTTTGAAATTTAATTATTACAAAAGGAAAAAAAATCTAAAAGTACAAAAGATAAAGTCATGGGGTCAAAAGGGAGACACGAGAACCGGAGGGTTTAGTCTGAGCTGAAGTTTAAATGAATGTAATTATGTGGTGGTAATGGGCCTGCTCTGGTCTGACTTCCAGGCTAATTCAATTAAGAGAATGAGAAGAGGACATGAGTGTGAAAGAGGTGAGCAAGATATGTGTATACAGCTGTTGAACAGACAAAAGTATGTTTGCGAGAAATATAAGTGTTGTTAAAGAGAGTGAAAAGAGGGGGTGAGTGGGTGCACATTGAATGATTTGTGCGAGAAGTGGGTAAATAGAAAAGGATAAGAATTTATGAGTGTTAGAGAGAGGGAAATGGAAACTGAGTGAAAAGGAGAAGAAGAAAAACATGCCACAGAGATAGATGCTATCGACTGATTGCGGACTGTTTCAGATTTCCTTCTTTTTATCCCCCCATCATTGTTCTGCAGACAAAAAGGTCCAATCAAGCAACAAGGAGACACCATCTGCTCACATCGCTCTCTTCACTGCTGTTAATAGACTCCAATTATAATTAGCCTAAACTAATCTCAGTAAGAGGTGTCCAACAAGTTAGGGGCAAGGTGACAGTATTCACACATACACACAGCCATACAAAGCAGGCACATTTATGCTATATAAGTACAAGTACAAGCAAATGCTGTGATTTCAAAAAGTATGAGCTGCGACTCTGAGCTGCAGAAGTATCAGAGTCAGAATCAGAATACTTTATTGATCCCTGGGGGAAATAATTTTTTGTTACAGTGCTCCATTTTAAACCAACATTAAGACAAGACAGACAATACGCTAACTAAGAATAGTACAATATATACATATATATATATATACATACATACATAAGTCACTTATAAAAGTAGTCAGTGTGTAGGAATTGTAGCTTTAGCACCACAACAATAACACACCTATTGTAGAAGAATATTATATGTTTCTGGATAGTTTTGTTCCACTGTCAAGCAAACTTA
The DNA here is from genome assembly GCF_057381845.1 of Rhamphochromis longiceps. Classification (NCBI taxonomy): domain Eukaryota; kingdom Metazoa; phylum Chordata; class Actinopteri; order Cichliformes; family Cichlidae; genus Rhamphochromis; species Rhamphochromis longiceps. The sequence goes on along the minus strand of NC_140559.1, from coordinate 36,391,725 downwards.
GCTGCAGGAACCAAAACATGTTTTGGGGACTAGGGTTTACAAACTTTTCTTTCTGTAGTAAAGATGTGCATTTTTAGCACAGTTCCTTTTGGGAACCGTGAATACACACAAGCCGGAGCATGCATTGTGCAGATGAGATGATTGAATGGCAGAATAAGTCTTCCCCTATGGAAAAGAAATAGTAAAAACTTATATGATTTACTCATGAAAGTGGCCACTTTCTCATTACTTTCATATATTGTTTTGGTAAGTATCCAAAACATACAAGTTTCATTATATAATTTTTCAAGGGATCTTTAATCTGTTTTCACTCTTGTATGCTTTTCATACAAGTTTCACACAAGACAGATACAAACTTTATAAGATTTATATATATATTTTCCATATGGGCTTGATGTCTGCACAGATTCTCAATCATACAGGTCATGCTAGTCTAAGGAGCTTGGAAAGAAAACTGCTGAACTGAAGTTTATTGAAGATGTTTCAAGAAAAGTGAAATGACTTTGAATAAGTCTTCGATTAAATTTTAAAGTATGAAAGTTGAGTATCTCTTTGTTATAGTCCTTTAACTGGTTGTATCTGCAAATGCTGAATGCAGACAGGAAGATTCATGCATAGAGAACTGCATTAAAATACCATACATGACCAAAATATATGCATGCAGTCTATTATAACCACCCCGTTGTCAAAAAGATGTATCCAAGGAAACAACAAAAGACTATTGAACTGCTTTTAGTGAGGCAGTAAATGCCATTTCATTTACAAGACTAAACTTAACAAAGATGAGCCATCAAATGTAGCAGAAGCACAAAGGAAGTAAATAAAAGTTGGTTTCTCCAGGGCCAGATGATAAAAGAAGAAAATAACACACAATTTAGAAAATACAATTCACTCTAACCAAGTGGGAATCACAGCTTGTGAAACTCTGGGGACTTCAAAGTTAATGTCTGACAATGCCTCAAGAGTTATCTAGGGTACCCCCCAAACTGAAACAGATTACTTCCAGAAAAACACATCCACTAAAGCCAAAAACAAGACTAATCACAGTACCCACCCACTAACACACAACTCAGCAGCCAAATGTTCAGAAAGATTTGGCCCTGGGGTGTGTTGTCCAACCCCACTAATGCTCGTATGGAATTTAGATGTGGCAATCAGGCAGTCAAAAGCTGTGGAGATCAACAGATTGGTGCTGCAGCTGCAGTGATGAGGACACTGTACCAGTCTGTCATGATGAAATGTAAACGCAAAGCTCTCAATTTACCACTCAATCTATGTCCTTGTCCTCACCTATGGTCACGAGCTGTGGGTAGTGACCGAAAGAATGAGATCGTGGATACAAGCGGCAGAAATGAGCTTCCTCTGAAGGGTGGCTGGCCTTCCTTAGAGATAGGGTGACAAGTTTGGCCATCTGAAAGGGGCTCAGAGTAGAGCCGCTGCTCCTTCACATCGAAAGGAGCCAGTTGAGTTGGTTCGGGCATCTGACAAGGATGCCTCCTGGGTGAGGTGTTCCGGCCATGTCCCACCGGGAAGAGGCTCCGGGGCAGACCCAGAGATTATATCTCTCAGCTGGCCTGGGAACGCCTTGGTGTTGCCCCGGACAAGCTGGAGGAGGTGGCTGGAGAGAGGGAGGTCTGGGCTTCTCTGCTTGGGCTGCTGCCCTTGCGACCCGACCCCGGATAAGTGGAAGAAGCTGGATGGATGGAAAAACAATTATTATAAACACCAGGGCTAGAATCCATATAGACCACCAAATGCTGTATTTCCTCATCTGAGATTCTGGTAGGTTTTCTGTTTTTTGGAGATTGGGTGCCTTTTCACTCATTTTCAGGCCAGTCCTTGTATATCACCATTTATAGAAGATTTTTGTTTGTTAAACACTGACCTATGAATCAAATATGCTTTATCTTTAGGTATTTTATTACTAGCAGCCTATCAAAAAGGAACATAATTTATTTCCTTTTCTCCAGCTGAATCTATGAAAACTGCCTAACATAACAGTTTGAGAGACAAAAAGTAATACTTTTTCTCCAAAAATATTATTCCAAATGAGCTATTAGCCAAGAAGATGGCATATCTCAGCATGGTGTGCAGAGTGCCTTTAAAAAATTTTAAGAAAGGTTGAAGACAAAAAAGTGCCAGACCTAAAAACCTGTCTGCAGAGTATGAACAGTATCTGAAAGTCATGTCCTTAAGAAACAGTTGTGTAGAATCATACTGTCAGATTTCGATCCACCATGCAACACCATCTGGAAAACACCGGAGGGGCACCGTAGAGAGAAACAGGTGGGCGGTTATAGCAAATATATACACTTCGACACAAAATCAGCCAACCTAAAATGACAGGTCAATGCACACATAAATTTAAGAAGTCTAAACACAGAGTACACAGTTCTAAGCAGACAATGGCATTTAGTTCTGCTGTTCCCAAATTGTGAACAGCAGACAACTTGACAAGGTGGCTGTGCATCTAATCGGAATAAGTGCGTGTGGAAGAGTCGAGACAAGACATGGAAATTCAGCCATAGGAGAAGTGCTTGTCTTCGGTGTTTTGGCAGAAGTTTGAAGATGACAAAAGAATAAGTCTTTTCCCCATTTGGTTTGCAGAAGATAAAAAATAAATGGTGAGAAAAAAGAATAAGGTTAAAAGTAAGAACTATAAAGACAGGAAAATCTGACAAAGCACTCTCTAGTGGGCACATTTTAACACATGAAACACAAAGACCTTTTTTTTTGTAAGGAAACACTCCTGACCCTATTAGAAGAGGTCCAAAAAGAAAAGAAAAACACTTAGAAAATATTGACAGAGTACTAAAACAATCACAGAATCTCTGAAATTGTGTGAAATGAAAGGAGCGCTTACCGAGCCTCCAGCCACTTGGGTGGCTGTGCAATCATTTAAGGCTTGAAAATGACATTTCAGCTTTGCCGCTGGGACATCAACAAATAATGCACAACTCTGATAACATGGAAACAGTCTGACAATTTGTTAATGGCGTACAAAAAAGACCATGAAGTAACACAGCTCTGCCTTTTAGCCATCTTAGGGATGACTTGACTATTACCCTTTAGTGCATTAAATGGGTTCATATAACGGGTGTTTTGTCAGAAGTCATGCGTAATTAGCATGCAAATCCTGCTGAGCCGGAGGGTCAAAATGAATGGCAGATGATTAACTAAGTGAGTGAAGACCAAAATAAATCAAGCAAAATTTAAGCATTCATATTATGATGAATAAAAGAATAAACAACAGTAAAACTGAGTACATGGTGTTCTAAAACAAAGTCCACCATGAGGTTTATTTTTTATCTCTGCAGTAGCACGTAGGAAGCCCATTTAGCACAGTCTGTACTAAATGGCTGTTATATATCTTTAGCTCATATTGCACGATTTTAACGTGTGTCAAAATAGATAAAAAGTCCTCATGACTGCATGATGAGCATCGCGAGTCAACGTCCAGATGTCAATCTGATGACCGACTGAAAGTCATACAGAAAAAGATCACACCAGGTTATTTCTATTGAAGCTGGTTCTACACGCTACTGAATCATGGGCTGTGCTTAGTTTTCTGGAGGACTAAATTGTGTATTTTGGCTTAGTTTTTATTAAATTCAAAATTATATGGTTTAATAACTCATGTGTTGTTCTTCTAGGATTTTATTTAAATAACATTAAGACCTGGTAAGGTCTGAATAAGGTTTACATATCCCCATATATTAGTTTAAAAAAAAAGGCCTAATGAGAGCAAATATACAGTTTTTGAGAAAACAATGCACCTTTACGTGGACACCAGGTGCCATCAGTGTAAAAGGCCCCTTACAATGCTAATATGGAAGCTTATAAAAAAGATTTTACCTTCACTGCTATTTCAAAATGCCAAAGTAACATGATGAGATGCATCATTTCTTCATCTTTAATTGCATTCTTATCATCAAGAGAATCTCACAGAGTTCCTGAAACTCAACATGGGAAATTAAAAAGTTGAGCATTTTTAATGTATTGCTGTCTGAATTTCCTGCCTGGAGAAACTGCATAAATAGATTTTATTGCCTGTAGTAATCCTGGAGGCATTATGTCTACAGTAGGACAACATCACCCAGTGTCATATGTCCGTGTAAAAACCACTGCCCTGCCTCCAACCACTTAGCTGCCCCACTATTTATATCTGAACTGACTGCAGTCACTTTCAGGCTATATCTTTTTCCATCATCTCTATCCTGCTGTCTCATCCATTACCAGACCTTTTTTTTTATCTTTTCCCCACACCTTGTACTTTTCTTTTTTCTTAATTTAGCAACTTCATTCTACTCCTAATCTATCTGTTGCCCTTTTACCCCTTCACCTAACCTTTCTTCCATTTGGTCTTCATACACCTCTCATTATTCTTCCTCACCTGCTTTAGCTGTCACAAACCATTTTAGCATTTTCTTTTTAACAGTAGGCTTGCTCTTGCTGTGCACTAAATATATGCTGTTTAAGTAGCAGATAAAAGACTTTTAGCTAATGATGCTTTTAGTTTTTAGCCAGATTAAAAGATACCATCCTACTCTGAAATATTCTCCAGATGACTCTAATGTTGCTAACAGAATAAGCAAAGTGCCTGACAAAAGTTACAAGGAAATGATAAAAACAACAAAGCAGACGCCAGTGCCAATAACAGAAGGTTATTTTGGAGCCACTCTTGGTTGGATCAAAAAGTGAAGCTGTCCCCACAGTTTCAGTTTTATATTACTTGGCCATTTAAATTGTCCCAGTCATGCAGGCCTAGAGACCAATCAGTTTGTCACTCACTCGAGTGACTTCTTCAGTCTCAGCTGGCTGCAGGTTTCCCAACCTTAAAAACAGTGCATTTGCATAATGAGTGAGGGTAGCACCACTGACTAACAATGGGCTGTAAACAACGGGCCTCTGTGAGTGATGAAATGTTTCTCCCACTGAAACTGCTACATCCAGATAAACAGAATCAACTTTTGGCTTATTCTTGGGATATTACTTTAGTTTCATAAACTGTTCTGTGACTATAATCAGGGACAGCATATGAACTGGTCAGAACATATTAAACGTTTTTCACTTTTTCATTTTCTCTATAAAATGGAAGAAAATGTTCTGAAATGATCTGCTCGCCCAACCAATATACCGTTTACGTACCACATAAACAGAGAAAACCCACCACTAACTGACTCCATCATTTATTAACATGTATTATTTTCAGTCATGTGGCTAATTTTTCTATTATCTCATATTTTTAGCAGCACTAATTGCTTTTATTATGCAAGATAATTCCCAAGTGCATACGCTCAGAAAACACATATTGCCTAGTCACTGGAAGTCAGTTAATCTGCTTATTAGGATGAATTCAACACAACGCTTATTTTTCTTAATACTATAATTAACCAGTCCTTAAGCATTTACAGCGCTTAATCCATAACTAATGTCTTGTGACTGTTCTCACTTTGTTCACAGATGAAAAAAACTTCAACTGGCAAAACTGTGTCTTATAGAAAGGCTACGAGCAAAAGTCTCAGCACAAACATGTGAAGCTCATACATCTGCAGTTACGATTGGCCCTGGACATGTAAAACACCTGAAAACTAACCAGGTGTCAGCCTCAGGGCCGTATTAGTCATAGGTGAGACAGGCTGTCGGACATCGCCTAGAGCACCTGAAACCAGTACATGCAGCTTGAGGGGTGCTAAAGAGGAGGAAGACATATTTTGTAATTGCTTCTGATGAATGATCTCCAATGGTTTGGTGACATGGTTAAGAAAACAAAAACACCTGCACACTCCATTAAAATGCTGACTCTGATTCACTTTGTCTATCTAGATGTGTATTGCCAATTTATAACTACATATATTAGCAGCAACATGGATAAAATTAACATAATACAAAGGCATGACTAATCAGGTCAGAGTCTCCTTATACCCTGAAAATGATAAAAATTAGTAATGCATAAAGGGATTAGAGTAAAGATGTTACAGCAGAGTCTGACTTGTTGCTTTGCAAAACAGAGGAGGAGAAGTAAAGGCCGACACTGGTGGACGGTCTTCCCATTTTAGCTACATCATTGTTATGGCTTTATGGAGAATAATGTTCCTTTCTGCCCAGCCTCATACAGCTACAGAACAGATTTCCATTTACTGTTAATGTACTAGAGATGGTGAACATGGAATGTAAGTCACAGTACGAATGTTCATGTTTAAATGTAATTAATACTACATTAACCAGTTACTTTGTCACCGTGAACATAGTACTGCAGTACTGGGCAAATGTCTTGAATTACAGTTTCTTTCTTGTAATTTTTTTAATTGGTCTTGAGCAATAGTTCTGGTGGTCTGAACCTCTTTCCAAGTTTGAACATTGGTTGCTTTTCAGTCCAACTCTTGTACTTGAGTTGTTTGTTTATTAACAGTGACCTTATTAATCATTCAGTCATAAAACATGCACCCTACTCAAGGGATGAACCAGTGCTGTGTATGCACATGCCAGGTAACTTAGCAAAGAACCAGTTTTACATTTTATCTTTAGACACTTTGTTACTAGCACAAAATCATGGAAACACAATTTATTGCCAGTTCTTCAAATAAATCTATTGAGTATCTATTAGTATTTGTGTAAAGTATCTTTCATAGCTATAATATTTTTTAAACTAGTATTTTTGCACCAACAAGTTGATTCCCAAACATGAAAACGTGCCATATTCCAGCATGATAGTAGCCAAATATCTGATTGACAACAGCTTGAGTTTACAGCATGACAATGATCCCAAACACAATGCCAAAAACTACAGTAAAAACATATCTGGACAGAAAAATCACACAATGAAACACTAACAGTCATGAATTGGCCTCCGCCGAGCCCAGACCTCAACATTATTGAAGCAGTTTGGGATCATCTAAAGGCAGTCAACATCCAAAGAAGAGATCTGAATGTCCTTCAAAAAGCCTGGAGAACTATTTCTGAAGACTACTTAAAAAAAAAAAAAAAGCTTCCTTAAAAGAGTTCAGTGATGAAGAATAAAGGTGGCCGCACCAAATATTGACTTTCAAGCAATTGTAAAAACTCCATTTTTCATTCCATTTCATTTATTTATTTTGTTTCACACATTGGAACAGCAGTAATTCATTTCCCCATACACAACCTTCTGTTAGGTGTGGCTGTGTGCAGGCAGGAATAGGACCCAAGGTGCAGACTCCGAAGACAGACGTGAACTCAAAAAAGGCTTTAATTTAATACTCAAAATATAACAAAACTAAAAAAAAAAACCTCAAAACAAACTTAAACTAGAGAAATGACAGAACACACAGCTAAGAAAACGGTAGATCGCGACACAGACACAGAGAAACACAGGGCTTAAATACACAGAGGGAGCAATCAGGGAATGAGTAACAGGAGGGAAACACAGCTGGGGCAAATCAGAACTGACGAGACCAAAGAAGCGTAACCTGAACGCACTGAGAAAAGACGGAGACCTTCAAAGTAAAACAGGAAACACATAACACAGACTGAACAAAGACACAGACTCACATGCAGGCACTACAAAGGGAACAGAGCAGACACAAACACTGACTGAACACGGGGATATAGGAACTTAAGATACACATAGACGCGAACTAGACAAGGGGATGCAGGTGATAGGGGAGACAGAGCAACTAAAGAAGACAGAGACCTAAGCCATAAGACAGAACTCAAAGAAACCAAAAACTAGACAGTATAAATAATATCATAAACTCAAAAACCCTGGGTCGACGACCCAGGCATCCTAACAGTACCCCCCCCCCCCCTTAAGGGCTGGCTTCCAGACAGCCCAAACCAAAACATCAAAATCAAAAAAACAAAAACAACCCAACCAGGGTGGGCGGCGGGGGAAACAGGATGGAGGGCTCGAAACAAAACAAGGAGCCAAAACAAAAAAAGAAAGAACAAACAACGGAGCCTGGAAAGCAACAGAAGAAAACACAGGAACAAAGTCCAAAACAACAGCACCAAGGCCCAGGCATAGTCCAAAAGCAAACAAACAAAAGAGCTCACGAAAAGCGCAGAGGCCCAGGCAATAGTCTCAAAAAAGTTCAGGGGGCCGGCCCGGAGGCTGACAGCACGATTAGTCCAAACCCGGGCAGTTCAGGGGGGGCAGCCCGGAGGCTGATGGTCCAAGAGCCCAGAAAACAGTTCAGGAGGCCGGCCGGGCGGGAGGCACCGACGGCGACGTAGTTCAGGGGGCCGTCCATGACGGCAATGACGTCCAGTCATCGGCCGGACAAGACGTGCAGGACAAGACGTGCAGGACAAGACGTGCAGGACAAGACGTGCAGGACAAGACGTGCAGGACAAGACGTGCAGGACAAGACGTGCAGGACAAGACGTGCAGGACAAGACGTGCAGGACAAGACGTGCAGGACAAGACAGCATGGAGACCTCAGGAGCAGACGAAGCTGAACACTCGGAGACTGGACCAGGCGCAGCAGAGGCAGAGGCTAATGGCAGCTGGACGGGCTCCTCGGGCCCTCCAGCTGACGTGGCAGAAGGCTGGACGGGCTCCTCGGGCCCTCCAGCAGGAAGAGAAGGCTGAACAGGCTCCTCGGGCCCTCCAGCAGGAAGAGACGGCTGAAGCGATTCCTCGGGCCCTCCAGCAGGAAGAGACGGGTGGCTGAACGGGCCCCTCGGACCCTCCAGCAGGAGGAGACAGGTGGCTGAACGGGCCCCTCGGACCCTCCAGCAGGAGGAGACAGGTGGCTGAACGGGCCCCTCGGACCCTCCAGCAGGAGGAGACAGGTGGCTGAACGGGCCCCTCGGACCCTCCAGCGGAGACAGGAGGCTGAACGGGCCCCTCGGACCCTCCAGCGGAGACAGGTGGCTGAACGGATGACCGAGGAGAGGAGCGACGGTGGCGTCGCTTCCTTTTAGACGAGGGAACAGGAACCAGTGGAGAAACGGAGACCTCCTCATCCTCCGACCACACAGCCGCCAGGAAAAAGGCAGGCGAACGGACAGGCGAACAAGGTCCCAGCTGGCGTGAGGAAGGGGAGGAAGCCTGCAGTGGCGATGAAGCAGAGTGTGCGTTGTCCTGCGGCAGCGGTGGGGAAGATGTAGTGAGGGAGAGAGCAAGCTCACTAGCCCTGACTTGCTCTCTCCAGGCAGTAATGGTGTTCCCCAACTCAGTGTCTCTAGCAAACTGGCTAAGCCGGGGATTATGCCGAATGATGGCCTCCACCGCGCTCAGCCCCACTGCCATGGTCCTTAAATCCGGGGACTGGGCGATGCGGTCGAGCAGGCGCACCAGCCGCTCCATCTCGCCGTTGAACTCAAAGAAAAAGGAGTCTGCAGGGTCCATGTTCTGGTCGCGATCTTCTGTTAGGTGTGGCTGTGTGCAGGCAGGAATAGGACCCAAGGTGCAGACTCCGGAGACAGACGTGAACTCAAAAAAGGCTTTAATTTAATACTCAAAATATAACAAAACTAAAAAAAACTCAAAACAAACTTAAACTAGAGAAATGACAGAACACACAGCTAAGAAAACGGTAGATCACAACACAGACACAGAGAAACACTGGGCTTAAATACACAGAGGGAGCAATCAGGGAATGAGTAACAGGAGGGAAACACAGCTGGGGCAAATCAGAACTGACGAGACCAAAGAAGCGTAACCTGAACGCACTGAGAAAAGACGGAGACCTTCAAAGTAAAACAGGAAACACATAACACAGACTGAACAAAGACACAGACTCACATGCAGGCACTACAAAGGGAACAGAGACGTGGGAACAGGGCAGACACAAACACTGACTGAACACGGGGATATAGGAACTTAAGATACACATAGACGCGAACTAGACAAGGGGATGCAGGTGATAGGGGAGACAGAGCAACTAAAGAAGACAGAGACCTAAGCCATAAGACAGAACTCAAAGAAACCAAAAACTAGACAGTATAAATAATATTATAAACTCAAAAACCCTGGGTCGACGACCCAGGCATCCTAACACCTTCCTTTCAATTAAAGTAACACTTTCCATGCATGAAAAGCAGCAGGAAGAAGAATAAATTCTTATTGACACCTGCGCCCTATCTGTGACAATACAAGTAGGCAACCAAAATTACACTGCGACAATATTCTGCACATAACAAAACAAAACAAACCAAACAGAACAACATACTCAACAATGAACAATACCACTAAATATCAAACTAAAAGGATAATTTTTTTCTAAAATTAAATTCAATTATTTTCAACTTCTTCATACTGGTTTATCATTCTATTCTTATAGCAGATTTTAAATTGAGAAACGTTTGTACAACACTTAAGTTGATCATTGAGAGAATTCCAGTTTCTTATGCCTATGACTGTTGGACACATTTGCCTTTGTGTGGTTCGAGCAAACCGGTGCTTACAATAAAACTTCCTTCTGCCGTCCCCATTTTCTGAACACAATACAAATAAACATTGTAACTTAAGAGGTAGTGTTTTATTTTTTGCCCTAAACATAATAATTAATGTCTGTAATTACACTATATCTTCTAGTTTTAATCATTTAGATTTTATAAACAAACTATTAGTGTGTTCTCTATATTTAACATTATGCATAATTTGAAGCGCTCTCTTCTGTGATAAATATAATGGTTTCATATTAGTCACTGTGAGGGTGCTGGGGAGCATCGCCCTCACTATATGATGTACGCACTCACAGTGTCTAATAGGAAGTTTTGATTTTGTTATGCTTTTGTTTTGAAGTCCATTAACCTCTCTCTCTCTCCCTCTCCCTTGAAGTCAACTTCCTGAAGGCCTTAGTCATGGAGTGCACACATGATTATGGCCTAATGATGTTCACCTGAAAGGAGTTTACCAATCACCCACTGATAGTGGGTTGAACCATCTGATGAGAGCTGAGGGGGGAGTGGGTTGAATTTTCAGTTTGATTTGATTTAGTTAGTTGGGATATTGTTTAGTTGGGGGGTGTTTTGTAATCAGATATTTGTGAGGTGTGTCAAAATAACTGCAATGTTTCACTGTATAGGTTTTTGTAGTTGGGCTGTGTCGGGGTGGGAAGACCTTTTTACATTTTATCGGTAATGGTATGACCAGCATCTATTTAAGGAGGGGTTTGTTGAGAGGCCCAGGGGATTTTTTCTAGATGTGTTGCTGATGAGCATGACAAAACCTCTGTACCACAAAAAAAGAGAAAATATAGTCAAAGCTTTGAAAACAATTGAAGGCTCATGTGGTTGTTTTTTCCATTTGGTCCCCTTCACATTGCCGTGCCACTGCTACAGTCACATATATATTCCCCCATACTTCAACACAATAACTCAGATAGGGTAGAAACAATGAAAAATATATTATTCTCATTGTCTTGTAATCTAATATATCTTACATTACCCAGGAAATAAATATCTTTAGCCAACTTTTTTAACATGTTCAATATGAGGTTTCCATGTTAACTTGTCATCCACTATTACACCCAGAAAACAGAATTCTGTCACTCTTTCAATTAATACTCCCTCTATAGATAATACTATCTCTTCCTCCTTTACACGGTTTTCCGAATATCATAAACTTTGTTTTTTTTCCAAATTCGGCGATAACTTATTTACATCAAACCATTTTGTTTATTTTTTTTCATTTCAATAACCATAATTTTAACCAATTCTTTCAATTTTTTTCCGGAACAATAAAAATTTGTATCGTCTGCAAACAAAACAAAATTTAACATTTTTGACACATCACAAATGTCATTTATATATAAATTAAAAGGTTTTGGTCCTAAAACAGAACCTTGAGGGACCCCACATTCTATTTTCATTCTATCAGATGAATTGCCTAAACACTGCACATACTGAAACCTATTATCTAAATAACTGCTTAGTTCAATACTATTCCTCTCACACCATAAGTACTTAACTTAGAAATCAAGATGGAGTGTTGCAGAGTGTCAAAAGCTTCTTTTAAATCAATGAATACCCCTATAGTATGTTTATTATGATGTGTTGCTGATGAAATGTCTTCAATAGTATTCATTAATGCTATTGCTGTTGATCTGTTCCGTCGAAATCCGTACTGACTTTCACTTAACAGTTGATATTTTCACTTTAGAAAACTGTGATAGCAATGACACTGGTCTATAATTATTAAAACTATGTCTGTCTCCTGATTTATAAAGGGGGATAACTTTTGCCACTTTCATTCGGTCAGGAAATACACTCGAATAAAATGAGAGATTAAAAATATAACAGAGAGGTTTGATTATACAATCCAAAGTCTTTTTTACGATGACCATGTCTAACCCATCACAGTCAGTGGAGGTCTTGTTTTTAGATTTTGCTACAATAGCTATGATTTCTTTTTCAGTGATTTCCTCTAAAAACATAGACTGTACCACTCTGCTATCTCCTTTCCATTCTGAATCATCCTGTTTTCTAATTAAGTTTGCCAGGTTAGGCCCAATATTTACAAAAAAAGAATTAAATCCATTTACCACTTCATTCATATCACTTACGACCTTATTTTTCGTATTAAAGTAAGTAGATAAATTTAAAGATGTATATTTATTACCCAAGATGTTTTTTAAGATATTCCGCGTACCCTTAACATTATTTTTGTTTTTGTGAATTTATTATAATACTCTTTCTTAGCCTTTCTGATAATTAATACTAACTTATTTTTATAAACTTTATATTTCATTTCAGCAGGCTTTGTTCCAAGTTTTATATAATCTCTATACAGTTTATTTTTCTTTTTACATGCATTTTCTAGTCCTTTTGTTATCCATGGTTTACCAGTAGTTTTCCTTTTCTTTTGCTTATATAATACCAGTGGACAGTGATTTTCATACAAAACCAAATAAGTATTTAAGAATGCCTCGTATGCAGTACATATGCAATGAAACAGAGTTGTTTAGAGACTGAAGAAGTCACTTGGATGAGTGTTTCTCCCACTAAAGATGCTAAGTCCAGATGAACAGAATCAACTTTTTGAGATTTCCTCACTTGGCTGTTTAAGCATGCATCATGAGATTAATACAAAAATTAACAATTTTGTCTAATTTGGTACAACAGAAATCACACGATGTTATAACATACCCATTTTCATCTGGGCAGCTTCTTTAGTGTGTGCGCCGTGCTTTGTAACCTTCAGCCTCCCCTGAGTTGATGCTGTTTTTATTTGATTAATCGACAAGGTCAATCCTGCAGTGACGTCTCTGATACTTACACTGCTTAAACAAATCTTTTTTACAATAATCTGAAGTGTTTAAATAACAGGTATTTGTTCATACTAGCCCTCAGACAGAACTTGTGCTCAGAACAAAAGATATTACAGTTATCAAGTACTGCTCCTGGCCTACCTCCATTTCAGGTTGGATCATGATCCAGCATCTCTGCAGGTTTATTGTCACTTCTACTTCTCCCTTCCTTTCCTCTCCTCCTCCAGACTCAGAATCTTGGCACAGCCGCACAGTTGTTGTTCCAGTTGTACATATTTCTCACAGCACTGCTCCTTAGTCTTTCAATCTTTCACCATTTTCTCAGGCGTTGACATCCTCTGGCAGCAATGGATGGCTGCAAACCCAAATATAAGGTGTTATGAAAAATGAAATTGTTGTACACTGATTATTCAAGCATCCGATGGCAAAGTGTTCAGTCTGTGGAGCATATTGGAGCTTCATATTCCCTTCCCTTCCCTTCCCAGTGTGAAGCTGTTTTTGAGTGTAGAAATGAAGTAGATTAAAACTATGTTGGTGAATGGTTAGTGTAAAACAATGGCATCAGATTATTCCTTGCAAACATAGAGCGTTCTTACATTTCATTGCCACTTTTTCATGACTCTTCAGGAGTTGCCATGTCAGTCTCTCTGCTTTGTCTCACTCATTTTTCTCCAGACTATTTCCTTTCCTCAAACTTTTGTCCCTAGTTTGCCTTTTCATCTTTGCATATTATCTCCATCTCCTCACTTTCCATTCTTTTTAAACCTATTATAATAAACTAACTGCAGATGCATTAGACCAAATCATTATGAATCATTTTTATTCTGCTCTGTAATGAATATGGCCAGACTAAATCAAATTAACCTTTTTGAGGCCCATCAGCTTCCAGATGCTCCGGATAGCAAGATTCATCTCTCATTTTGAGTCTAATGGCGATGGAGGATTGTGAGTTTTCTTCTTGGTACGTCGCCTCCAACAATCCTTTAACAACCAGTTTGTGTTCTTTATTTGTCTTGTACTTTATGTCTCGCTAAAGCAGTCAAGGGTCTTCAGTTACCCATCTAGCAGACCAAAGGATGACTTTATATGTATTACAATATTATTGCAAAGACGGAAAAAGGAGGCATGTAACTTTTCACTGTGTTCCTCCCCCGACTCTCTCATCATCCTAATATTCCACTTTCCCTGTGCTCTGCCACTTATGATCCCTCACTTTCTGAGTCACTGTTTTATTAAAGAGCACATCTTCCTCTCTCCCACCACTTTTTGTGGTTCGTCTTTTTGCTTTCTACTTTCCAGCTCTTTGCCTTCCCACTTTGACACGCTGCCTCCCTGCATCATCCTGTTGCTTCATTGTTTTTCCCTCTTCTTTCCTTTTGTTTTTGCCTCACTTTCTCCTTTGATCTCTTTTTACACGTCTCACATTACGCTTCATTTCCAAAGGACTTCCCTATCGTCACCGCAAGTGATTGATCTCATTTGGTCTTACACCAGACGAGTCAGAGGATGACTTAAAACAGCTTCATGTAGTGAAAGATTTAAGGAGGAAATGCCTTAAGCTCTCTCTTTAATGAAGGCAAATTACTTCAAAGGAGCGTAAGATGTCTGTATAACTGAAATACAAAATTTGAGGTGCAGAGAAACAAAAAGAAAACTTAAGAAGGGACAGGGAAGCAAGTAGACCCGACAGTAAAATCCACCAACATCCAGAGTTGTTGTCAGTTGAATTCTCGAGCTACAGCAAGGAGAACTGTGTTTGGAGACCACAGCACAGGCAAAATGATCGCAACCCTGTGCAATAAACTTGCAATCTTGTTGCCTTTGAAACAGTTGCTTCAAAGACAGTTGGAGTCAGTTACATATATGAGGTGACTTTTGTGCTTCAATAAAGTCAGATTTAGTCAACCTACAATTAGGATTAAACTAGTAATTACATGTGCAATAATAAGTCTACATGGAAATTCACAGTAAACAGAATTGACCTTCACTACTTACAGTCAGAACCTTGCTTGAAAAGGAAATTCAGAAATTCTTGCACAAATAGTGACAAAGTCACTGCAGGAAGCTGCATTAACTTCACAATGATACAGGCACTTGGTAATATTGCTTTATATAGGAATATAACTAGAATACAAATAGCTGATAATCAGTTGAGTCAAGTCCCCTATGACAAAGAGGCACGCTGCAGATAAGTTGGCACAGGCAGATTAATTGCAATGTGTTGCCAATCTTTATGCATTTATAAATTAAATGGCAATTATCGGTGATGCCATGGTTGATGCTGGCCTGCTGGCCAACCGTGGGGATGTGAGGAAGGAGGACCCAGGCGCGACGCTCTGAATGCAAACAGTGCGGTTTATTTACAGTGAATGGAAAACATAACAATAAATCCTCAGTACGTTCCCGACTCCCGTGACATGTCCTCTTCCCAGTGCTAGTGTTCCTGTCTCCGTTCCTCAGTGTCTGAGCACCCCGCGATCGCTGCCCTCTCGTTTCCACGTGTCTCCTGGGGAAATAACAGAGAGGCAGCCGTCAGACACACCACAATGCATCAGACTAAACTTAGTAACTGGTCAAGAGACTAACGTGAAGCCACGCAATGATCCAGCGTTGGAGAGAGCTCCACCACACTCCTAAGTAGCTCCTCCGATGGGGCTTGATCAGCTGTGTGATGGTCTTCAGGTGTGGCCAACCACCTGGCACCTGCTCACACACACACACACACACACACACACACACACACACACACACACACACACACACACACACACACACACACACACACACACACACACACCCCTACCTGCTTGCAGGTGTGTAGGGAGAATGAGGGATAGCAACACCAAAAACACATATAATAAAATAGAGGTCCATAACTGCTCAGGGACCCTGGATCGCTCAGATCCGAGGTCCATAACTGCTCAGGGACCCTGGATCGCTCAGATCCAGGGTCCCTGACAGGTGAACCTTTGACACACAGAGAGTCTGAGAGATTGCAGTCAACTGGAGTCGGATGCTTGAAATTATTTGGATGTCTGATCTCTGACAGCAGAATTGGAGGAATGTAGCAAGCTTTACAGCTTCACATGTAGGGGATGATATTTTATTTACAGCTTCTCATATGCAAAACACATTATAATCTTTAAAACAGTACAAATCAGAGGAATGGTTCCACTGATATTAACGGTTAAATGGGGCAAAAGGGAATATGTGCTGAGTTTTGTAATGGCACCCAGAACTGATATGGACCAAACCAACTATCATTATGTTTCCCACCCATTCACGAATGCATGGATAGATTGATGAATGCGTAATGTACTGTTTAATATTGGCTTTGGAAAAAAAAAGATTAACTTTGATTCAAAACTCAAGCAGTAAATGTTGCTTCCTAAACAAGGTGCTGGCACTGATGCAGTTCTAAAATGCCAATTTTGTATTATTAGCCTATGAGCTGGAAATGGGAACCAAATTTGATCATTCGACCAAAACATTGCAATGCAGTGTCTGAATGTTGACTCATTTTAATTCGACATAAAGAATGTTTTATTCATGAGAACTGCTCATATAGAGACTGGCATAAAAAAATGAAGCTGAAAGTTGGCAGACATTTAGTGAATTTGACCTCAACGGGAAGGGAGTTGGTCCATTAAGTGTCCGCTAAATTATATTCAGTTTTTGACAAGCAGCAAAATAATGAACTAAGTTTTGGCCAAGTAGCAAAGCTGGACACCCTCTTGAAGGCTGCCAAGCTGATTATGAATGCAATTTGGATGCAGTGATACTGACTGAGCCTAGTTGGACTGGATCTGTTCCCATTGGGCTCAATCAGTGTTTATATTCACCAGATAACTTTGTGCAGTGGGCGGTGGGTAAAGAATCTAGTCTTAAGCTTAAGTACACTGAAAAATCTTTTATAGTAAAAACCTTGCACTTATACATTTTCTCACAATATTTAGTTTGATTTATTTCATGTATCGCTCACCAGCACAACATCCAGTCATTTCTATCTAGTTGTAAAGTGTGTTGTGTAGTGGGCTGGAGTGGATGTTTGTTCTCCTTTGTGAATATCAAAGACTAGAATTCAGTCAAAGCAATCCATTTTTAAATTTGCTGTGCCCCATTTTAGAATATTTCAGAGCCAATAGTTAAGCATGTGCTTTCATGTTGATTTAAAACAAACAATTTAATAAGGTATTTTCCCAGTATATGGCTTTAGCTGAAGGGTTGTGTTAGCTCCTGGACTGGATTATCCAATGGATAATTTGAGGGATAAAATTGTCTCTCAGAGAATAAGAAAAAAACATCTGCTGTACCTAGCAGTCTCTCCCAAAGTCAGCTAGCTACTGCAGATGCAGAACTTCAGTAATAAACAAAACAGGCAAAAATGGGTTATCATGTGGGATAGCCAGCATATTGTCATCTATTGTTCAAACAGTTCAAGATGAAAACATTGAAGTTAACTTTAAAGATGCTACGGCAGTGTTCAGCAGCTTGATAATCTTGAGGTTAGCTGTAGCGGCAGCTCAAAGATGTAGAAGCCAGTCTGCCCTTTACAACCAAAGACACGAGAATCCGATTAATATTTCTGCTGAGCCTGTATTTTTTTCAAAAAAAAAGTGGACACTTCCCAAAAGTAATATTTAAGAAAAGGTCAGTTTCATTTGTCTAAAGACCAGGAGTGGGATGAAGGAGGAAATGAAGAGGAGAACATCAGGGAGGAGGTTGTCAGGGAGAGAGACCGAGATAAGAAAGGAGAGGAAGAAGAATGAGAGGAAGAAGACAAGAACATACAGTGGGGCAAAAAAGTATTTAGTCAGCCACCGATTGTGCAAGTTCCCCCACCTAAAATGATGACAGAGGTCAGTAATTTGCACCAGAGGTACACTTCAACTGTGAGAGACAGAATGTGAAAAAAAAATCCATGAATCCACATGGTAGGATTTGTAAAGAATTTATTCGTAAATCAGGGTGGAAAATAAGTATTTGGTCAATAACAAAAATACAACTCAATACTTTATAACATAACCTTTGTTGGCAATAACAGAGGTCAAACGTTTACTATAGGTCTTTACCAGGTTTGCACACACAGTAGCTGGTATTTTGGCCCATTCCTCCATGCAGATCTTCTCGAGAGCAGTGATGTTTTGGGGCTGTCGCCGAGCAACACGGACTTTCAACTCCCGCCACAGATTTTCTATGGGGTTGAGGTCTGGAGACTGGCTAGGCCACTCCAGGACTTTCAAATGCTTCTTACGGAGCCACTCCTTTGTTGCCCGGGCGGTGTGTTTTGGATCATTGTCATGTTGGAAGACCCAGCCTCGTTTCATCTTCAAAGTTCTCACTGATGGAAGGAGGTTTTGGCTCAAAATCTCACGATACATGGCCCCATTCATTCTGTCCTTAACACGGATCAGTCGTCCTGTCCCCTTGGCAGAAAAACAGCCCCATAGCATGATGTTTCCACCCCCATGCTTCACAGTAGGTATGGTGTTCTTGGGATGCAAGTCAGTATTCTTCTTCCTCCGAACACGACGAGTTGAGTTTATACCAAAAAGTTCTACTTTGGTTTCATCTGACCACATGACATTCTCCCAATCCTCTGCTGTATCATCCATGTGCTCTCTGGCAAACTTCAGACGGGCCTGGACATGCACTGGCTTCAGCAGCGGAACACGTCTGGCACTGCGGGATTTGATTCCCTGCCGTTGTAGTGTGTTACTGATGGTGACCTTTGTTACTTTGGTCCCAGCTCTCTGCAGGTCATTCACCAGGTCCCCCCGTGTGGTTCTGGGATCTTTGCTCACCGTTCTCATGATCATTTTGACCCCACGGGATGAGATCTTGCATGGAGCCCCAGATCGAGGGAGATTATCAGTGGTCTTGTATGTCTTCCAAGTTCCAAGTTCCAAGTTCAACTTTATTGTCACTTCAACCATATACAGTTTAAAAATACACAGTGAGGTGAAACAACGTTCCTCCAGGAGCTACAAGACAAGTTAGTGCAAAAAAAAAAATATATATATATATAATATATCTAGTAATAATATTGTGCAAAAGAGCATTTACAGGTTGGTGTGTGCGATGGTTTGGTGGTGTAGGTCAGTGTGTTTGCGCTTTGTGTTGGTTAGTCAGTCCAGTCTCAATGTTTTGAGGTATTTGAGTTAAGCTGAGTGATAATGTTAGTGTATGTGTGTGTGTGCGCGTGTTTATCAGTCAGTCCCTTTTTGCTGAGGAGACGGATGGCTTGTGGAAAAAAGCTGTTGCACAGTCTGGATGTGCGTGCCCGAATGCTTCGGTACCTTTTTCCAGATGGCAGGAGTGTAAAGAGTGTGTGAGAGGGGTGTGTCCGATCAGCCACAATGCTGGTGGCTTTGCGAATGCAGCGTGTGGTGTAGATGTCCTCAATAGAGGGTAGAGAGACCCCGATGATCTTCTCTGCTGTTCCCACTATCCGCTGTAGGGTCTTGCCATTTTCTGATGATTGCTCCCACAGTTGATTTTTCACACCAAGCTGCTTGCCTATTGTAGATTCACTCTTCCCAGTCTGGTGCAGGTCTACAATACTTTTCCTGGTGTCCTTCGAAAGCTCTTTGGTCTTGGCCATGGTGGAGTTTGGAGTCTGACTGTTTGAGGCTGTGGACAGGTGTCTTTTATACAGATGATGAGTTCAAACAGGTGCCATTCATACAGGTAACGAGTGGGGGACAGAAAAGCTTCTTACAGAAGACGTTACAGGTCTGTGAGAGCCAGAAATTTTCCTTGTTTGAGGTGACCAAATACTTATTTTCCACCCTGATTTACGAATAAATTCTTTACAAATCCTACCATGTGAATTCATGGATTTTTTTTTCACATTCTGTCTCTCACAGTTGAAGTGTACCTCTGGTGCAAATTACTGACCTCTGTCATCATTTTAAGTGGGGGAACTTGCACAATCGGTGGCTGACTAAATACTTTTTTGCCCCACTGTATCTGAATGCCCAAAAAACTTGCCTGCGATCATCAAAACAAGTTGTTTTGGGTGCACCAGACTTTGGTGCCCAGGGGTCCACTGGATGATCTGGGCATGATCAGGTCATTCAATTCAATTCAATTTTCTTTATATAGCGTCAAATCACAACAACAGTTGGCTCAAGACAATATATATTGTAAGGTAAAGACCCTACAATAATACAAAGAAATAGAGAAAACTCCAGCAATAATATGACCCACTATGGGCAAATTATTTGTTGACAGTAGGAAGGAAAAACACCTTTTTAACAGGAAGAAACCTCCAACAGAACAAGGGTCAAGGAGGTGTGGCCATCTGCAGCAACCAGTTGGGAATGAGTGGCTGAAGACAGGAAAAAGACATGCTGTGAAAGAGAGCAAGAGCAGAGAAGTATATAGACACATAGTGAGTGAAAAATAAACCCTCGATATCCACTTCAGCTTGTTTTCTGATTGTTGGTTGTGAGGAGCAGTCACACAGTAAGAACGTGGTCTTCAAAGTCTCACTTAAAAAAAATGCTTTGGCTCCCTTTAGTCATCACATTAAAGCTAACTCAGTTGCATCAGCTTTTATCAGGAGCCTAAAACCTTAAAGTGTGAAGAACCCTGAGTTTGCACACTTTCTAATTCAGTTTTTGCTGTAAGTAGAACTTAAAAGAAAGGTTGAGGGTTTATGATAATAACTTGATTGCATTGTTTAAGGGATTAACAAAGCAAACTCTGTCAGAGCTCACTGTACAGCAACTTAATACTCTCTGGCAGATTGAAAAATGTTGATACATTTGAATCATGCCACTAACACGCTCCCATGCACTTACACGCAAACAGATTACAACAGGTGTGGAAAAGAAGCTGAGTGGGCCAGGTATCACTCCAGTGACTTCAGTGCCATATTTAGTGAACAGCAGGCTAAAACTGCTTTGGGTGGTATAAAACTGCTTCATAAACCTTTTTGTGTGTTTGAGGGTGTTTGTATGCATTCCTCCAAGGTGTTTTCATTCAGGTTTGTTCGGTGGGTGTATGACTGCAGGGAATACTGCTGGCAGGGGAGCTTATCTCAATTACAGTAGATGCAGGTTTTGCTTCAATAAGCTATCTGACAGGCATGTTTATCTGCTGGAACATTATATCCTCCAAAGAAAAAGGCATAAATGTTGCTTAAAATACCAACAGCTACAAAGTACACACCGATAGTGTGAAGCATTATCTTCATTGACTTTGTTTGGGGAACGTGGGATTGGGGAAAGAAAGACTAATGATGCAATCACAACTACAATTTTCTTCAGTCCAAACCCAAATGGAAGAATTCAACTTGTGTTGCATTGTGTCATTTTGTTTGGAAAAAAGTCCACTACAGGACAATGTGGGGGAAAAAAGAGGAGCAAGGCACAAATTTCTTTTTGTTATTGAGTTGTGACAACAAAATACTTTTTCACCCCAGTTTTGAGGAAAATATGTAATGATCAAGTGTTTACAGGCAGATTTTACTAAATTCAGAATGAAGAAGAATACATTTTCTATTGGTAAACTTTCATATCATTTTTAGTTTCTTCTTTAGGTTGTAGAGATGAATTTACATATTATCTCCCAATCCCATTCAGAATAATAAGCTAAGCTAAGATAAGATAGTCTTTATGTTAGGAATTTGGGAAATATTGTTAGCATAAGCATTACTTTTTATATCTTACCAGTTATAGACTTAAATGCACTCCACTTTCACTCCGTCTGCTAAAGTGGATAATGTTCACATTTCTCATTGTACACTAAGATTTATGAACTTATAAACATATAAGTTATAGGTTTATATACACTCGTCATACAGTCTTGTGTATATTTATCATGGGCATGTACATTACGGTAATTTGGGGTTTTTAATGATTCCTTTGAGCTCTTCTTTTTCCAGATTGGAATGACTGCACGGCATACATCTTTAATGACTTTAAAAAGTCAAGAATTGGGTGCAAATGCTCAAATATATTTGGGGTTTTCTCTAATCCACGCATGGTCTAAAATACACATACAGGCTCAAATATATACTAAACCAAATATACAGGGAGTGCAGAATTATTAGGCAAATGAGTATTTTGTCCACATCATCCTCTTCATGCATGTTGTCTTACTCCAAGCTGTATAGGCTCGAAAGCCTACTACCAATTAAGCATATTAGGTGATGTGCATCTCTGTAATGAGAAGGGGTGTGGTCTAATGACATCAACACCCTATATCAGGTGTGCATAATTATTAGGCAACGTCCTTTCCTTTGGCAAAATGGGTCAAAAGAAGGACTTGACAGGCTCAGAAAGTCAAAAATAGTGCGATATCTTGCAGAGGGATGCAGCAGTCTCAAAATTGCAAAGCTTCTGAAGCGTGATCATCGAACAATCAAGCGTTTCATTCAAAATAGTCAACAGGGTCGCAAGAAGCGTGTGGAAAAACCAAGGTGCAAAATAACTGCCCATGAACTGAGAAAAGTCAAGCGTGCAGCTGCCAAGATGCCACTTGCCACCAGTTTGGCCATATTTCAGAGCTGCAACATCACTGGAGTGCCCAAAAGTACAGGGTGTGCAATACTCAGAGACATGGCCAAGGTAAGAAAGGCTGAAAGACGACCACCACTGAACAAGACACACAAGCTGAAATGTCAAGACTGGGCCAAGAAATATCTCAAGACTGGTTTTTCTAAGGTTTTATGGACTGATGAAATGAGAGAGTCTTGATGGGCCAGATGGATGGGCCCGTGGCTGGATTGGTAAAGGGCAGAGAGCTCCAGTCCGACTCAGACGCCAGCAAGGTGGAGGTGGAGTACTGGTTTGGGCTGGTATCATCAAAGATGAGCTTGTGGGGCCTTTTCGGGTTGAGGATGGAGTCAAGCTCAACTCCCAGTCCTACTGCCAGTTTCTGGAAGACACCTTCTTCAAGCAGTGGTACAGGAAGAAGTCTGCATCCTTCAAGAAAAACATGACTTTCATGCAGGACAATGCTCCATCACACGCGTCCAAGTACTCCACAGCGTGGCTGGCAAGAAAGGGTATAAAAGAAGAAAAACTAATGACATGGCCACCTTGTTCACCTGATCTGAACCCCATTGAGAACCTGTGGTCCATCATCAAATGTGAGATTTACAAGGAGGGAAAACAGTACACCTCTCTGAACAGTGTCTGGGAGGCTGTGGTTGGTGCTGCACGCAATGTTGATGGTGAACAGATCAAAACACTGACAGAATCCATGGATGGCAGGCTTTTGAGTGTCCTTGCAAAGAAAGGTGGCTATATTGGTCGCTGATTTGTTTTTGTTTTGTTTTTGAATGTCAGAAATGTATATTTGTGAATGTGGAGATGTTATATTGGTTTCACTGGTAAAAATAAATAATTGAAATGGGTATATATTTGTTTTTTGTTAAGTTGCCTAATAATTATGCACAGTAATAGTCACCTGCACACACAGATATCCCCCTAAAATAGCTAAAACTAAAAACAAACTAAAAACTACTTCCAAAAACATTCAGCTTTGATATTAATGAGTTTTTTGGGTTCATTGAGAACATGGTTGTTGTTCAATAATAAAATTATTCCTCAAAAATACAACTTGCCTAATAATTCTGCACTCCCTGTATACACCACTCACTCACTGATCTGGATCCATCCATCTTCTGCTTTTACAAGTCAGGGTCACGAGGAGCTGGAGCCTACACAGTCATACACTCAACATGTTGCCAGTCTGTTGCAGGGCCAACATGTAGACAGACAACCATTCACACTAACAGTCACACCTATGGCCAATGCCATAGGGACATTCATTCATTAATATTTGAATGAATGTCCCTTAGCAAGTTGCACCTTGACCCTTTGGTAGGCATCTTGGCAGAATTGTTATAGTAATTCAATTTTGTTGCTTTCCTGATATTGATCCAGTTAGTCCACAAATTTGAAATGGGATTGAAAGTTGAGGAAAATTCAACAGGCTTGACGTCAGAGCTATGGGAAGGCCATTCCAGAAGCTTAATGTTGACCAGTTTTGATGTGTTTGGGACACTGAGGAGAGAGCCTCATTTTTACTCCTCCAAACATACCTGTTGTTATTGTGACCAAATAGCTCATCTGACCATAAAACCTTTCACCAGAAGGCGTTTGGCTTGTTCATTTGAGTCTGAAGGTGTTGATTTTGGAGCAGGGGCTTCTTTCTTGATCAACACACTCTCAGTCTTAGTGATGTAAGACTGGGTTCAATGTGGACAGTGATGTTGGTGTATCAGCATTTTCCAATTTATGCCAGGTTTAAGCTTTGGTTGGTCCCAGGTTGTTTCTGAACATCC
Source organism: Rhamphochromis longiceps (assembly GCF_057381845.1). Classification (NCBI taxonomy): domain Eukaryota; kingdom Metazoa; phylum Chordata; class Actinopteri; order Cichliformes; family Cichlidae; genus Rhamphochromis; species Rhamphochromis longiceps. Next base: position 36,367,227 of record NC_140559.1, on the reverse strand, counting down.
AAACCAATGTCTTCTCATCTGAGGATGAAAGTATGGGTCTTCTTCCAGACTTTAGAACTTATAATCTTGAAATCTGCAGTTAGAAATGGTTTCAAAGACCTGCCAAACTACAGTTCTTCATCTTAGTTCTTCACTGAGTTTCTTGTAATTTCTCATTGTTCTCAGTATTGGTCAATCAAAAGAAACTACCAGTTGTAGTCAATCATGATGACTAATGAGAAGTTAATAAGCCTCAGCCTTGTTAAGTTAAACAATATTGTAGTTCCTCCAGTAGCAACCATTAAAAGATTTAAGTGGTACTTTGTTTATAATGTGCATACAGTATCTGTGTACATTTGACCCTGTGTGTATTAAAGATAATCCAAAGTAAATTCAAACTTGTTGTTAAAGATGCATGTTGTTCGGTCATTGACCCTGGAAAAAGAAAAGCTCAACAAAATCTTTAAAAGATGAAAAATTACTATGTCATTCATGCCCTGTGTGAGTCTATGTAAACTTCTGACCACAACTGTAATTATGTATCAGTTTTCAATAAAAAATAACATGTTTATCATTACACCATGCAGTTTGCTACTACTGCCAATTTCAAAACACATCAGTGCAGTCTTTGTCTTTGATGCAATCTTTAAATGCTTTGTCTCTGTCACTTTTCACAAATTGCATCTGCTGTTTCCATTTCTAAGCTTAAAAAAACAAATCAACCCATTTGTTCTCAAACCAGCTTTCAAGGACTCCATTATAGGCATTTTCATTTTCATGAGACACATGCATCTATTTCCAGAGACTCTAATATCAGTTATGTCTGACTGCTGCTTGCTGATGTCTCTGACGCATATTCTCCATGTTCTCTTGCGGATGTTGTTTTTAGCTCTACATTTCAGCTCTGTTAAATGGTTCTGTTGCTGCATTACTAAATGTCTCTTAGCTAAAATCCCAGATATGTGTCTCATTCATTTGCTGTTACATTTTATGTCCATTGTTAGTGAAAGGTCACAAGTGAAAATTCAAAACCAAACAACAGAAAGGGACAAAATGCTGATCTGGATGATCATTGTCTGGTCAACTCATTTCATATAACGATCCAACATAAAAATTGTCACTTGAATGGATATTTGGACCAACACTGGATATGAAATGGGGTCTCACCAAAAGTGATCAATTTATTTTTTGTCAAATAAATTGGAGAAGCAAAGGTAGAGAAGAGGTTTGTGTGTGTACATAAAAACAGCTTTAAATATGAAGAAAAGTCACATGAAGAGCATGGCTACATCTCCATAATCCTCAATAGCTGCCTCAGTCAGCTTATGCACCTGCTTCATTCATCTTTCTGCACCTGACTCTGATTAAATAATGGCATCAGTTTATTTGACGGCCTTTTGATCAAGAAAAATGTGTTTTTCCATTTTTCTTGTTTTGATGGTTATAACACCGACTTGACCCCAACGTACACAGATCAAGCTCAGATCTGAATCTGATGTACAGATGCTTTGAGAGATTTTGTAAAATGACCAAATTCTTTCTGGTTTGTGTTTTAGTGTTTAGTAATTTAGTTCAAATAAAAGTGGGTATGAGATGACACTATCAGCATTTCAGTTACGTTATTGACACTGGCACTGTGCACAGATTGCAAATTAACAATGTCATACATGTGATAAAGGAGTCGTGGCAGAGAAAGCATGGCTACATTTCACAACAGTGATAGTTGTAATATCTGAAATGATTATTTCAATAAAGGAGAGAAACACCAGCAATACACTGAAACACCCTTTTATGCAACATGGGATTCACTGCGAGAAGTGCCAAGTATTTGATGTTCTTCGACTGCTACATTTAGCATGAGCTCTCACCGCTTCACTCATAAACAAAAAGCCCTTCCAATTTGCTACATAGGATGGGAAAACTGGACCTCATCCCCTTTGGTAAGTTACTGTATAGAGTATAGATATAAAAATAAGATGTTCAAATAAAAACTTTTGAATAGATTTAGTAATAGCGTGTTATAATCTAAATAGTTTGACAATTTATTTACTTTATATGTAAAGAGTTGATGCTGAAAACCTGTAGATGTACTTATTTTCTTGTAGAAAATATTTGATTTGATTTGATTTGATATACCTTTATGGTCCCACAAGGGGAAATTTCATAAGGCTGCCGACCTATTGCACGCAATGGCGGCGCCATCTTACCTTCCGACCATACATACATTACACAAAACATCACATGGGGAAGACAGGTCAGAGAGGTATAACATTGGAAAATGCACCATATGAGGAAAGATGAGGAGAAAAAAATAACTCCCCCCAGACTGAGCTCCAACAGGGAGATCAGTTTGAAAACAGAAAAAAACACCTCTGCACATAGCAGGGTGAGAGACAGCCGATTTAGACAGTACATCTGGGCCTGCGTGCGCTGGTCTCCTTGATCCACCGTCAGCATCAGAAGGGAATAAGCGTCGAATAAGCGTTCTGTGATGTTGTCATTCTTGTGCTCAAGGAGCCGATTCTGAGAACTCACGGCAGTGTGCCTCCCCGAGATGTCATCCAGTTTGCACCCAGAGATGTTATTCCGAGCGAGCCCTTCCGAGATGTATCCAGTCTGCAGTCAGAGATCTTATTCTGAGTATTCGCAGCAGCCGTAGCCTTTCCAAGATCTTATCCGTGCTGCACTCAATGAGCCCATTTTGAGAAACTCACGTCTCTTCCCATCGTTTCAATCCCAGCGGGCAGCCTTGTGGGGGTTTGAACAGCCAGTTCCGCTTTCTTAATTCTTTGATAAGTCAGGGCCAAGCCAGCTCCGATCAGCCAGAACCCTGTTATCATGGTTCCGAATAGGTAGATATCTTCAGCACTCAGGCTCACCCAAGCCCAAACTTCTCGTTGAGAAAGGGGTGTCAATTGCATTTAGGGACCAGTTGATCAAATCCATAATTCCTCTTTTAGATTTTAGAGAACAGACTGTGAGAGAGTGTTCCAGGGAAAAGTAATACAAAAAACACGAGACTAGACAAGGACATAAGAGGCTAAGCAGGGAAGCTAAGGGAGAGGAGGAGAAAAGTGTGAGTGCCTTCGTCAAGAGCAGTCGCATTAATCAATAAGTGAATCAATAAAGAAGTGGAGTCACAATTTTAATTTTTTAAAAATCGGTACATTCTCACATTCTAGATCAAATCAGAATGACTGTTTCTCCTGATAAGCGGATCGATATTCTATGTAAATTGTAAATTTTATCAATTTTAGTATTGTAAAGTCTTGAAGAGAGAAAAAAATGCATTATTGCCAGTGTGGTACAGAAAGACAGTCCATGAAAATTTTGTTTAATCATGTATTTTATATAATTTTAAACATAAAGAGACAGATTAAAAGAGCTAGTCTGCTTCAGAGGTGCAGACTACAAGTTTAAACCTTTTTAGGCTCAACTAGACTAGATGAGCTTAACCTAACGGGTGGCTCCTGGTTGTATATTTAACATGCTAATATCAGTGTGTGTCCTAATCCACTCACTAATCCACGCAGGAGCAGGCAAGTGAAGAAAGAGGAAACCTATTTTTTTAAGACTACTTCGATTCTCAAAAAAATTTTAGCTCTGAAAATAAATCTGTTATTTCATCACATGTGTTGAGCACTGCTAAACTAACTGACCTGTTACCAAAGCTTTAATTTCATAACTTCAATATTCCTGCCAAAGCCTATGAATAAATTCATGAACACTGCTTAAGGGCTGTGGATTAAATCCACCTAACATTGGATTTATACAGTTATGCTTACTTTTTTTTTTTTTTGCACACGCACCTCTTTGTCTTTCAGCTTGTTCACACAATTTTCTCTTAGTGTCGGCTGCCACGGTTTAAATATCAGGCCGACGCGACTTGGACGTTGACTGATTGTCCCGTCTCCGAATCTGTCAAGCATGGCGGCTGTAAATTCATCACAAGTTTTTTGGGCTTTGTTCCGGTGCAGCTTGGCATGGTCTTTGCTTTTGGATTGGAGTGTCTGTGTTTGTTCCAGAGAGAGAATTGGAGATCAGAGAGAGGCATTTCTGCACCTGCATCCCCTTCACGTCTCATCTCATCTTTCTTCCTGACTATCACTCACCCTCTTCTCTTCTCATATCGCCTCTCAGGGACACTTGTGATGTTTTATTTGCATGCAGTGAATTAAAACTGCACCACAGAAGATATTTTTTGTAAATCTGTATAAAAACACGCCTTTGTCATGAGACTGAACAGAAAATAAACAAAATCCTGATGTCAAGGAGACTGGTTTGTGCAAACAAGAAGTGAAGAATCAAATCCCAGAAATTTAATTTAAATTTCCACTGAACAGGGAAGCTGTCTAGAAAAAAATGTGATTAAATATTAGGAAATCTGTTCTTTTTGTCCTGTCTTTGATATGAATTGCTGGTGTCAGATTTATTTAGTAAATGCTATGAGTTGTCTACTGCCGTTACTTGTCATGATTTGATTTTTTTAGTAAAGGACTAATGTCAGATTAATTTCAAACTGTAACATTTCATCATGGTTTAAGGAGGATTTGGAAAACAGCTGACAAGATTTTGTCAAACTGTGGAATCTGTGCTTGTCTGATATGCACTTTAATGAATACGCATGTCAAAAAAACAACAAAAACAACAACAGATTGTCTCTGTCTCTTGTGGTTGGGTCATTAAATCATATTTGGAAAAAGTTCCAGGCTGACCTTTGCAGAATCAGATTCTTTTTTTCTTTCGTATCATTACTTTAGTATATATAATATGCAAAACTGCTAAAATTGTACCTTCATTCTGTGAACATTCGTCAAGTTATAGGCTATGAAAGACTGGGCTGAAATTTGGGGCTTTTTAATTCACCCTTGTCCAGCATTTTTGAGCCATCAGAACTTTATTAGTACAGGCAATAACCACTTTGAATAATAATGTGGATAATAATTTCAGCAGAGGAAACACAAATCCAATTTTTAACTGTAGTTTAAATGCAAACAAGCACAGGTGCCCTGGAAGTTTGTTGTGTTAATTCACTGGAAAAAAAAAACGCATTACTGTAATCAGATTACACTTTTCACTTGTGACATTAAATTTAAAAAATGAATATGTACTAAACTAACTACATTACACCTACAGCTACTTTGTTACTTGCATTACACTTTGTTTTTCAATTAACTGCACACACTGGCTGGATAGAAAGGAAAAAAAAAAAACATCAAAGAAACTTGCACTTATGTGGAAGAAGTGGAAAATGTTGAGCAGGCTCCAGGGAGGATATGGAATTTACTTTGAATTTTCTTGCACAAACGGTTAAGAGCACAATGGTATTATGCTGCTAACACAACTACGGCTCTTTGCAAACATCTACAGAGACTGTATGGTAACACAAAGCCAGCCAAGAACCCAGAGTGACGTTAAAGCTAAGTGTATGCAGACCCCAGTCCAGCAGCCAGAGGCTGATTTTCAACATGTAAAAAAGGCAGTGATGAATACTTAGGCTGTAATCTCGGTTTCTACTACTCAAGTTTCTAAAGCAGAATGACTCTGGAGATATCTTTGAACTCTCATTGCACTGGTTGACAACTTTTTTTTTTGTGTTTAATTATAAACACTTAAAAAGATCCTATGCTTGTTCTTGTTAGGATATGGATTTGTGTGGGTATGTGGAACTGTAGCTAAAGTTTTATATTGTTAACTGTTATGAGACAGTGTGTTTAAGGTAATTTCATGGAGCAATGGTAAGCGATATAACAAGTACAATAATAGAGAGAAGACACCAACAGTCAAACGATGCCCTGTGAGCAAGCACTTGGTGAAAGTGGAAAGGAAAAACCCAATTTTAACAGGAACAAACCTCCAGGGAAGTCATTCTCCATGACTAACTAGGAGTAAACAGTATGAAGAATTACATTGTCTGGCAAGTACTGAAATAACATACTGCATTACTTATAAGAAAAGTTAATGGTTAAAGGTAATGTGTATTACATGACTTTTTTGATTAACAACCCCAACACTGTTCTGCAGTAGTGGGATGTGTCAGAGAGGGTGATGAGGAAGTGTACAGGACTGTGGAGGACAACTTTGCTTCATGGTCTGAACAAAACTATCTGCAGTTTAATGTTTCAGAGACTAAGGAACTGGTTGTGAAAATAAGGAAAAGAAGAACACTAGAGACCTATATTTCCATCCACGGTGTCTGTGAGAAGACAGCTGAAAAATACTTTGGTTTTCACACACGGACAACAAACATCCCTCTACAAGAAGAGCAAAGTCTGTCTCTATTTCCTGAGATGACTGACATTAACATCTGACGATGAGGCTCAGGATGTTTGATGAATCTGTGGTAGCAAGTGCCATCCTCTATGCTGTGGTGTACTGGGGGTAGCAAAACACTCAACAATGAACCGATCTGGAAGGCCAGTAATGTTGTGGGTGTGGACCTCGTTTTAGAAAGGACCATCATTATCGGACAACCCTTTACACCCTCCCCATCTCATGGTGGATAGTCACAGGAGCACGTTCAACAACAGACTCATTCAACCATGCGCCACAGGACACCACAGGAAACCATTCCTACCTGTGGACATCAAATGTTGTTTTGATAAGGAGAGATCATTAGGAGGAATTGAACACGATTTATTGATATACAGAGTCCAGGTAAGCTATTTAGTAATTAGATTTTGATGGCCTATCATAGTAGAATGGAATCCCTACTGTGACAGGAATTATGGCAGCACCTCCCGGAGTCTAGATGCTGAAGATGAAGGCTTGAATGAGTCTGAAAGCTTGAATGGCAGATCTGAAGTATGCAGAGGCTTGAAGAAGATGGGCAGGAAGATGACTGGACTAGAGCAGAGGTGTCAAACATAAGGCCCGGGTTGCACCAAAGAAGAAGAAGAATGAGGAGGGGCTCTAACTGATAATGAATATAACTACAGGCTTGAAGGTCCTAACAGTCAGGTATAAAGAACACATTTTGTGCAATATGTAATCTATGACTGGGTTACACATGGGGCTGCACAACGTTACGCGTTAGCACGGTTAGCTTGTTAACGTCATTTTAACAAGATTAACGTTGACAGCACTACTTTTTACTCATCTTCTAGCTGTGATAATTCCTCAGTTACAAACTTTCTAATATAGCAATGTTATGTGTACTAATTGGATTAAGCAACTTTAGGTTCTGAATACATTTTTTAATACAACTTTCTAACATTTTATATTGACAACACACTCAGTGTCAAACGTGATGACGATGACACACATAAGAAATAAAATCCACATTTCCGCGAGCATGAATTGTGGTTTCATTTCATCTCTGACTAAGCATCTAATGAGTATGCTCTGCACAAATGATTTGTGCAATAACAAAATGTGAAAAAAAAAAAAAGAAATTGGGTTTTGAAGGAGCCGTGGTCTCGAAGTTTGCTTCGGGGAGCAGCTCCTTGTTATTATTTGTGTTTCTTATTTGCTGTTCTGATACGCGAGGTGTTGTTTGTTTTATGTTTTTTTAAGCATGCATAAAACAATTCAAAATGCCTTTCTTCTTTCAGACGTCTATCAGATGTAGAACCGTTGTGACCCACAGCTGCTTTGTATAAATAGACATCTACATCTCAGACGCTTTGTATGTGTTGTATCTGGATTAGTTCAGGAAAATTATCACGGATTGTTTGCAATTGCATAGTCTTTGCTTTCACATAAACTGGATTAATGAAAATGCTGCAAATACTGGGAACTGGTGCGTTCTTTTATAAAGCTCGTACATATACAATTATGATTTAAACACCAATGCATGGATGAATATATTTACACAACCCCTTCATCATTTCTGCTCAACCTCTACTTGCACTTGTTTCCAGTGTCCACATGAAGCATTACTTTTCACATCTGTCAGAAATTATAAAGCACACATTTAGAAGATGCCTGTCTTTCCTATTGTGGGGACAGCACGTTTAAGCCCTCCTTGTAATATTAATCACAACTAAGCACAACAAATGAAGTTCAAAATCAAATACCAATGGCGAGTTAAATACTAAAAAAATCAACAAATAAAAATAAAAGGTTAATTTTTGATTGACCATCAACAACAATTATCATTTTAATGATGCTTTATTATTGAGCCCAAGCCTCAATAATAATGCATCATTAAAATAATTGCACCATATGTGTTTTTAATGCCTTAGTTCAGGCTAAATGCTGGTCTTCAGCAACATTTTAAGCACTCAGAAACTTATGGTGATGTTTGGCTGTTAAACATTTAGTAGAAATTAAGAACACACACACACACACACACACACACACACACACACACACACACACACACACACTGTGTACGATATACATTCGTACTTGTTTTTTTTTTTAAAAAAAAAAATTTGTTTACAATATGTTTCTATTTTAGTGTACTAATGTAAGGTGCAAAGGCACCTAAAAATAAAATGCAATAATATTATTATATTATTATTTGTAATAATGTCACATCCTCCAAGGCACGTAGGACCTTAGGAACTCTTCTTGAGCTGTTTGTTAATCCAGTCGCATGGCATCAACTGTATTTAGGCATGTAGAGGATTTAGGAAACTACTAATTTCCTGAAAATGTCCCACAAAACCATCTCTACGGTTTCTGGAGAATGGTCCAAAAAAAGGAAAATATCCACTTTGTTGAAGTTTAGGTGGTACAAAAGGTCAAACATGAATGACCAACAATAACTCTAATAAATAATCAATAAATTAATTACATTCTATGCAGAAGAAAATCTCTGAATGCAGGTTAAACCTTGAAGTAGGTGGGTTACATCTGAATACTACAGGGTACCACTCCTATCAGGTAAGAACAGGAATTTGAGGCACAAGCTTCACACAAGCTCGATGATAGTGGACCATAGAAAATTAGAAAAATGTTTCCTTGTCTGTTTCTGTGGTGACAGGTGCATGGTGGGCTCATAAAGCGCCTTGTATCATCAAATTGTGATTTGTAGCGTAATGGTGTGGGTGATCCAATTTCTACACTTTAGGCATCGTTCGAACACCATGTTTCTCTTTATGACCACAGTGTACCGTCTTCTGATGGCTGCTTCCAGCAGTACAACGCACTATGTCACAAAACTCAAATAATCTCAAACTGGTTTCTTGAACACGATGAGTTCACTGTCACCTCCACAGTCACCAGATCTCAATCCAACACAAACCCTCTGTGTTCCATGTCTGACAAATCTGTAGTGACTGTGTGATGCTGTCATATCAACATGGATCAGAATTTCTGTTTCCAGCACCTTGAGATCTGTATCTATAATCTATATGATGAAGAATTAAAGCAGTTATGAAGTTAAAGGTCATCCAATGTAATTACCCAATAAAAACTCTGGTGAGGGTAAATGGAAAGACTTTATTAAAGGAGACTACATTTAGTAAATGTAGTAGAACAGATATTATGTTAATTAGCTAACACAATATTAATATTAGACTAGGTGAGGTCTATTAGACCTTTTCACGATGACAATGACATGCAATTTTCCTATTTAAATGGCTGCATTTTCAAAATCTCAAAAAATTCTTAACCCTCTCAAGGCAGGCGTTGCTGATTTGCAACAGTTAAAAACTAACAACCGGATTACCCCACATACATTTTATGAGTTTTTTTTACTCAGAAGTACCACTGCAGGACTTGGTTGTGCATTAGCAACAAAAAGTTTAATTTGAGCCTGAGAGGGTTAAATACTTTTAACCAGAGGAGTTGAGTTGAGTTAAAATATATATATATGTAAGGAGGATGGATGGATGCACTAGATAGAAAAGACAAAAAGGACTAATAGTTGGTGCCTTTGAGGACACCTCACCTTGAGCTGCTGCACAGCATCTGCTCAGTGTGCTGCAGACTTTGTTTATACAATAGGTGACAGGTGTGAATGGGTCCAGCAGAGTGACTGTGAAGCAGAGCGTCACTGACGTGCAGCATGCTCATTCAACAGAACTTCTCTGGAAGAGAAAAGTGAATCATAACAGGAAAGTAAAATGAATGTCTCCATGCACCAGAAGCCTGCTTATTTTAAATTTATAGCCCACTCATCAAATATGTCACAAGCTTTTCATTAGTGTCACATGCTTCCTTTGTATGTGACCAACAACAGATACCCTTTCTTTGTTTTTGTTGAAGACCAAATAAAGATTTTTCTTAACTCAAAAGGGGTCAACGAGAGGTTAAAATCCAACCAAGACAATTGAACCTGCCTGGGATTTATGAAAGAAAATTCTCTCTCCCCAAAGGCAGGGAGTATGTATGAGTTACCACATACTGTTTGCTTGTTGTTAGCTGTCCTAGCATCCACCGTTTTCAAGATATAATTTTCAAAACAGATCAAGCTGACTTAATTTTGGTGAAAAACAGCTTAATTAACTTAGAGCCCCCGAGAGCAGCCATTTGGCTTTTCTACCTTTAAAACCCGCCTTCCAGCCAAATGGCTGGTAGGTGTTTAGCTAGGCTTTAGCTTCAGCCAAGTGGACGCTAAATTGTCTAGTCATTCATATGTAAATTAGGTTGTTACCTGAGAATTCTGGAGGGGAGTGGGGGTGTGTGAATGAGGGGGTGGGGGAGCTGCTAAAAGCTGTGAACTTCCTTTTGTGTTCGTCTTGATGCATTCTCAATCATCCAGGGAAATAAATCTCCAAAAGTCACCAACTTGGAGTGGTTAGTTTCCTGAGCCTCAAGGAAACTTGGAGTGTTTCAGTTTGCCATCTTAGGGAGAAATCAACACACATGGGTGTATTTCCTTTGTTGCTGAGATTTATTGATAAAAACAGTACAAAAAACCAACCATTTGTACACATATTTACAAATAATAATAAAAAGTGAGTGAGTACATTTCAACATTTTCAGCAATCACTCACAATCCTGGCACTGCCATGGTATCTGTAGTCTGCAATAGTTACCTGAGCTCCCAATTTTTGTACAGAAGACGTGCAAAACATTTTGTACCTTACAGCAGTACCTTGCAGACAATAAAGAATTTGTGGTAGACACTGTGGTATTATTTTAAGTGGTGGATTTTTGTGAATAGAGATCTTTTAGAGATCTAGTAGCTGCATATATTTAAAAAAGAAATCTGCATTTTTTATATACTTTAACATTTTAATATAAAGAGAAATGAATAACTATCTTGGATAAGGTCAGAAGTGTACTAAGTTGAAAGTGTCGTAAGTAATCATATTCAAAGCCTTTATTACAAAGAATGAGTTTAATAACATGGAGGATTTTTGCAAGTAGGGGAAGTCTCCGAGTGATCAGGAGAGTTGGGAGTGGGGCAACGATGGAAAGTGGGCAGGCAAGTGGGTATTGTAAACAAGGTCTATTTCCTTATAGTTAGGTTCCAAGGAATGATGATCTAACAGGATCAAAGGGTCCAAACCAGCCAAGAAAATCCAGGAACTGTATTAAAGGGAAATTTGTTGGAAAAGGAGACGAAATAGCGAGGTGAGTTAGGCAACGAATGTACCACAAGCAACGATCTAGAGCATCCAGTCCTTGAGGGCCGGAGAACTTGACTTCATGGAGACGTACCAACCACTAACCCTACTCAAGTAAATTTAAGTAAATCTAAGTGTTTGGAAAAATGTACTTCCAAAAATACTTAAATTGCACTATGTTCATTCACTCATGAGCTGCTGTAACATGAATCAAATGGCTGAATTGCCTGGAGTCAAGTTCTAGAAGGTCTTGCTTGACACCGGCCCTCGAGAGGAGTTTGACACCTGTGATCTAGAGCCTGATGTTACTACTCAAGTATCTGCAGAATCTAGTGAATCTAGTGAATCTAGCGAATCTAGCGCATCACCCTCATGACAAGAGGAATAAAAACAAAGCAAGATGGAAGAAGGAAGGGAGGGAAGGAGAGAGGCTAGATGCTGCCAGGTCCATGACAGAAAGGCGATACTCCTGACACTGACTTACATTTTTAACTGCTTGGCAAATGACTCTACAGATGCTGGCACAACATCAGTATTTACAAGAGTAATGTGACTCCACAAGTCCTCAGCGTGATTATTTATCAGTTCTCACTGGTAACCTTGAAACTGGTGAGAAAATAAAATCAATCAACCATCCCTCTTACAGTAATTTTGCTTCATGCGCTTGTAAAATATCTAAGATTTACCAAGTGTGTAAGCATTAAACAACTCTTAAAACAGTCTTAATAATTTGGTTCTCTGTGCAAGAGACTTGTACAATCTATTATTTTCAAAACAAGATCAACAGACTTTGCAGTTTGCATTTAATGTCAGCTTCTGTTTCTTTCATTTGCTTTTCAGCCACAAATCACTTAGTGTGCCATAAAAATTACAACTTACTATTTTTCACGAGGCGGATTATGTGTGAGTCACATTTAAAATGTTTACTAAAACGCGGTGCCTCGGTAATGAAATCCAAGTACTCTCACTCCAACCTCCAGCGTGCCTAATGAAAATTCCATAGCAGTAATGCTATTAAATGAACTCAGTGTTTCACTCCCTCCAGCCTTAATCATGATTAATTAACTACTGTGGAACTAAATGCGGAGGTTTCAAACTTTGACAATTTAAACTAATTGGGTAATTGAATGCATCTTTAAGAAAATATACCAGTATACGTCCAGTCCAGTATACGAACCTTTGTTGCAGGTTTGCTGTAACCTATATAAAGCAGTTATATTTTTAGGGTGATGGCCTGGTGGTGCACTGATTAGCACACTCACCTCACAGCAAGAGGCTTCCTGGTTCAAACCTGTAGAACATTTCCTTTCTATGCACTTTTTTCTTTTCTTTGTTTTATCTTTGCCGCATGGGACTTGTCTGCGTACTCATTCCACAGTCCACTAAACTCTCCAGGTACTCTGGTTTCCTCCTACGGTCCATGTAGAAGGTTTTTGTAGGCCTACGTGACTGGGACTTTAGCAATCAGTGACACAGCAACCACCAGCACGGTAGTGCATTGGTTAGCACAGTTGGCCCACAGAAATAAGGATCAAACTTGTCCTTATCTGGGTTTCCTCAGGTACTCTGGCTTCCACCTACCATTCAAAGATACGCTTATTATTTTCACGTGTTACTCTGATCTGGCTGTAAGGATGCTGGGGATAATTAAGAGTTTTGGGATAAAATGATTTTCCGTTAACCTCTTAATATGTTAATTTTGTTTTTAATGACTAATTCAATATACATATGTGCTCTCACTCTTAATAGAGTAACCTCACCTTTATATGATTCAATTAATACACTATATGTGATCTCATCTTTAATATGCTAATTCTCAACATTTAAGTGCCACTCTGTGATTGGTGGACCAAGAAGACGGACAACAGTGGTTGGTTGCCTGAATGGAGATAGATGGGCCATAACAAATGCACACAAAAGGTTCTGGAGTAAGTTGGCATGGTAGAGAGTGTCCCCAGGGTGGAGAGAGTGGCAATTGGAGCAGACTTCAGTGGACGTGTAGCTGAAACGGAGAAGAGGAGAAGTGTAGAGGAATACGTAGAAATAATGTTGATGAGCTATCCCGTGAGGCTAGCTAAAGAAGAGCGGTGACAATCAGTGAGCAGCAATATGGCTCCATGCGAAGAAAGAGCACTTGCTTTGAGTGCTGACTGTTGTATAGAGACGGTCAGAAGGAGCTTCACTGTCTGTATCTTGTGGGCACCCAGAGGGTTGGTCTGATGGAGGATAGGGATAGGGTGAGCTGGAGGCAGATGATCCACTGTGGTGACCCATAAAGAGAGCAGCTGAAAGAAGAAGCAGCAACCGTGAACATAAATATTTTAGTATTACAGCGGGGAAAGAAGGTCCACAGGCGAGACAGCAAGAATCACTCAGAGTCCACTCCACCGGCGATGGCTAAGGAGCTTACATTTTGAAAGCATAAAAAAAGTTTTTACACAGAAATGGGATTAATTTCATCATACAGCAGAGAAGCATTGTAGTATAGAAATCGGAGCTCTTTTATATCTTCAGAAAAGTACCCAGGGAAGGAAAGACTCACACATTTTCTGTGTGTTTTTGTTTTTGGCAGTTGTGCAGTACAGTGCCTGGTGGGCTTTGCTGATCTTTGCTTCTCAACTTGTTCTGTTTTGGATTATACTTTGCTTAAATCCTGCCTCCCCGCAAAAAATAAATAAATAAATAAATCTGTCAGGACTACTACAGTTGAAAGTACAAAAGCAGATTGTTATTTCTGTAGCGATTTATATTTGATACTATGGTTTTCTTTACATACAGAAATAAAAGAGGCAGTAGACATTTGACACAACATGAAAAGCTGGGGCTCAGGTGGAGGTGATGGTTTACAAAAAGACTAGGAGGTGCACACAAACTATAGGCATGCTAAAACAACTTATACAGCACAGTCTGTTGAGATTAACAGGATTAGTGGAAAGATGTCAGCGGAGCTATCCGCTGAGGTGGGCTGATCTGCCAGGATTACAGCTGAGCTCGTCTTTGCATTTTACCAGAAACATCTCAATGTTTCGATTTAAATGTTTTGGGACATGAGAAGCACCTTTGCTGCTCTTTTTTAAGAAGATTTTTTGGAAACCAATTGCTAATTATTTTCTATGTGCAGCGTACCCCAAGCTTGGAATTTTACAAGCACATGACAGTGTGTATGTGTGTGTGGAGTAGATCTGTTTGTCCCTCATGTACAGTGTGCACCTGTCTTATGAAATAAGACGTGCCAAGATTTTTCATTTTAACCAATATACCTCAATAGAGGAGAAAAATGGAGTCAGTTATAAAGATAGAGCTCAAAATTTAGGGAATGCCTTCCTCTATATATTTCACTCTCCACTGCAAGCTGGAAGAAAAAACAAGGGATCTGGAGCTGGGTAATATTGTTCCTATTCAGACTGTGTTTGAGACTAAACAATTCGGTTTCCAGTTGGACTACACTTTCTGCACCGCTCTATCTGTAGGCTGTGCAGCTGGAAACATTTCAACTTTGTTGTAATCCTTAAACCTTGTATAGTATAATTTTTAATCCTTTGTTTAGACTCTTTAGAATGATTCGGGCTCTTTAGTATAAAATGACTGATGAAAGTTTAAACAAAAGCAGCAAGGAGATGCCACACAGGCTGTCAAAGATGTAAGAAAATTCAGAAAAATAAACTGATGATTAAGACTCTGTCAAATTAAAAAGTGTTTTGACCTAACTTAGTCTTCATAGGATACACTTACCACAGGCGTTTGTCAGGTTCAAGCCAAAATAGCACTTAGGGAACTCTGTGCCAGTATTTCAAACACTTCTCTGGACCTGGGCCACGTGTCGACACTTCTCCACTTTGATCATTTTCGTGCCAGGGCTCCGATGAGTACCCCGCTGTTTTTGGTTGGCTTTGTGATGCGAATGACTAATTTTCTTTTCAACTTCAGGGAAGATGTCTTGTGGGACCAGTTCAAGCTGCTACAACTATACTATCTTCATTAAAGAGGCTGTTGCAGATGCGAGTGTAATTGACTGCTTGTGTCTTCCGTGTTATGTTAGTCATATACCATGCATGTCCCTTTGCCACCTACAATGAGACATTTACAAAAGCACACTATAGAACGAAAAAGAAAAAATTGAGATAAAAGATCCAACATATTTTTCTCAGCTCCTGCAGAAAGCAATCGAGATCTTGACACCACCGAATTCTCCACCCGCTGGCTGCACTTAGAAAATATGTCCATAAAAAAATATGAACACCATCTTGACAAAAGGGGAGTTCAACATCCACTGGGAGTGAGAGACCTTTTAGCAGATTTCAAATTTAACTAGCCTTATTTCTGGCAGGTCCTGTGGATTTCTGTGCAGTCTATAAATTCGTGCGAACTGTCATAAACTTAAACTTTGCAATTTATTGATGAAATCTTACTTTTCTTTCAGGTATATGAGACGATAATTGCCTATTTTCATTGTCAGTCTTTCATTGCCTCCACTCTATTCATTTCCCATGTGGCTACAGGATTTTGATATTGTCCTTAATCTCACATGTTAAATCTGCAACAATGTGGCCATGCCATAGTCATAGTTTTTATCTTGACAGTTGAATGCAGGCCACTAATCAGCTAATGGTTATTAATCCTAGGACCCTCATAAATTGATCATTTTTAATGATCAGGCCAAGAAAACTATTGTTACATGTCACAATGTAATACTAACTAAATTAGTCAACTTGACTGACACACTTGACTTTTAGTTGAAATTTAATGTTTGCTTAAAAAGGCACCTTACAGCTAATAACTGTAATAAGGATACACTCCCCTACAAACTGGCCCTTTGTGAAAAAGAAATTGAGTTTAGAATCACTAGCCCCAACTGTCAGACCTGTTCAAGCAAAAGATCACTTCCAAGGTGAAATCCATTGCTGACCAAAAAGATCTTGATGATCTCCAAGACTTTTGGAAAAATATTGTGTGGACTGATGAGACAAAAGTTTACCTTTTTGGAAGATTTAAGGCCTGCTGAATCTGGTGTAACACTAATCCAGCATTTCATAAAAAGAACATCATACCAACAGTTAAACATGGTGGTGAAAGTGCAACTAACCGTAACTGATGGAACCATGATTTCTGCTCTCTCGAGTTATGCAGCAAGACAACAATCCAAATCACACCAGCAAGTCGACTTCTAACTGGCAAAAAAACCCAAAGCAAAACACAAAACAAAAGTATCACAGAATCGATCTTAAATATGTTTGAGGTGCTTTGGAATGACCTTAAACAGAACATCAGATAGGCCACCAGTCTATCACAGACCTCCGACTGTATGTTCAACAGTGATGATATCTTTGCACTTGTTTTTTAAAGCATCACTCAGACCAGCTGTTTTAAAACATCCATTTCAGTTCTTACTGTGATTAATGTAGCAGTGGTTTGAAAAAGATGCACAAACAGACACTTAACAGACACCAAAGCATTATTTTTACAGTACGTTTGAAATTGTATGTAGTAAGAAAGAGGGCAAAGTTTTGAGATAACATGTACTTAACAAGCCACAATACGCATTATAATCAAGTCTAGATGCATGTGGTGACAACAACGTTCTGCTCACAAGCACTCAAGCTACTATAAGCATTAAGTTGTAAGTACTGGCAATGACTCAGAATCAGCTATTAGCTGATAGCTTATCTGATGCTACTTGTCTGTGTAAGTGAGTGCATAGCAGTCTCTTTAGCTCAATGTTAAAGCAATTTGCATGTTTTTTCTTCTATCTTACAAAGTGTATTTTTGATGTAACAACAGATAATCATGTCATCATTACCAAAACACTTGTACTCAATCAAACACACATAAACAA